>NC_141877.1:541298375-541601405 GCF_056163025.1 Triticum urartu
TGACTTGGGGGCGGCGGCCATGGAGGCCGATGCCAAGGGAGGAGGAGGAGAAGCAGGCGGCTTCAGGCCAACGGCCACTTTCGCCGACTGGCCTGATGACGATGCTGAGGGGGAAGTCACCCCGCGTCACCAGCCAAAGGTTGGCCAGCCAAGCGCGAGTTCCTCTGCCATCTTGGACGCTCAAGGCAGCGCGAAGAAGCGCCGGGCCGGGCCAAGTACACTTGGTGGCCGGTCGAAGAAGTTTAAGGGAGCGGCCACCGCGACCAAGCGGGAAGAGGTGGCCGCGAAAGCCAACCGCTTCCGCAAGGAAGTGAAGAAGCCGCCGCTGGTCTCTGCGTAAGCGCCTTCGTCCCTTATCTTTATTTTCTCTTTGTTGATCTTGTATGAGTCTTTCATATGCTTCCCTCGCTTCAGGGCTCCCCTCACTCTTGAGAGGGTTGCCCCCGCCTCCGTTATGGGGTCGGCGGAGACGTCTGCCACTACTCGGCGGATTGACCCCGCCGCCGACCTCCGGGAGGCGACGGAGCGGAACGCGCAGGAGAAGCGCGAGGAGGAAGAGGCCGCCCGCCTGAAGAAAGCGGAGGCTGAGAAGGCGGAGACCTCCGCCCTGAAAAAGTTGGAGGAGGCCGAGGCCGCCGTCGCGGCAAGGCGGCATGCTAAGGAGGTCGCGCACCGGCGATCGGCGGTGTTCGTCACCCCTCTGAACTCTGCGCCGCCGCCCCCGTAGCTAACGGGGCAGTCAGGGGAAGCCGGCGGCGAGTTCTCGATCGTGGAGAGGGGCGGCGGCGACGCCTCCATGCCGGACGCGGTTGTGCCGCCCCCGCCGCCCCCGCTGCCATCTAGGAGCGCGCAAGGCAAACAGTCGGCGGACCCGCCCTTGCCGCCGACTGAAGACAAGGCCGTGGCAAGGCTACTCCTTCAAGTCGGCTCGCCAACGCGCCGCCGTCTTGAGAAGGCGACTTCGGCACCACGCCCCTTGGAGACCGGCACCGCTAGCTCGACGATCCCAGACACCGAAGCGATGAGCACCGCGCCCATTGGGTGGGTGCGAGGAGGCGGCACAGGCCCGCTGAACCAGGCGCTTCTGGATGTCCAGACAAAGCTGTGAGCTGAGAGCGACGCTATCCAAAACTGCACCAAGGCGCACCTGGCGTCGCGGGCAGCCATCCGGGTATGCTTTCTCCTTTGTCTTTGTTTTCTTGTTCCTCTCTGTGGGGGCGCACCAGCACACCCACTGGGTGTAGTCCCCGAGTTTCGGGACGGCTGCTGAGCAGGCGGCCCGGAACTCCAATTGGTGAGTTCCGGGTACTAACTTTTGTCTGAAATACTCGTCGCAGGACTATCACAACCTCCGTGTCACCGCCTTCAACCGCAACGTTGAAGAGCTGGGCAAGCGGACTGCTGACTTGTCGGAGAGCCGGAGTGAGTCCTTTTTCTTCTTTGCGGGGGTGCGCTGGCGCACCCGCGGGCTGTAGTCCCCGAGATTCGGGCCGACTGCTGAGCAGTCGGGCCAGATCTCCCCGGCGACCTTCTTTGTTGATGACTTAACGCCTTCTTTCTTGTTTCTCTTCAGAGGCCAACGTCACTCTTCAACAGTAGCTGAGCGAAGCCAACACCGTGTTGCGCGCCAAGGGGGAGGAGTGCAGCAAGCTCGCCGCAGAGCGCGATCTGCTGGCCGCACAATTGGCAGAGCAGAAGGAGCTGCTTAAGAAGACGTAGAAGGAGGCAGAAGAAGAGGAGGCCGCCCTCCTGGCTGAGTTCACGAGCGAGCGCTCCTCCTGGACTGACAAGGAGGCAATGCTGGCCTCCGGCTTCCACGAGATCGAGGACCTCGTTGACGGTGAGCTTCTTTGCTTTTCTTCTTCGAGCCGCCGACTATAGGTCGAGCCGGCTCCTGGTTTTTTGACTTGTTCTTCATTCTTCCCGTCTTGGCAGACTTCTTCCCCGGCCACTCGCAGGCCGCCATTCAAGCTATCGAGGCTGACCGCGAGGAGCGGAGGGCAGATGGCGCGGAGATCGCCGCCGAGGCCCCCCGGACCCTTGACGAGCATATTCTGAGCATTGGGGCTCGTCTGCGGCCGGCCCACCGGATGCTGCGCCGGCTTCAACGTGTCGGCGCCCAAGCGATCGCCGCCCTGTGGCCAGACGTGCAGGCTCCGCGCACCCCCAGTCGGACTGCCAACTGGCTGGAGGTCGCGGCTGGCCGTCTTGAGGCCTGGAAGGGTTCCTCGTCCCGGGCTGGAGCGCGCCGAGCCTTGGAATTTGTCAGGGCGTGGTATCCGGGGATGGACCTAGACCGGCTGGCCACACTCCGGTCAGAGGCCCAGCCGGAGCTGGCAGCCGCGGAAGACGCCCTTGTCAAGCGCGCGGCAGTGATTGCCGAGTACACCGATACCAGCATCTTTGTCCCCGAGCGGGCTGAAGACGGCGGGGAGGTACCGCCGGAGTGGTTTGGGATGAACCCAGACTACGGCGAGGACTCGGCGGAGGTGATCGGCTCCAGCGTCGAGGAGGAAGACGAGGCGGAGGATGGAAGCGAGACGGAGGCACCGGAAGACGGAGCGGACGGCCAGCCTCAGCTTGACCGCACCTCCAGCAACGAGCCGTGCCCGCCCGAGCCAACTGCCGCCAGAGGTGATCAAGCCGAGACCGCCTAGCCGGCCGCCCCAACATCCGACACCGCCGTCACCTCCGATCCTCCGAACCCGTCTGCTGCCTCATAGGCTGCCACCTTATCTTTGTTTTATCTGCTTTAATAATCTTTGAAGAACTCGTTAATTCGCACAATTCCACCCGCGGGGTGTATTTTGAAATTCTGCTCAAAGATTCGGCCAAGGGCCTTTGTTATGTAAATATTCATCCGACTTCTATCTTTTCTTGCTCATTGCTTCTTTGGCTTTTTTCCTTTGCCGCCTTCCCTCAGTTGCTGTCTTTGTCAGTCGGACAGCCGCTCTGCGGACTGCTGCTGGATCAAATTCTTGGTCACTTTGGGAAGGCAAGTACTTAGCTGTTTTTAGAGTTGTTTAGCAAGTCGGATAGAAGGCGGCAAGCCGACTATTCAAGAGTCGGTTTGCGAAAAAAGGCTGGAAGCCGGCTTTAAGCTATGTTTATGCTTTGAGTCCTTAGCCATTTTTCATGTGGACGCCCATTCTTCCTTACTCCTGCCCACCAGACAGTCGCTCTGCGAGCTGCGGCTTCTGACAGGAGATGGCTTAGGTGCCACACACTACTTGTCCGGCTACAGGAAGCATTTCATAGCGCAGGGCGGCAAGTCCCTGGGCCGACTAGTCGAACCCGGTGCCAAGCGGCATAACAAAGAGTAATATACTCGAAGACATAATTCTTATCATATAGATAAAAGAGGGCAGTCCCCGAGCTCTTCTCAGGGGGGGGGGGGGCGAAGTCTTGGTACTTTTAATACAAAAGGTAGCGTGGTACATACTGCGTTTAACTGTAAAATTTTCGGAGGAGATTTGCATTCCATGGCCGCTCTGTCTCTTTGCCGGAGTCGTCCCTCTTGCGTGCTCGGGGCTTCTGAGCGTCGATCAGGTAGTAGGAGTCGTTGCCCAGCACTTTGCTGATGATGAAGGGGCCTTCCCAAGGCGCCGACAGCTTGTGCTGGCCGGCTGTTCGCTGGATCAGTTGGAGCACAAGGTCGCCCTCTTGGAAAGATCTCAGCCTGACCTTCCTGTTGTAGTATCTGCGCAGGCTCTGCTGGTAGATGCTGGATCGACTGAGTGCCAATAGCCGGCCCTCTTCCAGCAGATCGACGTCGTCTTGACGTGCTTCTTCTGCTTCTTCCTTGGTGTACATGGTGACTCGCGGGGAATCGAACTCTATGTCCGTTGGGATGACGGCTTCAGCACCGTAGATGAGGAAGAAAGGCGTGAAGCCGGTTGACTTATTTGGAGTTGTGCGCAGACTCCAGAGGACGGCTGGCAACTCATCGAGCCAGCAGCCAGCCGAGCGCTCCAGAGGCTCGACCAGTCGGGGCTTGATGCCGGACAGGATGAGGCCGTTTGCTCGCTCCACCTGGCCGTTTGACTGTGGATGGGCGACAGACGCTAGGTCCAGTCGGATGCCCTGTGTCGCGCAGAAACGGGCCAAGGTGCCTTTGGCAAAATTCGTGCCGTTGTCGATGATGATGTTGTGTGGTACGCCGTATCGAATTGTGATGTCGGAGATGAAAGTCATGGCAGTCGGACCATTTAGCTTCTTGATTGGCTTCGCTTCTATCCACTTGGTGAACTTGTCCACCGCGACAAGTGAGTTAGGCCACCTCGTGCCGTCTTGAATGGTCCCACCATGTCTAGGCCCCAAACTGCGAAGGGCCAGGCAATGGGGATGGTCTTGAGTGCAGAAGTCGGCTGATGCGGCTTGGAGCGAAACTTCTGGCACCCTTTGCATTTTTGGACCAATTCCTTGGCCTCTTCTAAGGCCGTTGGCCAAAAGAAACCATGTCGGAAGGATTTGGCGACGAGTGCTCTTGAAGCCGCATGGTGGGCGCACTCGCCTTGATGGATGTCTTTGAGAATTGCTTGGCCTTGCTCTGGCTCTACGCAGCGCTGGTAGACACCAGTGACGCTGCGCCTGACCAGCTCTCTGTTGACTATGGTGTAGGCTGCCGCTCGGTGTTGTACTTGCCGAGCTAAGATCTCATCAGTCGGCAGCTCTTTGCTCACCAGGTATTTGAGGATGGGCCGGGCCCATGAGGGTGCTGCTATTTCTTCGACTGCCAGAACTGCGACTTGGACGAGGGCGGCTGGGCTGGAGTCAGCAACCGCTTGCTGGATTAATGAAGTCCCCAGGCCGACTGGTGCAGCCCTCGGGCCGAGTTCTGGAGTCTTCGGGCTGGCCGCCGCAGTCCCCGGGCCGGATTCTGCAGTCCCTGGGCCGGCTTCGACTGTGGTGGCTTTGGAGCCATCTGCCAAAATCCTCGTACTGTCTGCTGGGGCTCTAGAATCGGATCCAACTTCTTTGGGGGGAGCCGGCACAAAGATGGAGTCTGATTCTGGTGAAGGCTTGACAGACGGCTTGAGGAGGCGCTGAAGGGCGACGCCGGATGGTATTGCTTGGTGGGTAGAGCCGATTCACGCCAGGGCGTCTGCTTGGTTGTTGTCGTTTCTTGGCACATGGAGGAACTCACACCCCTCGAAATATCCACTGAGTTGCTGCACGAGGAAACGGTAACTCGCCATGTTTGCATCTTTGGCGTCCCAGTCGCCAGACGACTGCTGGACCACTAAGTCCGAGTCGCCATAACACAGGATCCGGCGAATGCCAAGTTCTTTGGCAAGCCGGAGCCCGTGAATGAGCGCCTCGTATTCGGCGACGTTGTTGGAGGCGGAAAAGTGGATTTGCAGTGCGTATTTGAGCTTGTCGCCTTTAGGAGAAGTGAGGACAACGCCGGCTCCCAAGCCGGTGCGCATCTTGGAGCCGTCAAAATGCATCCGCCAATGGGTGGAGTCAGGCGCTGGTGGTAGGTACTGGGTCTCGGCCCAGTCGACGAGGAAGTCGGCCAGTGCTTGTGACTTGATGGCGGTGCGGGGCTGGTAGTAGATGGTGTAGGGAGCCAGCTCTATGGCCCATTTGGCCACTCGGCCAGAAGCATCTCGGCTTCCGATGATCTCGGCAAGTGGGGCCGTGTAGACCACAGTGATTAGATGCTCTTGAAAGTAAGGCTTCAACTTCTTGGCGGCAAAGTGCACGCCATAGCACATCTTCTGGTAGTGGGGGTAGTTCTGCTTGGAGGTTGACAACACTTCGCTCAGGTAATATACCGGTCTCTGGACAGGTAGTGCCTTGCCTTCCTCCTTGCGTTCCACTACAATGACTGTGCTGACTACCCGGCTGGTGGCGGCGATGTACAGGAGCATGGGCTCCTTAGGAGTCGAAGCCACCAAAATGGGTGGAGTAGTCAACATCTTCTTCAACTGGAGAAAGTCTTCGTCCGCCTTGTGGTTCCACTCGAAAAAAGTGGTCTTCTTCATGAGCTGGTATAAGGGGAGAGCTTTCTCGCCCAGCCGACTGATGAATCGGCTGATGGACGCCAAGCAGCCAGTGAACTTTTGCACGTCCAGCAGTCAACTGGGTACCTCCATCCTCTCAATGGCCTTGATCTTTACAGGGTTGCACTCTATGCCACGTTCAGAGACCAGGAAACCAAGGAGTTGGCCGGCTGGTACTCCGAAGACGCACTTCTCAGGGTTGAGCTTGATTTGGAATCGGCGCAGGTTCTCAAAGGTCTCCTTGAGGTCTTCCAGCAGTGTTCCATGCTTCTCCGTCTTCACCACCACATCGTCCATGTAGACGTGGGCGTTTCTGCCGAGTTGCTTGAGGAGGCACTTCTGCATGCAACGCTGAAAGGTGGCGCCGGAATTCCTCAAGCCGAACGTCATGGTTAGGTAGCAGAAGGCTCCAAACGGTGTGATGAAGGCGGTCTTCAGTCTGTCAGCCGGGTTCAGCTTAATCTGGTGATATCCTGAATATGCATCCAAGAAGCTCAACAGCTCGCATCTGGCTGTGGAGTCTATCACCTGATCAATTCTTGGCAAAGCAAATGGGTCCTTGGGGCAAGCCTTGTTGAGGCTTGTGTAGTCAATACACATTCGCCACTGCTTGTTCTTCTTCAGTACCAGGACCGGGTTGGCTAGCCACTCTAGAAAGAATACTTCCATAATGAAGTCGGCTGTTGGGAGTCGGGCTATCTCTTCTCCGACAACTCTTCTCTTTTCTTCTGATAGGCGGCGCAAGGGCTGCCTGACTGGCTTCGCATCAGATCGGACATGTAACTTGTGCTCGGCGAATTCCGTCGGTACACCTGGCATGCCTTTGGGGGACCATGCGAAGATGTCCTGATTCTCACGGAGGAAATCGACGAGCTTGCCTTCCTATTTGCTGTCGAGGTTTGCGCCTACGACAGTGTACCTCTCTGGGTGCTCTGGATCCAAGGGTATCTTGTTTGTCTCTTTGGCCGGCTTGAACGAACCCTCAGCCTCCGACTCCTTGGGGTTAGGCGACACCTCTAGCTGCTTGCCGGCCATCGCCACAACCCGGTCAAGGAGCCGCTTCTCGACCGCATCACCAGGGACTCGGCCAACCGACTACTTTCAGCCGCACAGGCAGACGACTTCCGGTAGTCGCCGGCTACGGTCAGAATCCCCTTGGAACTAGGCATCTTCGTCTTGAGGTAGGCGTAGTGGGGGACCACCATGAACTTGGCCAGGGTGGGTCGGCCAAGTAATGCATGGTATGGGCTCTCGAGATCCACCACCTCAAACCAAACTGACTCTCGGCGGAAGTGATCTCTGTCTCCAAAGAGGACGTCCATCAGGATCTTGCCGATTGGTGAGCAGAAAATGCCAGGAACAATGCCATGGAATACAGTCCGGCTGTTCTGAAGCTGTCTTTGCTTGATTCCTAACTTCTCCATGGTGTCCTTGTACAGGATGTTGATGTTGCTGCCTCCGTCTATCAGAACTCGCGAGAAACGAGCAGCTCGTCTATCTGTGGAAAAGGTGGCATCCAAGACCAAGGCATAGGAGCCCGGACTCGGCATCACCTCTGGGTGATCAGCTCTGCTCCAGCTGATAGGCTTCTCAGACCAGTGCATGAATTCTGGTGTCTCTGATGCTACTGCATTCACCTGCTGTTGCAGCCGCCTGCTGCGTCGATCATCAGCCACGCTGGTAAATACCACGTAGGCTCCGTGCTCTTCGGGGTACTCGTCTTGTACTGCGCCGACTGGCCTGACAGCTGGCTGCTGGGGCAGAGGCGGAGGCTGCTGCCCAGCAGGCGGGGGAGGCAGGAGGCCGTCTCCTTTGGCGATCCTGGTGAGCCAGTGGCACTTCCGGATGATGTGGTTCGACGGCTTTGCGCCGCTGTGGAACTTGCAAGGACCATCCAGAGTCTGCTCGTATGAGAAAGCCGACAACCAGTTGGGCTTGCCGCCTTTCTGTCGCTTGAGTGGAGGCTGCCCTTCCGGCTGCTGGTCTTCGACTGTCGCCACCTGCCGGCTGCTGGAAGCCGGCTGTGGGGCCTTGCGCTTGTGGTCGCTCTGCTGTTGTCGCCGACTGGCGTCTCCAGCCAGAGTTCTAGGAGCCTGAGGGGCCACTTTGCCAGTCGCGCTAACTTGAATCTCTGCCTTCATGGAGGAGTCGGCTGTGGCATACTTGTCTGCTATGATCAGCAGCTCGTCGAGGGTTTCTGGCTCGTCGCAAAGGAGCTTGTGCTTGAGGAGGGTGCCTTCTCTGCACCCGGTGGTGAAGTAATCGATAGCCTGCACCTCGTGCATGCCCTCACAAGAGTTCCGGAGCTCGGCCCAACGCGTGAGGTAGTCGTGAGTCGACTCGTTGGGGCCTTGCACGCACAAGGAAAGCTGGCGAGGTTTGGGAGGACGCTTGTACGTGCTTGTGAAGTTGCAGACGAATGCATCGGTGAAGTCGACCCAACTGTTGATGCTGCGGGGCTTCAAGCTGTTCAGCCATGTTCGGGCCGTGCCCTGGAGCATGAGCGGAACGTATTTTACGGCAACGCGCTTGTTGCCGTTCGCTATGTTGACGGCCGTGGAGTAGTCAACCAGCCAGTCCTCTGGCTTCACGGAGCCGGTGTACTTGGGCGTGTCTCTTGGGAGCGTGAACCCTTTGGGAAAGGGCTCGTCTCGAATGCGGGGCCCGAAACAAGGTGGAGCCAACTCGTCTTCTTCTTCCAGCGCCAGGGATCGGTGAAGTCGGTCGATCCGGTGGCGGGTGTCGTTTTCTCCGACTCCCTCTCGGCGGCCAAGGCGGTCGTCGAGAGTCGGATGGTCAACAGGCGGCAGGGAGACTCGCCTTTCCTTGCGAGGAGGAGGAGGCGGACAGTCGTCCCGTCGTTCTACTGCTCTTGGGCGGCCGTCTTGGTCGCGCTCTATGGTAATGCGAGTCCGACTACGGCTGACAGCCGGATCCTTGTCTTTTCTTCCGCGGGCGCCGCCAGTCGGCGTCCGAGACATCGCGCCTTGGTCTCGGCATGGAGGCGGGTCGTCGTTTTGTCGCCGCGGCGCCTCTGTGCGGCAGTGGGCCTCGTTCTGCGCGGCAGCCGCGTCGAGGAGCCGCTGGACTCGCTCCGCCATCAGGCGGCGCTCTTCACCCTCGAAGTTGTCCAGCTCGTCCGCCGCCGCCTGGGCGGCTCGAATGTTCTTCGCAGGCATGGCGTACACAAGGCGATTTGCCCCGAATAGGTTGGCGATGGCCACGCCGCGCTGCTGGACCACGCCTAGGCGGCTGGGCCTAGTTGGGGCTAGCGAGCCACCTACAGCGCGATCCATCTCACGCTGGTAGGCTTCTGACAAGCGTCTCATGCTAGCCAGCTTCTTCGCGCCTCCGACGAGCTGAAGGCGGCGCGCCTCCAACGTCTCCGCGTCAGAGTCTTCCGGAATGGGCGCGGTCAGGTCTTGCAGTGTCGCGCCAAGTGGGTCATGCGCTCCTCCGCCGGGATGCTCGTCATGACTGATGATGAGCACCTCTGTGACGGTGCTTCCGTCGCTCTCCGCGCGAGGGAGCGGCTCATCGTAGACCACCACCTTGGTGGGGAACGCGTCGAGCGACGCGGTGTCGGAGTCGACTAGCATCGGGTCGGTGGAGCCTACAGACTCCAAGTCCACGGCAGGCTCGCCGGCGATGTGGAGTTGGTCAAGGAGGCCCGCGAGGAGGCTCTCGTGGCCGCCCGTGCCTGCATCGGATGCAGGCTCGTCGGAGAGGCGAACCTCACCGACAAGATCGGCGAGGCAGCTGGCTGCGCAGGCGATCTCAGCGCCGTGCAGTGCGTCGGCGCAAACTCCGTCTGGCGTGCCAAGCTGGCTGCGCTCGCCAGGGAGAAAAGGGGTTCCCGTCCAAAGTAGGTCTCCGGACGACGGTGCACCAGGCCCCACGGTGGGCGCCAAATGTCGGGGGTTGGGTGCGACATATGCCAAAGGATGGCTTATCATGGTGGGAGCGAGTAGAACGTCGCCGGTGCTTGGAAACAGGATAAGGCGAAGGCATGCACGCCGGCGAATCTTACCCAGCTCCGCGGCTCTCCGTGGAAATAATACCCCTACTGCTGCTCTGCGGGGTCTCCGCATGATCACTATGGCAAAGTGTGTACACGGTTGCTCCTTGAGCTGTTTCCTGGAGGTAGGAGAAGGCAAGGCTAGCTCTCTCCTTCCTATATGATCTGGTCTAGTGCTAATGGATTCCAACCCTTTGCATGGGTGCCCTGGGGGGTTTATATAGGCCTACCCCCAGGGGTACAATGGTAATCCGATTGGACGCGGGCCCAGCCGTCAGTCTCTCTGGCCGCCGTCTTATCCGTCGACTCCTGGGGCCCGCCGACTGGTGGGCCCCGCCGACTGGCTCGGTACGGAGCCGACAGGCCGCGTCCGCCGCGGACGGGTCTTGCCAGCTCTAGATTACTGTAGCTGCGCCTCTAATGACGCGGGCTCGGTCATGGGGTCGTGGCGACAGCTCCGCCCTCTGGCGGGTGATCACTGTGGCCACTCCCTGTTGCGGCTGGTTAATGGTGCGTGGGGCCTGTGGGAGGGGCCGGCCGACTCCTGGGGGCCGACTCCCAACTAGGCCGACTGGTGGCGCTCTCGCCGTCTTCCGTACGCCCGCCGACTGGTGGGACCCGTCGTCCCTGGGTCGTACCGGCAGGCCGTCCTGGGCACAGGACTCCGCCCACTGGGGCTGACGTCAGGGCCGGCATGGCAACAGTGTCGCGCCGGGCGGAGATCTCCGCGGGTATGGCATACTGTGGCCACGCCTGCCCTTGGAAAAGGGTGGGAGTGGACCTTACTGTGGCCACTCCCTGTCCCGTCCCACTTTATGAGGGCATGGGGGTTGTTGGCGTCGTGGGCCGACTCCCCATGGCCGGCTTCTCTGGAAGTCGCCAGTCAGGAGTCGGCTCATCCTGAAGTCGTCCTCGGGACTCGGCCGCGAGTGGGTAGTCGGCTGCCTCACAGCCGACTCTCAGAAGGCGGCTCTTCGTCCTGGGGTCTTGAGGGGTGCATCCTGCCCCGATATCTTGAAAGGTTCTGGGCCTGGGTTAGCCTACCCGTGGCCCATTACTCCGACAGGAGGTGACAAAAAGGTTCGTCGTAAAGGGTTACGTCGATGCAAATTTTGACACTGATCCAGATGACTCTAAATCTCAATCTGGATACATATTGAAAGTGGGAGCAACTAGCTAGAGTAGCTCCGTGCAGAGCATTGTTGACATAGAAATTTGCAAAATACTTACGGATCTGAATGTGGCAGACCCATTGACTAAACTTCTCTCACAAACAAAACATGATCACACCTTAGTACTCTTTGGGTATTAATCACATAGCGATGTGAACTAGATTATTGACTCTAGTAAACCCTTTGGGTGTTGGTCACATGTCGATGTGAACTATGGGTGTTAATCACATGGTGATATGAACTATTGGTATTAAATCACATGGCGACGTGAATTAGATTATTGTCTCTAGTGCAAGTGGGAGACTGAAGGAAATATGCCCTAGAGGCAATAATAAAGTTATTATTTATTTCCTTATATCATGATAAATGTTTATTATTCATGCTAGAATTGTATTAACTGGAAACATAATACATGTGTGAATACATAGACAAACAGAGTGTCACTAGTATGCCTCTACTTGACTAGCTCGTTGATCAAAGATGGTTATGTTTCCTAACCATAGACATGAGTTGTCATTTGATTAACATGATCACATCGTTAGGAGAATGATGTGATTGACTTGACCCATTCCGTTAGCTTAGCACCCGATCGTTTAGTATGTTGCTCTTGCTTTCTTGATGACTTATACATGTTCCTATGACTATGAGATTATGCAACTCCCGTTTACCGAAGGAACACTTTGGTTACTACCAAACGTCACAACGTAACTAGGTGATTATAAAGGTGCTTTACAGGTGTCTCCGAAGGTACTTGTTGGGTTGGCGTATTTCGAGATTAGGATTTGTCACTCTGATTGTCGGAGAGGTATCTCTGGGCCCTCTCGGTAATGCACATCACTTAAGCCTTGCAAGCATTGCAACTAATGAGTTAGTTGCGGGATGATGTATTACAGAACGAGTAAAGAGAGTTGCCGGTAACGAGATTGAACTAGGTATTGAGATACCGACGATCGAATCTCGGGCAAGTAACATACCGATGACAAAGGGAACAATGTATGTTGTTATGCGGTCTGACCGATAAAGATCTTCGTAGAATATGTGGGAGCCAATATGAGCATCCAGGTTCCGCTATTGGTTATTGACCGGCCGGAGACGTGTCTCGGTCATGTCTACATAGTTCTCGAACCCGTAGGGTCCGCACGCTTAATGTTTCGATGACGGTTATATTATGAGTTTATATGTTTTGATGTACCGAAGGTTGTTCAGAGTCTCGGATGTGATCACGGACATGACGAGGAGTCTCGAAATGGTCGAGACATGAAGATTGATATATTGTAAGCCTATGTTTGGATATCGGAAGTGTTCCGGGTGAAATCGGGATTTTACCGGAGTACCGGGAGGTTACCAGAACCCCTGGGAAGTTAATGGGCCATAGTGGGCCTTAGTGGAAGAGAGGAGAGGCGGCCAGGGCAAGGGCCGCGTGCCCCTCCCCCTAGTCCGAATAGGACAAGGAGAGGGGGGCGGCGCCCCCTCCCTTCTTCTCCTCCACTCCCCCCAAGTCCTAATCCAACTAGGAAAAAGGGAGGGAGTCCTACTCCCGATGGGAGTAGGACTCCTCCTGGCGCGCCCCTCTCCTGGCCGGCCGCACCCCCCTTGCTCCTTTATATACGGGGGCAAGGGGAACCCTAGAGACACAACAATTGATTAGTTGATCTTTTAGCCGTGTGTGGTGCCCCCCTCCATCATAGTCCACCTCGATAATACTGTAGCGGTGCTTAGGTGAAGCCCTGCGTCAGTAGAACATCATCATCGTCACCACGCCGCCGTGCTGACGAAAATCTCCCTCAACACTCGGCTGGATCGGAGTTCGAGGGACGTCATCGGGCTGAACGTGTGCTGAACTCGGAGGTGCCGTGCGTTCGATACTTGATCGGTCGGATCGTGAAGACGTACGACTACATCAACCGTGTTGTGCTAACGCTTCCGCTTTCAGTCTACGAGGGTACGTGGACAACACTCTCCCCTCTCGTTGCTATGCATCACCATGATCTTGCGTGTGCGTAGGAATTTTTTTGAAATTACTACGTTCCCCAACAATAGCATACTTTATAGAACCTATGACCGAGGCATAGGGAATGACTTTTCATTCTCTTTCTATTTTCTGCCATGGTCGGGTTTTGAGTCTTTACTCAACTTCACACCTTGCAACACAGGCAAGAACTCCTTCTTTAACTATTCCATTTTGAACTACTTCAAAATCTTGTCAAGGTATGTACTCATTGAAAAAACTTATCAAGCGTCTTGATCTATCTCTATAGATTTTGATGCTCAATGTATAAGCAGCTTCATCGAGGTCTTTCTTTGAAAAACTCTTTTCAAACACTCCCTTATGCTTTCCAGAAAATTCTACATTATTTCTGATCAACAATATGCCATTCACATATACTTATCAGAAATGTTGTAGTGCTCCCACTCACTTTCTTGTAAATACATGCTTCACCGCAAGTCTGTATAAAACCATATGCTTTGATCATTTTATCAAAGCATATATTCCAACTCTGAGATGCTTGCACTAGTCCATAGATGGATCGCTGGAGCTTGCTCACTTTGTTAGCACCTTTAGGATCGACAAAACCTTCTGGTTGCATCATATACAACTCTTCTTTAAGAAATCCATTAAGGAATGTATTTTTGATATCCATTTGCCAGATTTCATAAAATGCGGCAACTGCTAACATGATTCGGACAGACTTTTAAGCATTGATACGAGTGAGAAAATCTCATCGTAGTCAACACCTTGAACTTGTCGAAAACATTTTGCGACAATTCGAGCTTTGTAGATAGTAACACTACTATCAGCGTCCGTCTTCCTCTTGAAGATCCATTTATTCTTAATGACTCATCGATCATCGGGCAAGTCAATCAAAGTCCATACTTTGTTCTCATACATGGATCCCATCTCAGATTTCATGGCCTCAAGCCATTTCACGGAAACTGGGCTCATCATTGCTTCCTCATAGCTCGTAGGTTCGTCATGGTCTAGTAACATGACTTCCAGAAAGGATTACCGTACCACTCTGGTGCGGACCATACTCTGGTTGTCCTACGAGGTTCGGTAGTAACTTGATATGAAGTTTCATGATCATCATCATTAGCTTCCTCACTAATTGGTGTTGAGATCACTATAAATGATTTCTATGATGAACTACTTTCCAATTCGGGAGAAGGTACAATTACCTCATCAAGTTTTACATTCCTCCCACTCACTTCTTTCGAGAGGAACTCCTTCTCTAGAAAGGATCCACTTTTAGCAACAAAGATCTTGCCTTTGGATCTGTGATAGAAGGTGTACCCAACAGTTTCCTTTGGGTATTCTATGAAGACACATTTCTCCGATTTGGGTTCGAGCTTATCAGGTTGAAACTTTTTCACATAAGCATCACAGCCCCAAATTTTAAGAAACGACAACTTTGGTTTCTTGCCAAACCAGAGTTCATATGGCGTCGTCTCAACGAATTTAGATGGTGCCCTATTTAACATGAATGCAGCTGTCTCTAATGCATAAGCCCAAAACGATAGTGGTAAATCGGTAAGAGACATCATAGATTGCACCATATCGAATAAAGTACAGTTACGATGTTCGGATACACCATTATGCTGTGGTGTTCCAGGTGGCATGAGTTGCGAAACCATTCCACATTGTTTCAAATGAAGACCAAACTCGTAACTCAAATATTCTCTTCCACGATCAGATCTTTGAAACTTTATTTTCTTGTTACAATGATTTTCCACTTCACTTTGAAATTATTTGAACTTTTCAAATGTTTCAGATTTATGTTTCATCAAGAAGATATACCCATATCTTACTCAAATCATCTGCGAAGGTCAGAAAATAACGATACCTGCCGCGAGCCTCAACACTCACCGGACTGCATACATCAGTATGTATTATTTCCAACAAGTCTATTGCTCGCTCCATTGTTCCGGAGAACGGAGTCTTAGTCATCTTGCCCATGAGGCATGGTTTGCAAGCATCAACTGATTCATAATCAAGTGACTCGAAAAGCCCATCAACATGGATTTTCTTCATGCGCTTTACACCAATATGACCTAAACGACAGTGCCACAAATAAGTTGCACTATCATTATTGACTTTGCATCTTTTGGCTTCAATATTATGAATATGTGTATCACTACGATCGAGATTCAATAAACCATTCACCTTGGGTGTATGACCATTGAAGGTTTTATTCATGTAAACAGAACAACAATTATTCGCTGACTTTAAATGAATAACCGTATTGCAATAAACATGATCAAATCATATTCATGCTTAACACAAACACCAAATAACATTTATTTAGGTTCAACACTAATCCTGAAAGTATAGGGAGTGTGCGATGATGCTCATATCAATCTTGGAACTACTTCCAATACACATTGTCACTTCACCCTTAACTAGTCTCTGTTCATTCTGCAACTCCCGTTTCGAGTTACTAATCTCAGCAACTGAACTAGTATCAAATACTAAGGGGTTGCTATAAACACTAGTAAAGTACACATCAATAACATGTATATCAAATATACCTTTGTTCACTTTGCCATCCTTCTTATCCGCCAAATACTTGGGCCAGTTCTGCTTCCAGTGACCAGTCCCTTTGCAGTAGAAGCTCTTGGTCTCAGGCTTCGGTCTAGACTTGGGCTTCTTCACTTGATCAGCAACTTGCTTGTCGTTCTTCTTGAAATTCCCCTTCTTCCCTTTGTCCTTTTCTTGAAACTAGTGGTCTTGTCAACCATCAACACTTTATGCTTTTCTTGATTTCTACCTTCGTCGATTTCAGTATCACGAAGAGCTTGAGAATCGTTTCCGTTATCCCTTGCATATTATAGTTCATCATGAAGTTCCAATAACTTGGCGATAGTGACTAGAGAACTCTGTCAATCACTATCTTAATTATCTGGAAGATTAACTCCCACTTGATTCAAGTGATTGTAGTACTCAGACATTCTGAGCACATACTCACTAGCTGAGCTATTCTCCTCCATCTTGTAGGCAAAGTGCTTGTCAAAGGTCTCATACCTTTCGACATGGGCATGAGTCTGAAATACTAATTTCAACTCTTGGAAAATCTCATATGCTCCGTGGCGTTCAAAAACGTCTTTGAAGCCCCGATTCTAAGCCGTAAAGCATGGTGCACCAAACTATCAAGTAGTCATCATATCGAGCTCGCCAAGCGTTCATAACGTTTGCATCTTCTCCTGCAATCGGTCTGTCACCTAGCGGTGCATCAAGAACATAATTCTTCTGTGCAGCAATGAGGATAATCCTCAGATCACGGATTCAATCCGCATCATTGCTACTAAGATCTTTCAACTTAGTTTTTCTCTAGGAACATATCAAAATAAACGGGGAGCTACATCGCGAGCTACTGATCTACAACATAGTTATGCAAATACTATCAGGACTAAGTTCATGATAAATTAAAGTTCAGTTTAATCAAATTATTAAAGAACTCCCACTTAGATAGACATCCCTCTAATCATCTAAGTGATCACGTGATCCATATCAACTAAACCATGTCCGGTCATCACGTGAGATGGAGTAGTTTTCAATGGTGAACATCACTATGTTGATCATATCTTCTATATGATTCACGCTCGACCTTTCGGTCTCTAGTGTTCCGAGGCCATATCTGTATATGCTAGGCTCGTCAAGTTTAACCTGAGTATTTCGCGTGTGCAAAACTGGTTTGCACCCGTTGTATGTGAACGTAGAGTTTATCACACCCGATCATCACGTGGTGTCTCGACACGACGAACTTTGGCAGCGGTGCATACTCAGGGAGAACACTTGTACGCTGAAATTTAGTGAGAGATCATCTTATAATGCTACCGCCGAACTAAGCAAAAATAAGATGTATAAAAGATAAACATCACATGCAATCCAAATATGTGACATGATATGGCCATCATCATCTTGTGCTTTTGATCTCCATCTTCAAAGTACTATCATGATCTTCATTGTTACTGACATGACACCATGATCTCTATCATCTTGATCTTTTATCAACGTGTCGTCACATGGTCGTCTCACCAGCTATTGCTTTTGCAACTATTGCTATCACATAGCGATAAAGTAAAGCAATTACATGGCACTTGCATCTTATGCAATAAAGAGACAACCATAAGGCTTCTGCCAGTTGTCGATAACTTCAACAAAACATGATCATCTCATACAACAACTTATATTTCATCACGTCTTAACCATATCACATCACAATATGCCCTGCAAAAACAAGTTAGACGTCCTCTACTTTGTTGTTGCAAGTTTTACGTGGTTGCTACGGGCTGAGCAATAGCCGTTCTTACCTACGCATAAAAAAACACAAGGCGGTATAGTGATTGCTTTTTGATCTTCAGAAAGAACCCTGTTCATTGAATCCGATTCAACTAAAGTTGGAGAAACAGACACGCACTAGCCACCTGTGTGCGAAGCACGTCGATAGAACCAGTCTCGCGTAAGCGTACGCATAATGTCGGTCTGGGCCGCTTCACCCAACAATACCGCTGAATTAAGAATCAACTAGTGACGCCAATCAATATGTATATACCCACGCCCACAACTCCTTTGTGTTCTACTCGTGCATTGTTGGGGAACGAGTAATTTTAAAAAATTTCCTACGCACACGCAAGATCATGGTGATGCATAGCAACGAGAGGGGAAGAGTATCGTTCACGTACCCTCATAGACCGTAAGCGGAAGCGTTATGAGAATGCGGTTGATGTAGTCGTATGCCTTCATGATCCGACCGATCCAAGTACCGAACGTATGACACCTCCGAGTTCAGCACACGTTCAGCTCGATGACATCCCACAAACTCCGATCCAGCAGAGCTTCATAGGAGAGTTCCATTAGCATGACGGCATAATGACGGTGATAATGTTGCTACCGACGCAGGGCTTCGCCTAAGCACTGCTACGATACGACCGAGGTGGATTATGGTGGAGGGGGGCACCGCACATGGCTAAGGGATCAATGATCAACTTGTGTCTCTAGAGGTGCCCCCTGCCCCCGTATATAAAGGAGCAAGGGGGTAGGCCGGCCGCCCCCTGTAGGCGCGCCAGGAGGAGGAGTCCTCCTCCTAGTAGGAGTAGGACTCCCCTCTTTCCTACTCCTACTAGGAGGGGGAAAGGAAGGGGGAAAGAGAGAAGGAAAGGGGGGGCGCCGCCCCCCTCTCCTAGTCCAATTCGGACCACAGGGGGAAGGGCGCGCGGCCTGCCCTAGGCCAGCCCCCTCTCTCTCCACTAAGGCCCATAAGGCCCACTATTTCTCCCGGGGGGGGGGGGGGGGTTCCGGTAACCCTCCGGCACTCCGGTTTTCTCCGAAACCACCCGGAACATTTCCGGTGTCCGAATATAGTCCTCCAATATATCGATCTTTACGTCTCGACCATTTTGAGACTCCTCGTCATGTCCGTGATCATATCCGGGACTCCAAACTACCTTCGGTACATCAAAACACAAAAACTCATAATACCGATTGCCACCGAACTTTAAGCGTGCGGACCCTACGGGTTCGAGAACTATGTAGACATGACCGAGACACGTCTCCGGTCAATAACCAATAGCGGAACCTGGATGCTCATATTGGCTCCCACATATTCTACAAAGATCTTTATCGGTCAAATCGCTTAACAACATACGTTATTCCCTTTGTCATCGGTATGTTACTTCCCGAGATTCGATCATCGGTATCTCAATACCTAGTTCAATCTCGTTACCGACAATCTCTTTACTCGTTCTGTAAAACAACATCTCGCAACTAACTCATTAGTTACAATGCTTGCAAGGCTTATAGTGATGTGCATTACCGAGTAGGCCCAGAGATACTCTCTGAGAGTCGGAGTGACAAATCCTAATCTTGATCTATGCTAACTCAACAAGCGCCATCGGAGACATCTGTAGAGAATCTTTATAATCACCCAGTTGTGTTGTGACGTTTGGTAGCACACAAAGTGTTCCTCCAGTAATCGGGAGTTGCATAACCTCATAGTCATAGGAACATGTATGAGTCATGAAGAAAGCAACTAGACCATGCCGGCGCGCGTTGCTGCGCCCGTCTATTTTTTCAATCAAATGATTGTGATTTTTGTAAATATATGAGGCATAACAAGGAAGTAACTTGTAAAAAGGATTTCGCCCCAATCGAAGAGTGGAACTAAAAAACGATTTGCTTCATGATTCTTCATAAAGCCGTAGTGTTCTTAAAATTCTTTGTAAGAGGTTGCCAAAGAAATACATCAATTTTTGCAGAATAACAATCGATTTTTTTAGTAAGAACTGTTTCAGTCAGAGCCTCATTTGGCCGTACAGAACCAGTGCTCTCATCTTCTTGTTGAGCTATATATATAATTTCTTCACTGATATATATCATCCTAAGCATAAAAAATGACATGTTACATGATCGTCGCATGGATATGCAAATTAAATAACTATTGCTTAGAAGAACAAATGAACTTGTTATACTTCATTCCTAAAATGTAATACATACTGTAATAAAAAAAATTAAAACAGTCGCTTGCAGGAAATATCTGTAAAGACAGTCATAAGATGGATCTGGTACCAGAAAACTACAAATCACTTGTAGGAAAGGGTCGGGTATGTGTATTCGAGACTTAATAATCGTTGAAGATACATACTCTAAAAGTCTACAACCTGTAATAACACACTCGAGTTACACATTATGAAGGCGAAGTGCATAGGTTCAATCTGGACAAATGATTTCCTTGAAAGATAAACCGAGGAAAGTACTTGGAGTATGGACATAGGATTTATCTCTTAGCAACTCCTTTTCATCATATATAAAAGAGAAAAGTCCTTCATTGCGCTTTAGGACCTGCAGTAACCAAAAACTATTGAGCCGGCGGTCTCTATTTGATACTCGCGCGTTGGCCTAAGATGACATTAAATTGATCTATGAGTAACATCCAGATCGCATATTTATCTGAATAGACAAAGATATTATAGCCAAGAAAGACTAATTTGTCAATGTCATGGAAATTTATATTAAGGCTAACTGATCATACGTTGATGCATAATCTTACTTCAGATCAGCGATTTTGTCGTCGGAGCAGTGGCCCAGCCTGTCTAGCTCTATCTAGCGAGGAATAGAAGCTCGTCTAGGATTATAAGGAATCCAATGGCTGGAGACATCCAAAATTTCAAATCCGACAGCTAAAATCGCTGATAGCCTGAGAGGGCTGGATTAATACGCTGTTTTAATATGCTTCAGAAAATCAAAGGTATATATAAATAGTTCATAGTTGGTTTTTGATGTCTAGTTGATGTATTTTTCTGGTGTCTTGGAACAGTCCATGTGAAGATGTGTACATCATATCAGCTGAAATTATTTGTACCACCCAAAAGACAAATAACTTACTTAATAGCGAACAAAAATGAAATGTAATTAAACTGCAAGAAGTTACAAAAATAAAGCAGTCACTATGTGCAGGAATCCGTGCAATGTTTTGGAGGTAAATCTGCACTGAAGTGGAAATAGAGAAGCATTGCATGACCTCTCGGCAGATCAAAACCTATATTATCTTCCTTACACTCTTTCTTGGATTGGCATTTAGTTCAGCACCTACAGGGTTACAATCTACAGTACTTCCGCAGATGATTCCTAAGCATTTGAAATTAAAGGACAAAAATATGCATATAATTAATCTGACCATATACATGCAGTAGCTTCTGAAGGGCCTTCTTTTTTGGCAAGAAAGCTGCTGAAGAGACCATAGTTTTCTAAATCTCTAATAATAGGTAGCCATACAATTTACTTTTAAAAGCACACTTAAGCGACTATAGTAGTGCCTAAATATGTGGTACAGTATAGCCACAACAACCGATCTAGTATCATAATACGGATCAGGCATTGTCTACAGAACACAAAAAGGAATCAGAGTTAGTGAATCCTCGCAGAAGATCGTTGGACCAAAAGTGGAATTACTGTATCATAATATTAGAAGAAAAGTACCCATGACGCATTATCTGCAATACCCATGTGTCAGTTGCAGCGTCAGATGGTTTGTTGACATGCAAGTTTTAACTAAGCATGATAGAACCATCACCCAAATATATAAAATTTACAACTTACCATAACTGATCATCTCCCAAATAGTACCTATAGATAGAACACATGTTCTAATCCCCCTGGCCTGTTTTTAATTAATTATGGAATATCAACTAACTTCACCCTTTTGCATCCCAAGAAGAATAAGATGAGTCCCCGCGAAGCTTTGTACCTTGTAAACCTCATTGACCTAACCGGATAGAATCAAGAGAAAATGTATAGGATTGAAATGGAGTTTAGAAGTGGAAAAAACATACCTAAAATAAAATCAATCATGAATTAATACCGATGGTATTAAAAGTCTCCCAATTCTGCTAATCAGTTGCAATATTATCCATTGAAGAAGAGCGCAGAACATAGAGAAGCCAATGTATAGTCACTTGCATGGTGAAAAATTTCATCCTCGGTCACTCAAAAAACTGGAAACTTAAGTCAATACCTGCAAGACATCCCTTGTGAGATGAAGCAAGAGACTATCCAGTGTGGGAGATGGAAGATCGGGCAAAGTAGTGGCACCTAAGTTTCATGCACATTTTTCTTGGCACAGATTATGGGCAAAGTTTCATTCGATATTAATCTTCTTGGCATCATCAAGCCATTCACCTAACGCCATCACGGTAGGAGGGGTTTGTCACGGCCGCTTCACACCTTCATGAAAGGAAACTGCCGCATACAGTAAAAAACAGTACCATGGCATCAATGATATAGAAACATAAACTAAGCAATCGTACATCCTTAATACATGGATACTAAACATAAAGATAATGGTATGGCAGTCCATGTGAATGAACTAATTAATTGGGCGACAGCCACCGGAGAACAACTCATTACTCATATATACATAATCTCTTAATATCACACACACTTAGGTTAGGAGTAGCAAAACAAAGAACAGCTAAAAGAATGAGAAAACTATTTCTTTCAAGCACGTGAACACGCTGTATCACACACCACGGTCATTCTTATGGGTTGAACATCAGGAAGACCCAGTCCTTGGTTCTTATGACCGCCCGACACCTGGATTGATCGGCCCTCGGTTCACCCGCATCTGGCGCTTCCGCTTGATCCCCTCAAGCTAGATTCCCTCGCGAGTGGCACGAGGCGGTCGCCCACTTCGCCTGAATTGAGCGGACGCAGCATCCGCCTTGGTCAGGGTTAGCGAGCACACCAATCGCCCGAGACCGATCGGTTCGATGCTTTTTGGACCGCTCACGGAATGCTCCCTCGCTATATGGGCTGTTTGGCCCAATTAACCAGATTAGTCAGAAAAAGTTACGGGAGTAGCTGCCCTCACCAAGATGCGGCCTGCGGGGTCGGGAGCTTTGCATCCATCGGTTAGAGACGGCCATAATGTGAAATCAGATCTGAAGGCTCCGAAGGCTGATAGCGTGAGGGAGCTCCTAGGGTGTGGAGATCGGCGGACGCCGCGGGCGGGGGTGAGGGGTAGGGGTACCTTGAGGTGTCCGGCGTACTGGTGGCATAGGGAATCCGGGTCATGATGGGGACGTAGGATCTCGCCGGCTTCAGCACCGGGACGGCGGCGGTACACCACCAGTTTGGCCGTCGGTAGAGAAAACGAGAGGTCGGGGAGGAGGTCTCCTGAGGGAGGGGAGCGCTCAGGGGAGGAGGTCTCCTGAGGTAGAGCAGAAAAAAAATATGCCCGTCAGGATTAACCAGATGAGCAACGGACCTGGCGGCGGTGCACACATCGTGGGAGAGAGATGAGAGGTCGGGGAGAGGGGACATCTTTCTTCTCTGCATCGAGCCCCTCGAGCGAGTGGCTTAGCGGCCTGTACGTAAATGGGCTTGCAGACCGTCAAAGCCCAATCAACCACAGGCATTCAAAAAAGTTTCCAGAATAGCGGCCTGTTAGGACAGTCAGCCCACTTCACGGTAAACTACTGCTTAGACATAGATCTGACGGCCAGAAACTAATTAAACGCGAAATCTAACGGCCGAAAACGTTGATGGCCTGAGAGGGCTCGCTTAGTGTTCAGTTTTAATATATCTAAATAGCAACAAACTAAACGATCATTGTGCTAAGCTAACAAATGGGTCAAGTCAATCACATCATTCCCTAATGATGTGATCCTGTTAATCAAATGACAACTCATGTTTATGACTAGGAAACTTAACCATCTTTGATTCTGTTGGAAATATGCCCTAGAGGCAATAATAAATAAGTTATTATTATATTTCCTTGTTCATGATAATCGTTTATTATCCATGCTATAATTGTATTGATAGGAAACTCAGATACATGTGTGGATACATAGACAACACCATGTCCCTAGTAAGCCTCTAGTTGACTAGCTCGTTGATCAATAGATGGTTACGGTTTCCTGACCATGGACATTGGATGTCATTGATAACGGGATCACATCATTAGGAGAATGATGTGATGGACAAAGACCCAATCCTAAGCCTAGCACAAGATCATGTAGTTCGTATGCTAAAGCTTTTCTAATGTCAAGTATCATTTCCTTAGACCATGAGATTGTGCAACTCCCGGATACCGTAGGAGTGCTTTGGGTGTGCCAAACGTCACAACGTAACTGGGTGGCTATAAAGGTACACTACAGGTATCTCCGAAAGTGTCTGTTGGGTTGGCACGAACCGAGACTGGGATTTGTCACTCCGTGTAAACGGAGAGGTATCTCTGGGCCCACTCGGTAGGACATCATCATAATGTGCACAATGTGATCAAGGAGTTGATCACGGGATGATGTGTTACGGAACGAGTAAAGAGACTTGCCGGTAACGAGATTGAACAAGGTATCGGGATACCAACGATCGAATCTCGGGCAAGTGTCGTACCGATAGACAAAGGGAATTGTATACGGGATTGATTAAGTCCTTGACATCGTGGTTCATCCGATGAGATCATCGTGGAACATGTGGGAGCCAACATGGGTATCCAGATCCCGCTGTTGGTTATTGACCGGAGAGTCATCTCGGTCATGTCTGCATGTCTCCCGAACCCGTAGGGTCTACACACTTAAGGTTCGGTGACGCTAGGGTTATAGAGATATTAGTATGCGGTAACCCGAAAGTTGTTCGGTGTCCCGGATGAGATCCTGGATGTCACGAGGAGTTCCGGAATGGTCCGGAGGTAAAGAATTATATATAGGAAGTGCTATTTCGGCCATCGGGACAAGTTTCAGGGTCACCGGTATTGTACCGGGACCACCGGAAGGGTCCCGGGGGTCCACCGGGTGGGGCCACCTGCCCCGGGGGGCCACATGGGCTGTAGGGGGTGCGCCTTGGCCTATATGGGCCAAGGGCACCAGCCCCAAGAGGCCCATGCGCCAAGAGATGAGGGAAAGGAAGAGTCCTAAAGGGGGAAGGCACCTCCTAGGTGCCTTGGGGAGGATGGACTCCTCCCTTGGCCGCACCCTTCCTTGGAGGAAGGGCCAAGGCTGCGCCCCCCTCTCCCTTGGCCCTATATATAGTGGGGGGAAGGGAGGGCAGCAACACCTAAGCCCTGGCGCCTCCCTCTCCCTCCCATGAAACATCTCCCTCCTCCCGCAGCGCTTAGCGAAGCCCTGTTGGAATCCCGCTGCTTCCACCACCACGCCGTCGTGCTGCTGGATCTCCATCAACCTCTCCTCCCCCCTTGCAAACAACAAGAAGGAGGAGACGTCGCTGCTCCGTACATGTGTTGAACGCGGAGGTGCCGTCCGTTCGGCGCTAGGATCATCGGTGACTTGGATCACGACGAGTACGATTCCATCAACCCCGTTCTCTTGAACGCTTCCGCGCGCGATCTACAAGGGTATGTAGATCCACTCCTCCCTCGTTGCTAGATGACTCCATAGATTGATCTTGGTGACATGTAGGAAAATTTTGAATTTTTGTTACGTTCCCCAACAGTGGCATCATGAGCTAGGTCTATGCGTAGTTTCTATGCACGAGTAGAACACAAAGTAGTTGTGGGCGTTGATTTTGTTCAATATGCTTACCGTTACTAGTCCAATCTTGATTCGGCGGCATTGTGGGATGAAGCGGCCCGGACCGACCTTACACATACTCTTACGTGAGACTGGTTCCACCGGCTGACATGCACTAGTTGCATAAGGTGGCTAGCGAGTGTCTGTCTCTCCCACTTTAGCCGGATCGGATTCGATGAAAAGGGTCCTTATGAAGGGTAAATAGCAATTGGCATATCACGTTGTGGTTTTTGCGTAGGTAAGAAACGTTCTTGCTAGAAACCCATAACAGCCATGTAAAACATGCAAACAACAATTAGAGGACGTCTAACTTGTTTTTGCAGGGTATGCTATGTGATGTGATATGGCCAAGAAGAATGTGATGAATGATATGTGATGTATGAGATTGATCATGTTCTTGTAATAGGAATCACGACTTGCATGTCGATGAGTATGACAACCGGCAGGAGCCATAGGAGTTGTCTTTATTTATTGTATGACCTGCGTGTCAACATAAACGTCATGTAATTACTTTACTGCTAACCGTTAGCTGTAGTAGTAGAAGTAATAGTTGGCGAGACAACTTCATGGAGACACGATGATGGAGATCATGATGATGGAGATCATGGTGTCATGCCGGTGACGATGATGATCATGGAGCCCCGAAGATGGAGATCACGAGGAGCAAAGTGATGATGGCCATATCATGTCACTATTTGATTGCATGTGATGTTTATCATGTTTATGCATCTTGTTTACTTAGAACGACGGTAGTAAATAAGATGATCCCTCATAATAATTTCAAGAAAGTGTTCCCCCTAACTGTGCACCGTTGCGACAGTTCGTTGTTTCGAAGCACCACGTGATGATCGGGTGTTAGATTCTAACGTTCACATACAACGGGTGTAAGACAGATTTACACACGCGAAACACTTAGGTTGACTTGACGAGCCTAGCATGTACAGACATGGCCTCGGAACACAAGAGACCGAAAGGTCGAGCATGAGTCGTATGGTAGATACGATCAACATGAAGATGTTCACCGATGATGACTAGTCCGTCTCACGTGATGATCGGACACGGCCTAGTTGACTCAGATCATGTAATCACTTAGATGACTAGAGGGATGTCTATCTGAGTGGGAGTTCATAAGATGAACTTAATTATCCTGAACATAGTCAAAAGGTCTTCGCAAATTATGTCGTAGCTCGCGCTTCAGTTCTACTGTTTAGATATGTTCCTAGAGAAAATTTAGTTGAAAGTTGATAGTAGTAATTATGCGGACTAGGTCCGTAAACTGAGGATTGTCCTCATTGCTTCTTAGAAGGCTTATGTCCTTAATGCACCGCTCAGTGTGCTGAACCTCGAACGTTGTCTGTGGATGTTGCGAACATCTGACATACACGTTTTGATAACTACGTGATAGTTCAGTTAAACGGTTTAGAGTTGAGGCGCCGAAGACGTTTTTGAAACGTCGCGGAACATATGAGATGTTTCGAGGGCTGAAATTGGGATTTCAGGCTCGTGCCCACGTCAAGAGGTATGAGACCTCCGACGATTTTCTTAGCCTGCAAACTAAGGAGAAAAGCTCAATTGTTGAGCTTGTGCTCAGATTGTCTGAGTACAACAATCATTTGAATCAAGTGGGAGTTGATCTTCCAAATGAGATAGTGATGTTTATCCGAAGTCATTACCACCAAGCTGCTAAGCTTCGTGATGAACTATAATATATCAGGGACATATATGATGATCCTTGAGATATTCGCGATGTTTGACACCACAAAAGTAGAAATCAAGAAGGAGCATCAATTTTTGATGGTTGGTGAAACCACTAGTTTCAAGAAGGGCAAGGGCAAGAAGGGATACTTCATGAAACGGCAATTCAGGTGCTGCTCTAGTGAAGAAACCCAAGGTTGAACCCAAACTCGAGACTAAGTGCTTCTGTAATAAGGGGAACAGCCACTGGAGCAGAATTACCCTAGATACTTGGTAGATGAGAAGGCTGGCAAGGTCGATAGAAGTATATTGGATGTATTATGTTAATGTGTACTTTACTAGTACTCCTAGTTGCACCAGGGTATTAGATACCGGTTCGGTTGCTAAGTGTTAGTAACTCGAAATAAAAGCTACGGAACAAACGAAGACTAGCTAAAGGTGAGCTAACAATATGTGTTGGAAGTGTTTCCAAGGTTGATATGATCAAGCATCGCACGCTCCCTCTACCATCGAGATTGGTATTAAAACCTAAATAATTGTTATTTGGTGTTTGCGTTGAGCATAGACATGATTGGATTATGTCTATCGCGATACGGTTATTCATTTAAGGAGAATAATGGTTACTCTGTTTATTTGAATAATACCTTCAATGGTCTTATGCCTAAAATGAATGGTTTATTGAATCTCGATCGTAGTAATACACATGTTCATGCCAAAAGATATAGGATAGTAATGATAGTACCACCTACTTGTGGCACTGCCACGTAAGTCATATCGTTATAAAACGCATGAAGAAGCTCCATGTTGATGGATCTTTGGGCTAACTCGTTTTTGAAAAGTTTGAGACATGCGAACCATGTCTATTGGTGTATATACATGAAGAAACTCCATGCAAATGGACCGTTTGGACTCACTTGATTTTGAATCACTTGAGACATGCAAATCATACCACATGGGCAAGATGACTGAAAGCCTCGTTTTCAGTAAAATGGAACTAGAAAGCAACTTGTTGGAAGTAATACATTTTGATGTGTGCAATCCAATGAGTGCTGAGGCGTGTAGTGGATATCGTTATGTTCTTACTTCACAGATGATTTGAGTAGATGTTGAGTATATTTACTTGATGAATCACGAGTCTGAATTATTGAAAGGTTCAAGTAATTTCAGGGTGAAGTTGAAAGATCGTCGTGACAAGAGGATAAAAGATCTATGATATGATCATAGAGATGAATATCTGAATTACGAGTTTGGCACAGAATTAAGACATTGTGGAAATTGTTTCACAACTAATATAGCCTGGAACACCATAGTGTGATGGTGTGTCCGAACATCATAACTGCACCCTATTGGATATGATGCATACCATGATGTCTCTTATCGAATTACCACGATAGTTTATGGGTTAGGCATTAGAGACAACCACATTCACTTTAAATAGGGCACCACGTAATTCCGATAAGATGACACCGTATGAACTATGGTTTAGAGAAACCTAAGCTGTCATTTCTTAAAAGGTTTGGGGCTACGACGCTTATGTGAAAAGGTTTCAGGCTGATAAGCTCGAACCCAAAGCGGATAAATGCATCTTCATAGGACACCCAAAACAGTTGGGTATACCTCCTGTCTCAGATCCGAAAGCAATAAGGGATTGTTTCTAGAATCGGGTCCTTTCTCGAGGAAAAGTTTCTCTCGAAAGAATTGAGTGGGAGGATGGTGGAGACTTGATGAGGTTATTGAACCGTCTCTTCAACTAGTGTGTGGCAGGGCACAGGAGTTGTTCCTGTGGCACCTAAACCAATTGAAGTGGAAGCTTATGATAGTGATCATGAAACTTCAGACCAAGTCACTACCAAACCTCGTGGGATGACAAGGATGCGTACTACTTCAGAGTGGTATGTAATCCTGTCTTGGAAGTCATGTTGCTAGACAACAATGAACCTACGAGCTATGGAGAAGTGATGGTGGGCCTGGATTCCGATAAATGGCTCGAGGCCATATAATCCGAGAGAGGATCCATATTTGAAAACAAAGTGTAGACTTTGGAAGAACAGCTCGATGGTCGTAAGGCTGTTGAGTGCAGATGGATTTTAAAAGGAAGACGGACAATGATGGTAAATGACACCATTAGAAAGCTCGACTTGTCGTTAAGATGTTTTCCGACAAGTTCAAGGAGTTGACTACGATGAGACTTTCTCACTCATAGCGATGCTAAGAGTCTGTTGGAATTACATTAGCGATTACTGCATTATTTATGAAATCTTGCAGATAGGATGTCAAAACATTGTTTCCTCGATGATTTTCTTGAGGAAAGGTTGTATGTGATACAACCGGAAGGTTTTGTCAATCCTGAAAGATGCTAATAGGTATGCAAAGCTCCAGCAATCCTTCTAAGGACTGGAGTAAGCATCTCGGAGTTGGAATGTATGCTTTGATGAGATGATCAAAGATTTTGGGTGTATACAAAGTTTATGAGAAACTTGTATTTCCAAAGAAGTGAGTGGGAGCACTATAGAATTTCTGATGAATATATGTTGTTGACATATTGTTGATCAGAAATGACGTAGAATTTCTGAAAAGCATATAGGGTTATTTGGAAAGTGTTTTTCAATGGAAAGCCTGGAATAAGCTACTTGAACATTGAGCATCAAGATCTATAAGGATAGATCAAAACGCTTAATGGTACTTTCAAATGAGCACATACCTTGACATGATCTTGAAGGTGTTCAAGATGGATTAGTCAAAGAAGGAGTTCTTGCCTGAGTTGTAAGGTATGAAGTTAAGACTTAAAGCTCGACCATGGCAGAATAGAGAGAAAGGACGAAGGTCGTCCCCTATGCTAAAGACATAGGCCCTACAGTATGCTATGCTGTGTACCGCACCTGAAATGTGCCTTGCCATGAGTCAGTCAAGGGGTACAAGAGTGATCCAAGAATAGGTCACAAGACAGCGGTCAAAGTTATCCTTAGTAACTAGTGGACTAAGGAATTTTCTCGATTATGGAGGTGGTAAAAGAGTTCGTCGTAAAGGGTTACGCCGATGCAAACTTTGACACTAATCCAGATTATTCTGAGTAGTAAACTGGATTCGTATAGTAGAACAGTTATTTGGAATAGCTCCAAATGTAGCGTAGTAGTTGCATCTACAAGATGACATAGAAATTTGTGAAGTACATACGGATCTGAATGTTGCAGACCCGTTGACTAAAACCTCTCTCACAAGCAACATGATCAAACCCAGAACTCATTGAGTGTTAATCACATAGTGATGTGAACTAGATTATTGACTCTAGTAAACTCTTGAGTGTTGGTCACATGGCGATGTGACCAGTGAGTGTTAATCACATGGCGATGTGAACTAGATTATTGACTCTAGTGCAAGTGGGAGACTATTGGAAATATGCCCTAGAGGCAATAATAAATAAGTTATTATTATATTTCCTTGTTCATGATAATCATTTATTATCCATGCTATAATTGTATTGATAGGAAACTCAGATACATGTGTGGATACACAGACAATACCATGTCCCTAGTAAGCCTCTAGTTGACTAGCTCGTTGATCAATAGATGGTTACGGTTTCCTGACCATGGACATTGGATGTCATTGATAACGGGATCACATCATTAGGAGAATGATGTGATGGACAAAGACCCAATCCTAAGCCTAGCACAAGATCATGTAGTTCGTATGCTAAAGCTTTTCTAATGTCAAGTATCATTTCCTTAGACCATGAGATTGTGCAACTCCCGGATACCGTAGGAGTGCTTTGGGTGTGCCAAACGTCACAACGTAACTGGGTGGCTATAAAGGTACACTACAGGTATCTCCGAAAGTGTCTGTTGGGTTGGCACGAACCGAGACTGGGATTTGTCACTCCGTGTAAACGGAGAGGTATCTCTGGGCCCACTCGGTAGGACATCATCATAATGTGCACAATGTGATCAAGGAGTTGATCACGGGATGATGTGTTACGGAACGAGTAAAGAGACTTGCCGGTAACGAGATTGAACAAGGTATCGGGATACCAACGATCGAATCTCGGGCAAGTGTCGTACCGATAGACAAAGGGAATTGTATACGGGATTGATTAAGTCCTTGACATCGTGGTTCATCCGATGAGATCATCGTGGAACATGTGGGAGCCAACATGGGTATCCAGATCCCGCTGTTGGTTATTGACCGGAGAGTCATCTCGGTCATGTCTGCATGTCTCCCGAACCCGTAGGGTCTACACACTTAAGGTTCGGTGACGCTAGGGTTATAGAGATATTAGTATGCGGTAACCCGAAAGTTGTTCGGTGTCCCGGATGAGATCCTGGATGTCACGAGGAGTTCCGGAATGGTCCGGAGGTAAAGAATTATATATAGGAAGTGCTATTTCGGCCATCGGGACAAGTTTCAGGGTCACCGGTATTGTACCGGGACCACCGGAAGGGTCCCGGGGGTCCACCGGGTGGGGCCACCTGCCCCGGGGGGCCACATGGGCTGTAGGGGGTGCGCCTTGGCCTATATGGGCCAAGGGCACCAGCCCCAAGAGGCCCATGCGCCAAGAGATGAGGGAAAGGAAGAGTCCTAAAGGGGAAAGGCACCTCCTAGGTGCCTTGGGGAGGATGGACTCCTCCCTTGGCCGCACCCTTCTTTGGAGGAAGGGCCAAGGCTGCGCCCCCCTCTCCCTTGGCCCTATATATAGTGGGGGGAAGGGAGGGCAGCAACACCTAAGCCCTGGCGCCTCCCTCTCCCTCCCATGAAACATCTCCCTCCTCCCGCAGCGCTTAGCGAAGCCCTGTTGGAATCTCGCTGCTTCCACCACCACGCCGTCGTGCTGCTGGATCTCCATCAACCTCTCCTCCCCCCTTGCAAACAACAAGAAGGAGGAGACGTCGCTGCTCCGTACATGTGTTGAACGCGGAGGTGCCGTCCGTTCGGCGCTAGGATCATCGGTGACTTGGATCACGACGAGTACGACTCCATCAACCCCGTTCTCTTGAACGCTTCCGCGCGCGATCTACAAGGGTATGTAGATCCACTCCTCCCTCGTTGCTAGATGACTCCATAGATTGATCTTGGTGACACGTAGGAAAATTTTGAATTTCTGCTACGTTCCCCAACAGATTCAACAAGCTAGTCAAGTAAAGGCATACTAGGGACACTCTGTTTGTCTATGTATTCACACATATACTAAGTTTCTGGTTACTACAATTCTAGCATGAATAATAAACATTTATCATGATATAAGAAAATATAAATAATAACTTTATTATTGTCTCTAGGGCATATTTCCTTCACGGACGACCCGCCGGAGTTTGGGATGCCCCGCTGCACATGCTATAAGAGGACGTAATCTACCTGAGCTACTACTTTTTCGCCTCAGTGTTTGTTTAGTAAGCACTTTGATAGAAACTAAGGGGTTATTTGGTTCGAGGCCTAATCATGCCACACTTTGTCATACAATGTTGCCACACTTGTCTAAGGTTAGTTTTTCAAAATGAGAGGCACAAGTTGGCAAGCCTAAGGGAATCTTGCCACACTTTTTGAGTGTATGTGATGTGGGATCCTAATGTGCCTTTGCTTAAGGTGTGACTTGAACCAAACACCCATTCAAGTTGGTCAAACTTGCCTAACCTTAGGTGTGGCAACCTTAGGCAAACTTAGTAGCAAACCAAACAACCCTTAATAAATCAAGATGGAGGTAATCGCAAACCAAACAACCCCTAATAAATCAAGATGAAGGTAGTACAATGTAGCGCTGTCTGATAGATGTAATTGTGTAAGTTACTTCCTGGAGAAATATAAGAGTGTTTAGATCACCAAAGGTTGGATCTACTCTCGAATTTCAGGCAGATTTGATGAAGATTTATTTACCGAGAAGCGGGTGCAGAAAGTTGTGCAGCCCGGCTGCGGTGCGGTGCAGGAGAGACGGCTGATCGAGTCTGAACTGAACTGAATATTGCTTGTTTCCGTCCAGACCGGCTCCTCCTCCTCTTCCTCCTACCAACCCAACCCAACCCAAGCCAGCCCCAGGCCCCAGCTCGTCGCGGCTCTGACTGAATCCCCCCTTCACCACCGGACAGCTACCGCCGACGCCCCGATCCCACCCCTCTCCCCCTCCCCCTCCCCTGCCGCCGCCGCCGCCTCTCACGCCCCCTCCCCGCCGCGACGTAGGTCGCGCCCCGTCCGTCGCCGCCTCGTCCGCGATCTCAGGCCGCTTGGAGGTACGTACGAGCTTGTTCGATTGTTACCGTCCAGCGATTAGCTAAGCACCCACCGACCTCCACGATTTCTGCGCGCGCACGGCACCCCACCATCTAGATCCCTAGGTAGCAAGGCGTCCAAGATGAGATAAGAATATTCCTGTTCCTGCGGAGTCTCTGTTCATGTCACCGAGACATTTTCTTTTTCTGTTTATAAGCACCGGTATCGTGACCCAGTCGAGATTTTCTGATCTGCCCTCTGTTTTCTGGCAGATACGCTCGTCGATTCAGCCCCGCGGCCGTCGTCCAGCGAGGAGGGGAGATGCAGGTCAGCCACTCATCTCTTGACTAGCATCAGTGATTTAGTTAGGCCTAGGGCGTTCCACGATGTCCAACCTTGTCAGTTCAGTCTAGTGTATGACCCAAGAGCTAGTGGGAGGTTCACGATAGGGCAACCCAGACCAACCAAAATTCTTGTCAAATTCCCAATTCATGCAAACTTTTATACTAGTCAATAACATTTCTACCATATGATAGTTTTACAGTCCTTTTTAACTAGGCAGCGCCGGCCTCTTGAGGCTCGACAGTTTTCTAGGCAGCGTTTGCCTCTTGACATAGAAATAACTAGGCAGCCCCTGCCTCTCGACAGGATTCTACATCAAAAGCAACAGGCGTAGACCACCACGAGTTCATGCCACCAGCAGATCCCTTGTTCCTTGGCGCAGCCTCAGTTCCTATAAGATCAAATGGCAGGCATGAGAGGAAAGATAAGTGACAGGCTGCAAAAGATTTGGCAAAACAAAAGAAAATGTTAGCAACACTACAGCCTACGGATAAAGCATCTAGAAAATTAACTAGTAAACAAAGTTATGGTTTGCAAGAAAGAGATAAAGCAACACTCTGCAACCTACATGAGCTTCTACAAGCTATGTTCTGCGGCCATGCGTTGGCGTCCAAAGGTGTTATCATCAGAATATGTTCAGAAAAGCATATTATCAAAGAATAGGGGATACAAAACAGTAGGACGAAGCAAAGCATCTTTGGTAGCATGTTATCGATATAGGAAAAGTAACAAGTAACAAAAGTTAACTCCATATAGCAGCTCTTTCGATGACCCCATGTTATTTAGTTATGTTTCTTTGCTGGGAACACTACTATGAATAAAATGCAGTTGTCTTGCGATACTAGTAGCTTAATTATCGATCTGTTCAGTAACTGTTATTTTTCAGAACAAGTGTGTCATTCTGCAGACTGGACTTGTAGTTGTGCTGCTGGAGATCATGTTTTGATATTCATAATAAAATTAACAACTAAATTATCGGGGCATGCCTAATCGACAACCTATTATAATTGTAACATGCCATAATTAGTGAAACTTGTCCGTAGTTAAGACCAAGGTAACACTTCTTGTCACTCGATCGTTTATTTTTCTCCAAAGGACACCCCGGCTGGATTTCATTATCATAGCAATAACAATGTCCCAAGCGTCTGTGCACACATGAAGAAAGAAGAGAAAATTCCTTATTTGACACTACTTTAAAATGTGTTTCCTTATTTGACACTAGAAAACTTTTTCTTCCCTATTTAACATGGGGTCTATATTTTATGCCTTTCATGACACTTTTGTCTATTTTTTCATCTAACATTATTAAATTGCATGTAAAAAGACAGTTTTGCCCCTCGTATAATATGAACTGGTCATCTGGAATACGTCGATGAGCTGTCGACTACAGTACATGCCCCGTCCCTGTGGTCGAGCTCCTCGGCCGCACGTCCTGGCAAGAGGCAACCTGGGCAAGGCGTCGCGCACGTCTTTGCCAGACAGCAAGATACCCCTGACCAAAATGGACTCAACCGGATTCCACTCCATACACAAGGACCAGCTCGTGGACTCGGTCAACACGCGCGCATGCAGGGTGCAAGTGCAATGGCGCCGCGCTCCGCATGCCTCCGCCTACTCGACAGCCTTTCTATTTAGATTCGGTAGCGAGCTGCCCCACTCGTTGTATCACATATCACATGAGGGGCAAAAACGTCTTTTCAGGTGTCATTTAACACACTTAAGGCTTAAAATGGACAAAAGTGTCATGAAGGGCATAAAATTTAGACGCATTGTTAGATAGGGAAGAAATTTTTTTGCAGTGTTAAATAGGGCAAAAAGTTTTAAGACAGTGTTAAATAAGGAATTCTCTCAAGAAAGAGTTAAACTATGCTTGGTGATCAGCCAAGAAGTAAACTATGCTCGGTGATATGCCAGAACAGGATAGTCACAAATGGAGTTCCATAAAGCAAGTCTATGAAGAAGAGATTGAACTCACCTAGGTAGTAATGGTGCAGAAATAGAAATACTGCACGGGTCCACACCTGACCAACCAATTGTTACCAGATTTAACCAACCTTGTATATTCATAAGCAAAAGTAAGTTTGAGTGAGGCACTATTATGTAACATTGATAGGAGCTCGGATTCGATCAACAATTCAACTGAAATCCAAAGTTTCCGCATAATAACATGAGGCAGAAGGTTAACAAAATTATTCCCAGGTTCAGGTGGTGGTGATCACCAGTCGCTTACTGAGGCTACTTGATTACACCTGTTAGCCCTAGCTGGATGGTATTGCCTAATGTCTGAATACAGCTTAGGTAGTCTTATTCAGCAGCTTTTTGGAACAAATTAGTATCGATCTCAACAGCCACAATCAGAACTACTGCGTCCCAGTTTAGTGATGTTATTTGTTTCCCGTTGCTCTCAGGCAATGATAACCTTGGTTCTTAAAACATTCTGACAATGTCTTCGGTCTATAGGCATCAAGAGCTAGGCTCTTCAAGGAGTACAAGGAGGTGCAGCGAGAAAAGTCAGCCGACCCAGATATCCAATTAATCTGTGATGATTCAAATATATTCAAATGGACTGCTGTAATCAAGGTATTTGCTTCTATCTCAAGGTGATGCAGGAACGAGCAGTATCAGCTTTGTTACTGATGCCTTTTCTTACTGTTTATGTCGTTAGGGCCCATCGGAGACACCTTTTGAAGGTGGCGTATTTCAACTTGCATTCTCAATTCCCGAGCAGTATCCTCTACTGCCTCCGCAAGTCCGCTTCATCACCAAAATTTTCCACCCAAATGTTCACTTCAAGGTTACTTTCTATACTGCCTTCTTTGAAATACATGCTTATTTTGGGGTATATGTATGAATTTGTGTTTTTTTGACCTTGTTGAAAGAAGGTAGAATCCTGATCTTCTTGGTTCCTGTTATTGAATTTTTCCTGCAATAACCTGAATCAATGTTTTATAAATATAGACCCATTTGATACTATTATTTGTTTGGTTTGTACTGTTGAAATTCCCTGCAACACATAAATACATCATGGGCCCATTTATGTGAACACAGCAAGCAGTACCTGTTGCTAAATCCAAAACTAAAGGGAAATTTCTGTTTCCTCAATTTCTCTTCTATTGTTTATGTCTCTAGACTGGTGAAATATGCCTGGATATATTGAAAAATGCATGGAGCCCTGCATGGACCCTACAATCTGTTTGCAGAGCCATTATTGCGTTGATGGCCCATCCAGAAGCAGACAGCCCACTTAACTGTGACTCAGGTAGCTTCATACCCTACTCATGAATTCGTTTTAATCACATTACTCGCTATTTCCTACTGGTGAACTGATTGGTGTTTATGTTCTCACTGTACGTCAAGCTATGTCGCATGAAAACGTCGTCGCCTTTATGGATTCAGCTCCTTTGTGACGTGGTTCTTTGAATTGCCTCTATAGTGAGGTGGTAGATACTAGGTTTCAAAGTATTGCCAGCTTTTAATACTTGGTATGTTACACAAGATTTGTGATTTACGAACCAGTGGGCTGTTACCCTAATGAAACCCCTGAATATTATAAGGTAAGGGTATCAAGTATCCATGGATAAATGGTGAGAGATTATCAAATCGATCACGGCTGCATTTAACATGGCATCCATGACATGAGGAATCGCTGGCCTCCATCATGGATCTGAACTTATACAAAATGGAAGTGATAAGTCTCTCTGCTTGCACAACTCCTGACATAAAGCGTGTAGATTTCCCAAAATCAGTTTTTGTTCAGCCGTCATACTGCTTAAAGTAGCAGGCCATAATATCGGTATAGTTGGGTCATAATGCTGTTTCCTGACTTCCCATTTGTGTAATGCAATCACAGGCAATCTTCTTCGCTCCGGTGACATCAGAGGCTACCAGTCCATGGCGCGGATGTACACCAGGCTAGCTGCCATGCCAAAGAAAGAGTAATTTGCAGGGTTGCAAAGGTACACCAGAGCAGTAGCGCTGGCGCTGGCTGATTGATTCATGCATGTATCAACTCCCTAAGTTGTCAGGTGTAACTCGTTGCTATCCCCGTATGAACTTGTGTGGTCTGATTTTCTTACCCGACTTGTCGTTGTGGGTGTAATGTTGATTCTGTTGGGCTAAAAAGGATTTAAGCGTAAACGCTTGATTCATGATGATGTGTAATAAAATAATCCTCATAGGGAATTGGTAACATGTATATGGTTCCTCCAGTGCGCTATCCTCTGGTTGATTACCTGCTGTCCTCCTGTACACTTTGAGTTGCTGAAGCCTCGATGCCCCTACATATATGCATTGGTCCTTGCAGTTAAGTTTTTTTTTGAGGGATAAGGCCTAGTCTTTATTGATCAAAGTCCACAATGAGTGGGATTTTGTTTACATCATGTGGTTGGCCAAACCACACATGACGCCCCGTGGCTAAATTTAAAGCGTGTCTAGCTAACTTATGAGCTTCCCTATTACATTCACGACCTTCATGAATAAAACTACAAGTAAAATTGATAGAACGAAGTTTGATCTCATTGATGATGGCGCCATGCTTTCCCTGCGAACCTTGGTTGATGTCCTCGACTACCCCTTTAGCATCTGAAGATATGACAAAACGCTGCAAAAGGAGGTCATCCGCAATGCAGAGTGCCTCCAGGCAAGCCAAAGCTTCCAGCGTCGTCGGGTCATGTACGCCTTGCACCACCAGTGCGCAGCTGCCTAGATAGTTTCCCCCTGAGTCACGGCAGACCACCGCTACTGAACCACCCCTGCCTATCCTCACAGCTGCATCAACATGGACCTTAGCATAGTTTGCGGGTGGGGCTCGTGGTCGGGTGCTCCTGATTCTTTCCATATGAATCCTTGGCGCCCCTTCCGGTTTTCTTTCCTTTAATTGTTCAAGCTCACCAATGAACCTCGTTGTGAAAGAGTACAACGATTGTGGGCTCTGGAAGATTCCTTCATGGATGGATTTTCTTCTGGTCGTCCAGATTGCCCATAACATGACTGCCAGTTTGACAAACAGGACATGTGATAGCGTCTCCATCTGTGCAAACAAGCAGTGTTTTGCGTTGGGTTCCAAATTTGCCACAAGTGACTGCCCAATCTCATTCTCTACTAAAGCCCAAACACACCTGGATGTAGTGCACTCAAGTAGGGAGTGGCGCCATGAATCCGGAGAACCACATAATCCACATGTCGAGGAGTTAGACATATGTCGATGAGACCGAACATCTTCCGTCGGCAGGGATTGTTTTGAGAGCCGCCATAGGAACATGCGAGTTTTCCCGGGAACTTGGGTTTTCCAAAGTGTTTTCCATTCTTTCTCTTCCCCTCTAGCGCCTGACGAGCCTGCTTGACCTTCCAGCCAGGCTTCCCGGCGCTGCCTCGTCGCCACAAGCATATTGTATGCCGATCTCACGCTAAAAAGACCATTTTTCTCAAAATGCCAAGCCCAGAAATCTGATATGTTTCGGGTGCAAAGGGGTATGCTGGTTATTACTCTGGCATCAAAAGGCAAGAAAACTTGCCGGACCCTCTGAATATCCCATGTGGCTGTCGTTGCTTCAATGATTTTAGAGACAAATTGTGGGGGGTTCGCTGTCAAGCAGCCATAAGGGCGAAGCATCTCACTTCGTGGGAGCCAATTATCAGTCCATATTCTAGTACTTTCTCCATTGCCTATTCTCTTAATGATTCCCTGCTTTAGTGTGTCTCGGCCTTCTATTAAAGATCTCCATATTTGGCTCGGGTGGGATCCCAAGGTAGCTTCAAGAATTGTCGAGTCAGGGCAGTATACAGCTTTCAAAATACGAGCACTCAAGGATTCCGGGTTTTGAAGTAAGCGCCATGCTTGCCTAGCTAGCATAGCAAGATTGAAAAGCTCAAAATCCTTAAAATCCAAACCTCCCATGCTTCTTGGTTGTGTCATATCCTTCCAAGATACCCAATGTGGTTTGCATTTTCCTTCCTTGCTTCCCCACCAAAACTTCCTTATGAGTATATTTAGTTTTTCACACAAACCCCTAGGCAGTTTGAAACATGACATGGAGTAGACTGGCACCGCTTGTGCAACCGCTTTAACCAAAACCTCTTTCCCAGCAGTGGAGAGTGATTTTTCAATCCATCCTTGGATCCTACTCCATAAATGATCCTTTAAACCCATATGCAGTTAAGTATACTCTTGTGCTTCCTCTCCCCCACTGTCCACTGATAGTCTTATCGACCGCTTATGTCGTTTTGGACCAGAGTCCAGAGGCCCAGGCAAATTGGACTAGAGGCCAGTCAAATATTGCTACTGTAAATATATTTTGTTTGGTATATCACATTGACTTCCTCAATATGGTTTGGATGATTATCGGCTAAGAATGTAAAAATATCGGAGTGATATATTTTTTTGAATAAAAAGGTAGAGCATTTTCTACCTTATGCATTCAGAATGGGCAAAAGTGCCCGGATGACCAAAGTCATTTACATGAAGGTGATGTTAACGCTGCACACTATGTGCAGCAGGCCATCACTAGACCTGAATTAGGATACAAAGCACAGGGTGGGAAAAGAAGAGGCAACTCTCAAAAGGCTAATTAGGAGCGAAAACATTTGCCACACAATAAAAGGTTATGTCTGTATGTGGTTTAGCGCGCAGGCTCCATAGCTTGATGAGGTCGTGTCATGTGGTTTAGCGCGCAGGCTCCATAGCCTGATGAGGTCGGCAACCTTGTTGTATAATTGTCTCGTTTCAAAAGGACCTATCAAACACCTGGGCATTCCTGGCATTCCAAAGGATAACTGTGCATGCTGTGAAGAGAACATGCCACTTAGTGCCGTATCGAGCCCGCGGCTGCTGTGAACCTAAGAGATCACCTGCTGCCATAGAGGATGAGGCAAGTTCCTGTATCTCTAGCTTGGACCATAGGGCTTGTGCTAGCTTGCATCTTAGCAAAATGTGGTTCATTGTCTCCGCGGCTGGGCATAGATCACACCCGTTATGTGGTACAAGTCTGTCCCAATGCTTTTTTAGCATATTGTGTCAAGTGTTGTGTCTGTCCCGGAGGGCAATCCACAAGAAAACACGGTGCTTGTGCGGTATGATCCTGTTCCAGATATATTTAGCTGACGTACAAAGCTTTCTTCTAAAAGTGAGCAGCTTGTAGAAGTAGTCGGTAGTAGCACATTTGTTTTCCAAAAGAGGCACTCTGGTGTCTGGCATACCTTCCTGTAGCTGAACATTACTCAAGATTGCGGACATGCCCTCTAGCTCCTGTGTTGCTATGGAAGAGAGGTTTGGATGTAGTTGAAAGCTCCATTGCCCATGTCTGAACCGTGAGGCAACTGTGCAGAACTTGGACGTGGAGAAGGAGAAAAGAGTCGAGAAGCATGTCATGAGCCGACCACAATCGAGACAGTGGTCGTGCCAGAATGCAGTACCCTGTCCATCCCCAATCTTGCATTTGGTAACCTCCATAACCACTCGTAAGTTGGGCTTGAAGCCTCTCCAGATAGCGGTGTCCCGACTTTGTGGAGACTAGGAGATTTCCCTCTGACAGTAAGTGCGTGCAAACCAATTGTAACATGGAGCTTCCCGCTGCTGCAATATCTTTGCCATGAACTTGCAAACGAGGGCCCTGTTGTGTGCTGCAATATCTCTTACCCTCAACCCTCCATTCTCTTTTGGCAACATGACCACTTCCCAAGCGACAAGGCATTGTCCTCCCTTGACCTAGTTCTTTCCTTGCCATAAGAAGCCCCTCAGGATTTGTTCAACCTTGTCTAGAGATTGTTGTGGCCATAAAAAACAACTCATGAAGTAGCTGGGGATCGCTGCCAAGACTGCGTTAATCAAGGTCAGCCCCCCCCCCAAGACAGAAAAGTAGCCAGCCAGCCAGCCAGACGCTTGTCCACTTTGTGAATCACAGGCATCAATAGGCCATGCGTGATCTTGTTGATAGAAAGGGATAATCCAAGGTATGTGCACGGGAAAGCTGTCACTTGACACTGTAGAACATCTGCAATACTCTGGCAGGTTTGTTGGTCAAGGCATACTGGCATAAGGATGCTCTTGTGGTAATTGATCTTTAGTCCCGTGAAATCACTGAAAGCCTGTAGAATCCGTTTGATAACCCATGCTTGCTGGATGTCCCCTTGCATTAAGATCAACGTGTCATCCGCATACTGCAGGATCGGGAATGGTCCATCTCCTCCAAGTGGGTGCTTAAGGTTCCCCGCTTGGTGTTCCCTTTTGCAAAGCTGTTGCAAAACATCGGCGACTAGGATGAAGAGGTAAGAGATAGGGCATCCCCCTGCCTTAAACCACTTCTTGATAATATCCTCTCCCCAAGAGATCCATTGATTATAATCCTGGATGAGCTAGTTGATAGGATATCATGTATCCATCTGACCTATCTGCTTCCAAAACCTCTGGCTGCAAGGATGAGCTTCAGAGTATCCTAGCTGACACTGTCAAACGCTTTCTGGAAATCTAGCTTGAGCACTAGCATTGGCTTTTTCATCTTTTTTGCCTGCTGTACCAGTTCGGCTGCCAGTGCAAAATTTTCAGCTATGCATCTTCTAGGCAGAAAACCAGATTGTAGAGGATGTATGAGGCTCAGAATGAAATGTTGTAGCCAGACTGTTAGAACCTGTTGCAAGCTTGGGTATACTAGCTTTCTGGAAATCTAGCTTGAGCACTAGCATTGGCTTTTTCATCTTTTTTGCCTGCTGTACCAGTTCGGCTGCCAGTGCAAAATTTTCAGCTATGCATCTTCTAGGCAGAAAACCAGATTGTAGAGGATGTATGAGGCTCAGAATGAAATGTTGTAGCCAGACTGTTAGAACCTGTTGCAAGCTTGGGTATACTGTGGACCAAAGCAATGGGTCTAAAATCCTTAATATCCATTGGGTTCTCTTTCTTTGGGAGCAACACAATATTGGCAGTATTGATGCCGCACATATCACTACCATGCTCATAGAAATCCTGAAAAATATGACATACAAAACAAAATGGTACGCATGGATCTTCCACTCCATATACTTATCCAGATTTGGAGCACCCCGAGAACACTGGTATGGTGATCTTGATGCGACCACACTGGTTGTGTCGCTGCCCAGAACCATGGCGAATTTCAGCATCTCGCCGCGGTCAGCGTCAATAGCCTCCATGAACAGATGAAAACATCATCATCAGAGTAGCCTCGGTTGTGCGACGGTGATCATACCAGGGTGTCGTATCCCTTTGCCTCTAGCTGAGGCTGAACAACCGCAGTCAACTGATGATGTGGTGTAAATGGTATTGTCAGGCCCAAGACTGAAGATCCCCTGTTCCCGCGTGCCAGTTACGATTATAGCCGTCCATCTCGCATCCTAGGGTCACCAGGAAAAGTTAACGGTTCACTTAAGTGGGTCACTCTCCTCCGTTGATCGACCATCCAATGGCTGTGAAGGCGCAGGAGAAGCTGTTCATCGCCCAACAAGCCATGTGCTCTGCTTTTTCTGATTTTCTGCTTTCTAGCTGCTGTAATGGCTATAAAAGCCAGCTCTCCCTTCAACTCGAGGCATGTAATAGAATTATTGGGTGTAAACCCTAGCCGCCGATGGCGTGCTAACTACTTTCCCCTTCTTCCTGCAATGAAAACCCTAGCTAAATTCACCCAGTTCTTGTCTGAATCTCGCTAGTTCGTGTTAAAATTTAGTAGATTGGGACTCTGGTCCTGACAATTGGTATCAGAGGCCAGTCCTTCCTCGGCGGCGGTGTTGATTGGAGCACTGTAGAGGTTGGCTCCGGCTATAAAATCCCTCTTTGAGCTCTGATCTGGTGGCGGAGGCAGTTGGTGGTGGCCGGAGTGGCAGCGTTCGGGTGTAGTCAGAGAGACAGCCTGGTTGCCTGAGAGTAATTCTCTGGTGGTAAAATTCCAGCTCCTGTGATCTGACCGTGCACCATCGGAGGCGGGCGCAGGCGGCAGCGTCGGCGGCGGTGACAAGCCATCCCACCCTCCCAACCCCCTATGGTGGTGATCGCAGACGGCGAAATCATGACGGGCCATGCTGATTCAGGTTCAACCGCGGAACTGCAGCTCGAATCCCTCGAATTGGACATCAAGACACTGCAGCGGGACCGAGAGGAAGATCGCAAGGAGTTCCAGCAGTTTCAAGCGACAGTTAAAAGAAATTTTGCTACGATGCAGAAGAACTTCAACAAGATCCAAGACAACTTCTGACGCTTAATGTTAGAGCCTGAACCAGCCCAAGAAGAAGGTGTGGAAGGGCAAGGTAGTGTGCAGATGAAGGACAACCAGATCAACTCACCGCAAGTGGCTCCGGGTCGGCCAAAACAACTACAAGCACCTACTCCTCCTTCTGTAGCAATGCCTGAAAAAGGAGCTCCTTTGCCAATTGGTACAGCTGTTCTCCGTGATCAGACAGGTAAAGAACTGAACATGGATGGCACTCCTAAAGTTCCTTATAGACACCCACACTATGGGCAAAGCAAGGAAAAAGAACACCTTCAGAAAATACAGAGAGATGTAGTTCAGCTGGAGGAAATGCAAGAAGAAGATGGGGCTGAAAATTATTACAGAAGAAGGAATGTTCTTACGGTCAAGCCTGCTAAGTTGAACATCTCTGAGTTTGACGGACAAGACCCTGAATCTTGGATTCAGAACTTGGAGCAATATTTTGCTGCTGCAAGAACTCCAATTGAGCATAGGACAGAGATGGCCATTTCTTATCTTAAAGGCCCTGTTATTCAGTGGTGGAGGGGTACTGGCTATGCACCCTCTAATGTACCATGGCATAAGTTTTGTTCTTACCTATCTGATAGGTTTTCTGTGGAGTCAGCTTGTGACGCGGTCAGTAACTTTCATGCTGCACATCAAGCAACAACAGTGGCTGCTTATGTGGAACAATTTGAGCAACTAGTGAATGGAATGAGAAGAGAAAACCCTGCTATTCCTGATGATTATTATGTCTCCAGTTTTGTTTCAGGCCTCAACCCTTATATCAGAAGCTTAGTGGAGTGTTTTCAACCAAAGGATCTGCAAACTGCTGTGTGGTATGCCAGAAGAATGGAGAAATCTCAGCCTCCCTCTCAATCAGTGCAAAATAAGCAGTATGTGCCTCAACCAAGAAGACAAGTCATGTTTGAACCACCCAAACAACTGCTTCCTAATGCAGCACCAAACAGGAATGTGGTTATTCAGCAAGCCAAACAGAACCAGGTGTGTTATAAATGTAGAGAGCCTTGGGTGCCTGGTCACAGACAGGTGTGTAAAATGAACCAGAAAGCACAAATTCAAGCTCTACAAGCTCAGGAGGATGGAACCCCTGAAACTATTTTTGTAGCAGAGTATGATGATCAGGAACTGGACAATACAGAGCAGATAACTGATGAAACTATATTGAAAGTGTCCATGCATGCTGCTATGGGCATTGGAGCAACTAAAAATACTTTCATACTGACAGTTAAGATGGGTAATACTATGGCAACTGCACTGGTGGATAGTGGTAGTACTACTACTACTTTTATCTCTCCACAAATGGCTACCAAGTTGGATGTTGTTCCTAGTTCTACACCAAAAACTAAAGTAGTGGTTGCTAGTGGAGGCATCCTTTGGAGTGAATTTCAAGCAAAGAACTGTCACTATGAAATACAGGGCCATGCATTTATTGATAGTTTCAGAGTGCTGAAGTTAAAGGGGTATGACATCATCTTAGGAGTGGATTGGTTGAGGAAATATAGCCCCATCCAAATGGATTTTATTAAGATGGAAATGGAAATATCTGCTCCTGAAGGACAGTTTATCACTTTTGTGGATGAAACTGTACCTCTCTCTACTGTTATTGAAGTGACTGACAACACTGAAAAATTAGTGGAACAAGCTGTGTGTGGATTTTTCTTGTTCACTAGTTCTGGTCCTCAAATGATAGCAGCTGCTCAAGAAGTACCTGCTGCTTTTAAACCACTGCTAGATCAATATGAGAAGCTCTTTCAAGAACCTACTGAACTTCCACCAAGTAGGCCTTGTGACCACAGAATTCCCTTGGTAGAGGGAGCAAAAGTAGTCAACCAAAGGCCCTATAGAATTCCTCAGCACCAAAAAGAAATTCTTGAGAAAATCATCTTAGAACTTCTCAAGAATGGAATTATCAGGCCCAGCACTAGTCCTTTCTCCTCTCATGTGCTGTTAGTTAAAAAAAGGATGGAACATGGAGGCTCTGTACTAATTATAGGAAATTAAATGCAATTACCATAAAAAACAAATATCCCATTCCTGTTATAGAATATCTGTTGGACCAGCCACTACTAGGAAAAGGGCTACTAATGGCGCACCAGTTTTGCCTACTAATGGCGCACTACTGGTGCGCCATTAGTATCATGCCACTAGTATTTCTTACTAATGGCGCACCACCGGTGCGCCATTAGTATCTGGTATACTAATGGCGCACCACGCAGTGCGCCATTAGTATAGAACACCATGCGCCATTAGTATGCCTCCCAGGGGGCCATATTTAACCATGTGCTTTGGCATACTAATGGCGCACTGTTGGGTGATGCACCATTAGTATGAATATTAGGGTTTTTTTTACTTTTCTGATTTTTGCACAGGTTACAAAATATATTATTTGACAGAATATAGACAGTAGCACACAGCAACAGCAGATTCATCGAATACAATAGAAGATTAGTCTTCGAATACAATTCATCATATTAGTCTCCGAATTCAAAAGACCGAACAAAGATTAAACATTACAAATCTCGAGACCGCGAGTATCGAGTTTGTCTTCACATTACAAGTCGATATCGATCATCTAAACTACCATCACATAGAAGAGAGCTGCGGTCATCACGATGAGCATCATCGCGATGAAACTGGTCTTCATCCGGTTCCTCCAACGCTCCCTCCTCTCTCCCGCTAGATAGCGGGCGTATCTAGATTCCGCCTCCGCCCTAGTGGTGTACCCTTTGTAACTGTTACCGCTGAAACGGTGAACCTGTCTCCGACACTCCTCCCAGTCGTCGTTGACTCCGGGAACCTTACCCTTGTACACGACATACGACGGCATCTCTATGCACAAGCCAAACAACAGACAATACATACATAAGCAATATATTAGTATGCAACAAAAGGATTGGAAGAGAAAAGCAAGACATTAATAGCACAATTCATGGTCCTACTAATAAATAGCATCGATTACATCTAAGTTGAACGACTGTCCAAACCAAAGAGACATACAATTCATTAAAGTTTAATTACAACATGAGCCAATCAATGTTTCAGAACTACACATCACTACTTTCGACTCGACTCATGGGACAGGAGCGTGGATGAAGCCGCCGTCTGTCGTGATGGTCAGGAAATCACGGGCGTTGTCAGCCTGCATTTGTAGCATTCCGTCTATCTCACTGTTGGACGGTTGATATCTGAGGAAGAACTGCCCCGAGGTATGAAGGACATCTTGATGGATGATGTCCACAAACTCCGACTGGATGCGAAAGAATTCTTGTCTGATGTCCGCGTCCTGGATTGCCGACAAGCTCGCGGCCCAATCTTTGAGATTATCTGGTAGCAGAAGGTGATGAAGGTCCCTTACGATTGCCCGCATGTGATGGAGGGCGTAGTAGGCATCCTTCTGACCGCCAGGCGGCTGCTTGGTGCAGCATAACGTCGTATTGTGGGCGAACACGTGCTTGCCGTACTTATGAACTGCCCTGGTGAAGGTGCCTCCAGATTTGGCGTAGCCAGGGAGAACATCATCAAGAACTTTCTTGATATTTGTGTAGTCTATCTTGGAGTCACGGTTCGGGTCGAAATACGTGGCCATGGAATATTTCGGGCTTAAGAGGATGAGTGTGCAATGTGTGTCACTGCACAGAACCCGGAATGTTAGAAAAAAAAAGAACGATCGAAATCTAAGAAATCATATGTTACGGGGCGGTTAAGGGATGACTTACTCGGGAAAGTAAGCCACAAGGAAGTTATCCTTATCTGGGTTTGCCAGAATGACGCCTTCGAGGTGTGAACTCGCGACTTGGCGGTCCCCAATGCTGCTCAAGAGCTTGGCACGCATGTAGAAGGGGTCGACTATCATGATGTCCGGGGTCTTGTCTCTAATGATCCGCATCTCCATACTCAGCGAAAACATCCGAACGAAGGTGTAGTGCAGCGGATGAAGGTTAAACATAGCAAAGATGTCATCAAACCGCAGGACGATCATACCCCCGATGTCGCCATCCACAAAGCCCTTGCCCTCTGGCACCTTGGCCACGAAAACCGGGTATGACACATCATTCTCTCTGAGATGCCGCTTCTCCAAAGAAAGAACACTGTCGTGTAGGCTCCGCATAGCACCGGTTGCAGCATTGAGCATATTTGTTGGTAGCATCGCCCTACCCGCCACATGCACCCTCCTCGAGATATCCTTAGGTGAAGGTGGCCCGTCCTGAGCATGGATCGTACTCGGTGCCGGCTGGCTCGCACCGGCGCCCTTTTTAGTCTTCGGTTTTCGGCTCTTCTTCTTGATCTGCTGTAATGGGACCGAGTTCTGCTCACAGACCGCCTTCTTGAGCGTGTTGGGGCTGATAATATTTGGCACCTCAGCTATCTGAGGCTCGGTGAAGGTGGCAGCTGGAGGCGTCTCCTGAGAATTGAACGCCAGACGACACCTATTGCAACTGGGTTTCTCCGCCGTACCAGCTAGATCGCGGTCGTCTTGGTTGGGTTCTTGAGAAGGAGGCCCACAGAACTCGTCACTGCACCCATGTTCGGCAAAGTACTTATCGACATTGGTAAATGTATCGTCGTCGTTGTCGTCGTCGTCTGGATCCTGTGCCATATGCATGTCCGGATCCTGTGCCATAGGGATGTCCGGCATGTCCGGTAGCGTTGCGGCGTTCTTGCCATGGCTTGGCATCGGCATGACTGGCGGTCTTGTCTGTGGGTGGTGTCCCCCACCCCCAAACGAATCTGGCTCTTCGGCCAAAGCAGGGGCCAGCTTACGCAGGTGTTGAGGGTCATCTCATCTTCTTCATCGGCCCCAGCGGGTTGAATCGGAGGTAACAACTCGTCGCAGCCTGGCAGCACCCGAACCACTTCAACCATATACACTGTGGGTGGCATCGGATTACCGTGGAACACGGGGTTGCCCGGTTGAACGATTCTGCCCTTGGCGACATCGACCAACTCGCCGCCCACGAAGTGCAGGAGAGTGCAAGGAACGTCGGCGGCGCCCTGCGAAAACATGTAGGGCGTCAGGGATGCCCAATCAAAGGCAAGGAGATGAAGTCATCGGCCGAGAGGCTTAGTTACCATGGTGCCATCGAGCTCGACTAATGTCGAGGCACCGCCAACGGCGGGCGTGCAACTGACGGAGGGGCCGCTTGCTGGCGAGGTGCCGGCCGGCGTACACCCGGGTGCATTAAGCTCCAATGCCCGTGCCGGCGCCGGAGACATGAATACCGCCTCCGCCGGAGACACCAATGGCGCCGCCTGCACGCTGTGCGAGTTGCTGGTCGTCAAGCTGGGAACCGGGGGAGGCCCCTGTTGGCCGCCCGCAATCCACGTCGTCAGCCCATGAATCAACGTAGGCACCATGGCGTTGAGCTTCGTTCCCAGTTGTTGTTCCACTTGCTCTTGGACAAGCTCCGGAATCCGCGCCACTTGTGCCTTGAGTGCTTCAACCTCGCGCGACTGGCTTTCCGAGCTGGTCTTTTTCTCCTTTCGCCCACCAGCGGTATAGTATGACGACCATTTTGTGGACAAGCCTTTGCCGGCCACACGACCAGCTGACGTCGGCTTATTGAGCTTATCCTTGTTTTTCATTACGTTCAACGCCCTATTCAAAGGGGTGTCGAAAGGGGAGCTCTGAGACGACCCCGCGCTACTGCTTTCTTTGTCCTGCAGAAGGAACGTGAACGATTTAGAAATATTGGGGATTAATTAGAATGCAACCATATGGAGCTAATTACGCGGGGGTGTATTCCTTACCAGAACAAGCTCAAGTGCCTTGGTCTTCGGATCCGTGGTAAGCTCCTTTGTTACCGGGTCCTCCTTGTACCGGGCCCTGAGAAAGTTCCTGGTCTGCTTGTCACGATATTTCTTGAAGCGGGGCGGTAGGCCTTGCTCGGCACGCTCCGCGTCCTCCTTGTCCCATATAGGCTCCGCCACTTTGTAACCGCCGGGACCGAGTTGGTGGACCCCTAAGTTCAACTGCCGCGTTTCTTTCCCCCACTGACTTGATTCGGAGGTTGCGGGGCTCTCGCACTTGATCTTGAACTCCTTGTAGTCATCTTTGCTCATCAAAGGATATTTCGCCTTAATCTTCTCATAACTATCACCTTTTTCAATCATTGCCTTCACCGTGCTTTTCCAAGTAGACAGGGCCGTGCTCATCCTCGTGAGGGCGGCACCATTCACTTTATTCCCTGAGAGGCGTGTGTTTTCAAACTCAGCGGGGAACTTGTATCGTTCGTGCAGCTTCGTGAAGAGGAGGCTGCGCAAATTTCCTCGGTCCTTATGCCTTAGGTTCTCGGTGTTGATCGAGACGGTGCTCCGGAGAATGCACCCGAGCTGAACCGAGTACCCCTTTACTATATGTTTGGGAGCCGTCGGATTCCCGTCGGAGTTCACTTCAGTAAATTCCTCCCTGACGGTGCCGAGCATGTTCGGGCACCGGTCCTTCCATTGCCTCTTCGGTTGGCTGCCATCTGTGCGTGTGCCGCCATCATCAGTGGTGGCATCCGCGGCGCCATCATCAGTGGTGTCATCCCCGACGCCACTAGGGGTTGTGTAGTCAGGATCAGTGTCTTCCGCGGCGTCCTCATAGCGGTGAGGTTCTTCCTCCAACTCCCAGGACAGCTCCCAGAATTGCTTGCCGCCCGAACCGCCGGCCTCATCGTTGTGGGCCATGTTTCGCTCCAAATAGGAAAAAAGTTTGGTCAAAAAGTTGGTTATTGTCAAGGAACAAGATCATGGTCTCATCATTTAGGGTTTGTCGACATCAAGTCATCCTAAAAGCTAAGCTTTTATCATTTAGGGTTTGTCGACGCCGAGGCACCCTAAAAGCCTAAGCGTACATCATTTAGGTTCTCATCGACACCGAGGCACCCTATAGAAGCCAAGTTAAGTTTTCATCATTTAGGGTTTATCGATGCCGAGGCACCCTAGGTTAGGCCTAATCACTTGGCACTAATCACTTGGCTCTATTGCCACCTATGTTGGGTTTATCATCTAGGGTTTATCGATGCTAAGGAGAATTCTAAGTTGGGCCTAATCACTTGGCTCTATTGCCACCTATGGTTTAATGCAGCAAGAATGGCGGGGCAGTTGATCCTACTTAACTAAGTACTAAGATACCCCGGCCCATGCATTAGTCGCAAGTACCCCATATGTCCGATTTTTAGCAAAGTAATGCTAAAATTCACGGAAAATTTTAGCATGACCTTTGCTGAAAATAGGACATATGGAGTACCCGAATTTGCCGAAACATAAGTTAATTGACATTTCGGCAAACTCAAGGGCCTCTCGGGGTACCTGCAAATTCATCACGACACGAAGGGCCTCTCAAGGGCCTCAAGCAGCAGCGACATCTCCCAGGACCCCATTTTTTGCAACAATCAGAGCAGAGAATTCAGCATATTTCTATACAACAACACTGTAAAGATGAAGAACAGTTCTACATCAGCCCATTTATATACAACAACAGTACTATAGTTCAGTACCATATGCCTACATTTCAAAATCCAATCATCTCACAATCAAATAAAATTTCCAGAGGCAGAGCCACTGTACAATACTGTATCAAGGCAACAACCTAATTTCAGTAAGGAAATTAACCGAATTTAAAGAGATAAAGCTTCTTGGCTCTCCACACTCTACTCCACTGGAGGCACCAGAACTAATTTGCAATCAACCCTGAACAATAAGTATATTTCAGACATCTGGAACTAAACTAACCTAACTAATCACAACAAGGTGGCATGCATAGAAATCTGGAACTAAAGTACAATCTGGATTTATAGCACATGCTGCAGCCACTATAGAAGTTATTAACGTAACAATAAAAGCCTTCAAGGGGCAAATAAAGCCACAGTTCAAGTGCTCAAACTCTCAAAGGGACATGTAGGAGCAAACCTTGGAAGCAGCAGGAGCAGCTGCAACAGGAGCCGATGATGCACTCACCCAGAGGCCTAGCCAGGGAACCTGCATAATCAACAAACACATAAAGCAACCATGAATATAATTAAACACATACATAGGCAGATTAATCTGCCATGCTAAGTGATAGCATACTAAGGTAGAACAGAAAGCACTATAGCCCATTATCTGTTGTTTGGGCACTACCGTGAACACCTTGATAGATATATTTGTGCGGCTTTTACCAAAAAACTGAGTGGTAACTGATCATTGAACACTATCTGTTGTTTGTCAGTACTATTTTCTTACACTAATATTTCAAAACATGCACACATCTCTGTTTCTGAGTGTCAGGAAATGATCGCATGATATCTTGCACCACAAATCATCTCAAGCAATACTGCGGTAACCAAAGATGCCCTTCCTGTCACCACAAAGCAGCGAGCAAGCATATGCAGCACATGAACATGCATGCTGTCACGTGACACTTACCTATGATTGAAAAATAAAGATGAAACTGTTCTGCGGTATTGACAGTAGAGAAGCAGAGAAGTAGTGCACTGAACAAGAAACAGTAGTACTTTTCTACACAGTAATCACGTGTATATCAGAAGGATAGTTTTTCATCAGCCTAGAACTAGCACAAATCAACTCAGGTCTCAACCAACATACTAAAATTAGTATTGTCACCATTAAGACCTACGTGGATCATTTCATTTGTGAACACATTTGATTGTCCAAACATAGTACTCCTAGCATATTCTAGTTGTTGCTAACACTACTCCTAACTGATGTTACCATAAGAGCTAAGATAGCAAAAACTACATAAAGCACTGCAGCATTCCATCATGAGTGCACATCTACAACAGCACAGTTGCTACTAGTTCACAAGGATACCAGATCAGATCAGAGATCAGGCTCACCGTGCACACTTATCCACCTTCCCCTTGCTCCGCTTGTTGACAATGGCCAGGATCACCTTCTTGTTCTCATCTAGGTACTGCACGGTTCCAACGCCAAACTTTTTCATGTTAATACATTTCAGTACAGGCATATCTTTGAATACTAGTACATCACAGCTCAGTGCCAACACCTCCATGTTCTTGATGTTTTCCCACATCAGTCAGTCAAGCACAACACATGAACAGACCATTTATCACCAATTAGGTACCAGATTGGGGATTAGGTAGTATTGATTATATGCACATATACAAAAGATCTGACTGATTGTTCTCGAATGACTGATTATATGCACAGTTACATGAACAGACCATTTATCACCAAAAACCTATCTGTTGTTCCCGAATGACTAATTGTTCCCGAAGAAGAAGGAAGGGGAAGGGGGAGGAGAGGGGAGGGGCTCACCTGCGAATATGTAGTCGAGGTCGTACACGGCGCCGGGGTTGCGCCGGCGAGCTTGCCACCCACCTTGGAGCCGGAACCCTAGGGGTCGGGGCCTGCGCAAGACCACAGCCAGGAGGCGCAGCCACACGCGAACAGCGAGGTCAGTGAAGGTGGCGCGGGGGCGAGGGCGCGGGGGAGCTGCGATGGTGGGGGGCGCGGGGGCGGCGGGGGTGGGCTCGATCTGGGCCTGGACGGGCGGCTTCTTCGCGGGGAAGGAGAGGCAGGGAAGGCAGGGAAGAAGAAGGCAGAGAAGGAGAGGCGGCGGCGTCGCCGACGGCGTGCAGGCGCGACGGACGGAGGGGGCGGAGCAAGGCGGGGCGGCGGCGTACGGTTGGGGCGGAGGGGGCAAAGTTAGGTCGAGTGGGGATCTGGCGAGGGAGGGGAATAGGTGGAGTGGGGGTGGGTTAGCAATGGCGCACCTCCCCCTAGTGCGCCATAAGTATGACGATAGCGATGGTGCACCTCCCCCTGGTGCGCCATTAGAATTTTGTTTTGATTACAGTTCGAGCACTCAGGTTATATTCCCCCTAACCGTATCCCCATCACAACACACACACTAGCCCGACTGGTCAGCACGCAGCACACACACTAGGAGGTCCTGGGTTCGATTCCCAGGCTCCCCAATTTTGTTTTTATGCATTTTTTCTTTGCACATATCTTTTTATCCATGCATCCAAATATAACATGTCACATATGCTAGATGCTCAGAATTTCATGTAGAAAAATAATATGCAGTTTGTTGCCATGTTAACAACATTTAAAATGCTGTTTGATATTTATTTGTGTTTAAATATGTTCAAACTTGTTTAAATCATAATAGTAATATTTTTTTATAAAAACAATACTAACTTGTTTAAATTTGTTTTTTTTGCAATTTTAGTTGCATTCATTTGTGACGGTGGAGCGGGCCGGGGAGGGTGCGGGGGAGAGGGTGCGGAGGGTCGGCGGCGGCGGCTGGTGGAGCGGGGGAGAGGGTGCGGGGGGGGGGGGGGTGCTCGGCGGCGAGGGCGACCGGATCTGGCGAGGTGGGATAGCGATCGAGATGGAGGGGGATCGAGATCGAGTGTCTATGAAATTTAAAAAATATTCATGAGTTCAAAATTAAAGTGCTCATGAAATACAATCAAGAAATGAAGGCTACAATTTAAATACAATCGATCTTAGCTAGCTATCTATTCACAATCTTCTTGCCCTTCTTTTTCGCAAATGGAGTTCTTTTGTGGAATGGACGTCCTTTAGGTAGGGTGGTCCTGCTTCTTCTTGTGGTGTATGCTGCTACTTCATCGTCGTCGTCATGTTCGATCTTCGGGTCGCCGTACTTGTCGAAGTCTTGCTCATTGGCTACTCCATCCATTCCGATGATCTTCCTTTTGCCTCTCCTCACGACAACACGACTGGGCTTTGTCGGATCGGTAATGAAGAAGCATTGGTCCACTTGGGAAGCCAGTACCCATGGCTCATTTTTCGCGGTGACGTTTGCGCCGGCGGTCTTGGATTTGGCTTCGGGTATAACCATGGTGGTGAAATACCGGTCTTCTTTTAGGACGCTCTTGGCCCATCTGACACGGAACATCGGGACCTTCTCTCCAGCATAGCTCAGCTCCCAGATCTCCTTGATCCTTCCGTAGTATCTGTCCTTGTCGTTACCGGTGTAGGATTCCATCGTTACCCCGGAGTTCTGATAACCATCGCTCTTCATGTCCTTGTCCTCGGTGTAGAATGTGTAGCCGTTGATATCGTACGCCTCATAGGTCATCAGGTTGTGCTCGGCGCCCTGTGACAAGGTGAATATGAGTTGTTCTTCCGCGGAAGAATCCTCATGTAAAGGGTACGACAGAAGCTTCTGCTTGAACCAATGCGTGAAACATGAGTTGTGCTCTTTGATTATATGTCCGTCCGTCCTTTGTTGGCCTCGGTCATTGTATGTCTTCTCAATAAAGGTTTTGTGCTCTACCACCCAAGGATCGACCACGTCTATGTGTTGTAGCTCGACTAGGTTTGCTCTTTCAAAGTCGGCGAGTCGACCCTCGAAGTCGACATGCATTTCGCGGCGACCCTCACAGTGACCCCATCCAGCAAGCCTGCCGAGGTGCCTGTTGATGGGCAGACCAACGGGGTTCTCGATGCCTAGATAATTCATGCAGTAGGAGATGCACTCTTTGGTCTGAAAGCCCCTGGCTATGCTTCCCTCTGGACGTGACATGTTGCGAACGTATCATTTGATGACACCATTCATCCTTTCGAACGGCATCATGCTGTGCAGGAACATCGACCCGAGTTGGATGATATTCTCCACGATATGGACCAGCAGATGCACCATAACGTCGAAGAATGCGGGCAGGAAGTACATCTCAAGCTCGCATAGTATCACCATGATCTCTTCCTGTAGCCTTCTGAGTTGCCTCACGCCAACCGACTTCCTGTAGCGTTTCACGGACGTGCGCATCCATGATCCCACGGATTGCAACTGGAAGTATCTGCGTCATCAGCACGTGACAGTCGTGAGACTTCATCCCGCTGAACTTCTGCTTCACTGGGTCTAGGTATCTGCTTATCTTCCCCGCGTAACTGTAAGGAAGTTTTACTCCTACGAGGCAGGTGAAAAAATGCTCGATCTCCTCCTGACTTAGAGTGAAGCACGCGGGAGGGTAGTCATTTCCCGTCTTCTTGGCCTTTTTGCCTTTGCGACGATTTTCTGTGTCCTGCTTCGCCTCATCATCATCATCATCATCATCATCATCATCATCATTAGCGTGAAGCTCCTACCTGATGCCCATTGATTTCAAGTCTGCCCTTGCTTTCGGCCCATCTTTGGTCCTCTCTGGCATGTTGAGCAGGGTACCAAGCAGACTCTCGCACACGTTCTTCGTGATATGCATGGCATCAAGGCTGTGAGGCACACGGTGGATCTTCCAGTACGGAAAGTCCCAGAAAACAGACCTTGTTTTCCATACCTTCAGCAGTGGCTCTGGCGCCTTTTTCTTCTTTCCCGGCAGTGGGCAATCTTTCCAATTTTTCAACAGCCCGTCTATTTCCTCGCTGCTCCTCATACGCGGGCGTCTTCGGGGTTCGGTTTCACCATCGAACAGATCCTTGTGTTTCCTCCATGGGTCATCGTCGTGAAGCCACCTTCGATGTCCCATGAACACGGTTTTCGAAGACCCGGGATCTCTATCTAGCTGGCGATACATTGTGTCATCCATGCACCTGACGCATCCAGAAAATCCGTGGACCACCTGCCCCGCGAGATATCCGTAACCGAGATAGTCGTGCACCATCGTGAGCAGTGAGGCTCTCATAGGGAAATATTCTTTCTCTGCGGCGTCCCATGTATTGGCTGGCGTTTTCCACAGCGTGTCTAGCTCCTCTTTCAGCAGCCCCAGATACAGATTGATGTCGTTCCCTGGTTGTTTCGGCCCTTCAATTAGCATACTCATGTGAATGTACTTCCTCTTCATGCACAACCAAGGGGGAAGGTTGTACATCCACACAAACACAGGCCAGGTGCTATGTGTGCTTCTCTATCTGCCAAACGGATTGACTCCATCGGTGCTCGTGCCCAGCACGATGTTCCTTGGATCCTTCCCAAATTCTGGGTGTTCGAAGTTCAACGCTTGCCACTGGCTCCCATCCTTAGGGTGACTCAGCATCTTGTCTTTTTTATTTATCTCCGGATCATTTGCGTCATCTTCTCGCTTCTTCTCCTCCCTATCCGCATGCTAATGCAGGAGCTTTGCTACCTTAGGGTCCGCGAAATACCTCTGCAGATGTGGAGTGATCGGAAAGTACCACACCACTTTTCGAGGAGCTTTCTTCCTCTTCTTGTATCGAGTGACGCCGCACACCAGACATATGGTAGACTCCGCGTGCTCGCCCCGATAAATGATGCAATTGTTCATGCACACATGGTATTTCAAATGCGGTAAATCCAGAGGACACACGAATTTCTTCGCCTCCTCGAAACTGGTCAGGCACTTGTTCCCCTTGGGAAGACGTTCGTGCCAGAATGACATGTTCTCGTCGAAGCATGCGTCGGTCATTTTGTGTTTTACCTTCATCTCCAGAGCCATGAGCATTACTTTCAGGCGGGTATCCTCGGGTCTGCATCCTTCATACAATGGAGTAACCGCGTCTATCTCCAGTTGATCCAGCTTGGCATTCTCTCGGGCGGCAGCTCTTGCGTTATCCGTCTGCTTGAGAAGCAGCTCTTGAATATGAGGGTCCTGCACCCAGCCCATCAATGGTCCATCGTCGTCTGCTCCGCCGGCATCTTCATCTTCATGATCATGCCCTTCGTCTGCTCCGGCATCTTCCTCATCATCATGTCCGGCATCTTCTACATGATGACTATGTACAGCATCACCATCGTGATCATGTCCTGGAGATTCTTCGTCTTCTCGCTCGCCCGAGCCGCGGTGGTTGTCTTGCTGCCCTTCCTCATTTCTTGCCCGGCCCCCATGGACGGCTTCATAGTCATCTTCATCACCTTGCCACCGATAGCCATCCATGAAACCACGCAAGAGCAGGTGGTCCCACACCTGCCCGGAATCCGGGTCCGCAATAAGGCTCTTCAGCTTGCATCTTCGACACGGACATCTTATCTCCGTCTCGTTCTTTTGAAGCATCTCGGCCTTTGCGGAGCTCAAAAACCTATTCACGATGCCTTCGGTCATCGTGCGGACCATGGTCGCCTGCGGGGTAGAGCAAAACGATATTTTAGAACCAAGAAAAAATTTGGCATGACTTTCCCTAAAAATAGGACCAAAAAGAATGCATAGTGCCAAAATTCTCGCCAAAACAGAAATGAATCAACATTCCGGCAAAATATTGGCAACTATCGCATTTCAAATACCGGTACCTGCAAACACAAACATATATGCAACACCACAAACATGTGCAACACCACAAACATACATAGATCTAGCTAGGCCACAAAAAGTGCATGTGCACGTTGTTGGAGCGAGCTAGGGAGAAAAAAGTAGATCTACAACATGAAGATAGCTTTCCCCTTACTTACCTATAAAAAAAAGGTAATTTCACCACTTAATTTTGATGAATCTATGGTGCAAATGAGGTGAGGAGGAGGAGGCAGCCGACAAGCTTGGAGAAGAAGGTGGAGGGAATGAAGTGGGGAAAGTGAGTGTGTTGGTGTGGCAGTCCAAAATATCTAGCTGGTCCCAGGTTACTAATGGCGCACCATACAGCCATGCGCCATTGTAACCCAACATACTAATGGCGCACCTGCTGGCCGTGCGCCATTAGCAGTTTTGCAAAAAAGTAAAAAAAATATACTAATGGCGCACCGTGGCAGAGTGCGCCATTACTAGTTTAAACTAGTAATGGCGCACTTTGCAACGGTGCGCCATTAGTAGTTTTGCAAAAAACAGAATAAAAAAATACGGTAGTGGCGCACTCCATGGCTGGTGCGCCATTACTAGTTAGAACTACTAATGGCGCACTTTGCTAGGATTCACCATTAGTATGTTTGGAAAAATGAAAAAAATTGTTACTTGTGGCGCACCTTGTGCCTGGTGCGCCATTAGTGTCTTCCACACTAATGGCGCATCGCCACATGGTGCGCCATTAGTATATAGTAGTGGCGCACCACTTCTCTGGTGCGCCATTAGTTTCAATTTCATCTATAGCCCTTTTCCTAGTAGTGAGCTAAAAGGAGCCAAAATATTTTCAAAAATTGATTTGAGAAATGGTTATCACCAGATCAGAATGGCTGAGGAAGACATTCCAAAAACTGCCTTTGCAACTCACATGGGACTGTTTGAGTACTTAGTGATGTCTTTTGGACTTACTAATGGACCTCCTTCATTTCAGGCCTTAATGAATCTCCTATTTGGACTTCTCAAATTTGTAGTGGTATTTTTTGATGATATTCTGGTGTTCAGTTTTTCCATGGAAGAGCACTTAGATCATCTCAAGCAGGTGTTTGATATATTGCAAGCAAATAAGCTATATGCCAAGTTAGAGAAATGTTCTTTTGGCCAGAAGGAAATTGAGTATTTGGTCCATGTCATTAACTCTGAGGGAGTTTCTACTGATCCTACTAAAATTGAGGCTATTAAATCATGGCCTGCTCCAACAACTGTAACTAAATTGAGGAGTTTCTTGGGATTAAGTGGATATTACAGGAGGTTTATCTAGGGATATGGGATAATCTGCAGGCCCCTCTTTGATTTCTTGAAGAAAGATGCTTTTGCTTGGGCACAAGAGCAACAACAAGCATTTGAAACACTGAAGCAAAAACTTACTCATACACCTGTGCTGGCTCTGCCAGATTTCAAAAAACCATTTATCCTGGAAGCAGATGCTTGTGGTTATGGTTTAGGTGTTGTACTGATGCAAGAGGGCAGACCACTTGCTTATTTTAGCAAGAGTATTGGCCCAAAAGCTGCTGCATTAAGCACTTATGACAAAGAAGCTATGGCTATTATTGAAGCTGTGAAGAAATGGAAACATTACTTCTCTGCTACTTCCTTAATCATCAGAACAGATCAAGAGAGCTTGAAGTACATCCAAGAGCACAAAATCACTGAGGGCATCCAACACAAGCTGTTGTTAAAGTTCCTTGGACATAATTTCACTATAGAATACAAGAAGGGCAAGGAAAACAAGGCTGCTGATGCACTGCCTAGAGTAAAACATGCAGTTTCTGCATTATTTACTACTGCTGCCTCACTTGCTTGGGTTAAGGAAGTAGTGAGCAGCTACCAGCAGGATGATAAAATCAAGGAACTAATTGCTGAGTGTTCTATGGATAAAATCACTGGTAATGCTTACTCCTTCAAGTTGTAGTGGGGAAAAGCACTAACCTGAGGCAGGAGATACTAGCAACATTTCACAATTCTGAGCTAGGAGGACACTCTGGTGAGAGAGCTACTTATTGATAACCCGCAAGTATAGGGGATCGCACCAGTTTTCGAGGGTAAAGTATTCAACCCAAATTTATTGATTCGACACAAGGGGAGCCAAAGAATACTCTCAAGTATTAGTAGCTGAGTTGTCAATTCAACCACACCTGGAAACTTAATATCTGCAACAAAGTGTTTAGTAGCAAAGTAATATGATAGTAGTGGTAACGGTAGCAAAAGATAACAGTAGTAAAAGCAATGTTTTTGGTATTTTGTAGTGATGATAGCAATAGCAACGGGAAAGTAAATAAGCGAAGAACAATATATGGAAAGCTCGTAGGCAATGGATCGGTGATGGAGAATTATGCCGGATGCGGTTCATCATGTAACAGTCATAACCTAGGGTGACACAGAACTAGCTCCAGTTCATTGACGTAATGTAGGCATGTCTTCCGAATATAGTCATACGTGCTTATGGAAAAGAACTTGCATGACATCTTTTGTCCTACCCTCCCGTGGCAGCGGGGTCCTTACGGAAACTAAGGGATATTAAGGCCTCCTTTTAATAGAGAACATGAACAAAGCATTAACACATAGTGAATACATGAACTCCTCAAACTAAGGTCATCACCGGTAAGTATCTCGATTATTGTCACTTCGGGGTTAACGGATCATAACACATAATAGGTGACTATAGACTTGCAAGATAGGATCTAGAACTCTCATATATTGATGAAAACATAATAGGTTCAGATCTGAAATCATGGCATTCGGGCCCTAGTGACAAGCATTAAGCATAGCAAAGTCATAGCAACATCAATCTCAGAACATAGTGGACACTAGGGATCAAACCCTAACAAAACTAACTCGATTACATGATAGATCCCATCCAACCCATCACCATCCAGCAAGCCTACGATGGAATTACTCATGCACGGCGGTGAGCATCATGAAATTGGTGATGGAGGATGGTTGATGATGACGATGGCGACGGATTCCCCTCTTCGGAGCCCCGAACGGACTCCAGATCAGCCCTCCCGAGAGGTTTTAGGGCTTGGCGGCGGCTCCGTATCGTAAAACGCGATGATTTCTTCTCTTTGATTTTTCTCTCCTCGAAACTCAATATATGGAGTTGGAGTTGGAGTCAGAGAGGCATCAGGGGGCCCAGGAGGTAGGGGGCGCGCCCTAGGGGGGCAGGCGCGCCCCCCGCCCTCGTGGGCAGGTGGTGGCCCCCCTGGCCTTCATCTTTTACAGGTATTTTTCATATTTTCTGAAAAGTGGCTCTGTGAAGTTTCAGGTCATTCCGAGAACGTTTGCTCCTGCACATAAATAACACCATGGTAATTCTGCTGAAAACAGCGTCAGTCCGGGTTAGTTCCATTCAAATCATGCAAGTTAGAGTCCAAAACAAGGGCAAAAGTGTTTGGAAAAGTAGATACGTTGGAGACGTATCAACTCCCCCAAGCTTAAACCTTTGCTTGTCCTATTCAGTTGAAAAACTGAAAGTGATAAAGAAAAACTTTTACAAACTCTGTTTGCTCTTGTTGTTGTAAATATGTAAAGCCAGCATTCAAGTTTTTAGCAAATATTATAACTAACCACATTCACAATAACGCATAGGTCTCATGTTTACTCATATCAATAGCATAATCAACTAGCGAGCCATAATAATAAATCTCGGATGACAACACTTTCTTAAAACAATGATAATATGATATAACAAGGTGGTATCTCGCTAGCCCTTTCTGAGACCGCAAAACATAAATGCAGAGCACCTTTAAAGACCAAGGACTGATTAGACATTGTAATTCATGGTAAAAGAGATCCAGTCAAGTCATACTCAATGTAAACTAATAGTAATGAAAGCAAATGACAGCGGTGCTCTCTAACTGGTGCTTTTTAATAAGAGGATGATGACTCAACATAAAAGTAAATAGATAGGCCCTTCGTAGAGGGAAGCAGGGATTTGTAGAGGTGCCAGAGCTCGGTTTTGAAACAGAGGTGAATGATATTTTGAGTGGTATACTTTCATTGTCAACATAACAACCAAGAGATGGCGATATCTTCCATGCTACACACATTATAGGTGGTTCCCAAACAGAATGGTAAAGTTTATACTCCCCCTTCCACCAACAAGCATCAATCCATGGCTTGCTCAAAACAACGAGTGCCTCCAACTAACAAGAGTCCCAGGGGGAGTTTTGTTTGCAATTATTTTGATTTAGTTTGCATAAAGCATGGGACTGGGCATCCCGGTGACCAGCCATTTATCTCGTGAGTGAGGAGCGGAGTCCACTCCTCTTGAGAATAACCCACCTAACATGGAAGATACAGACAACCCTAGTTGATACATGAGCTATTCGAGCATACAAAACAGGATATTTATTTGAAGGTTTAGAGTTTGGCACATACAAATTTACTTGGAACGGCAGGTAGATACCGTATATAGGTAGGTATAGTGGACTCATGTGGAATAACTTTGGGGTTTAAGGGATTGGATGCACAAGCAGCATTCCCGCTTAGTACAGGTGAAGGCTAGCAAAAGACTGGGAAGCGACCATCTAGAGAGCGATAACAGTCATGAACATGCATTAAAATTAATCAACACCGAGTGCAAGCACGAGTAGGATATAATCCACCATGAACATAAATATCGTGAAGGCTATGTTGATTTTGTTTCAACTACATGTGTGAACATGCGCCAAGTCAAGTCACTTAAATCATTCAGAGGAGGATACCACCCTATAATACCACATCACAACCATTTTGATAGCATGTTGGCACGCAAGGTAAACCATTGTAACTCATAGCTAATCAAGCATGGCACAAGAAACTATGATCTCTAATTGTCATTGCAAACATGTTTATTCATAATAGGCTGAATCAGGAACGATGAACTAATCATATTTCCAAAAACAAAAGAGGTCAAGTTCATACCAGCTTTTCTCATCTCAGTCAGTCCATCATATATCGTCATAATTGCCTTTCACTTGCACGACCGAACCATGTGAATAATAATAATAATAGTGCACGTGCATTGGACTTAGCTGGAATCTGCAGGCATTCAATAAAGAGGAGAAGACAAGGCAATATGGGCTCTTTTGTCAGATAAACAATAATGCATATAATAGCCACTTCAACAATTTAATTATGGTCTTCTCCTATCGACCCTCAAAGAAAAGAAAAGAAATAAAACTATTTACACGGGAAAGCTCCCAACAAGCAAAAGAAGAACATGAAATCTTTTTGGGTTTTCTTTTTAATTACTACTACAAGCATGGAAATTAAACTAACTAAAAGCTACAACTATTTTTTTTGTTTTCATAAGGTTTATTAAACACACAAGAAGAAAGCATAAAAAAGGAAAATAAACTAGCATGGATGATACAATGAAAAAGTATGAGCACCGACATCTAGCAATGAGTGTGTGAACATAAATGTAATGTTGGTGGGAAATATGTACTCCCCCAAGCTTAGGCTTTCGGCCTAAGTTAGTCTATGGCCACGGCTGGCCTGGCGGATATCCATAATAGTAGCTGGGGTCGTACTGCGATGCGGCAGATATCGCCTACTGAGCTGCAGCATGGCGACGAGCGGCCTCCGCTCTCCTCTCGTACTCATCTTCCTCCTCTCTGGTAATAGTATATCTTCCTCTTGCCTGATAATCAAAGAAGGCAGGAGCAGGGAGAGTAATACGGACGGCACGGCATCTGTCAAAGATTAGTCGATACCGGAGAGGTGATTCGTTCCTCTTGACAAACTAGTGGTGAACTATAGCATTAAAATCTAGATAAGCAGGAGGTAATTCAATATCATCTTCGCGTATGGCTATACCAAGAAAATTAGCTATGCGGGTTGCATAAATTCCACCAAAGAAATCTCCATTAAGTCTATTAAGATGCAACCTACGTGCAACAATGGCTCCCAAATTATAAGATCTGTCTCCTAACACAACACTCCTAAGAATACTGAGGTCAGGGACACACATGTGACATGCCTCATCTTTACCGTTAATGCATCTACCTATGAAGAGAGCAAAGTAATGTATAGCAGGAAAGTGAATGCTCCCTATGGTAGCTTGTGTAATATCTCTAGATTCTCCCACAGTTATGCTAGCAAGAAAATCTCTAAATTCAGATTTGCGAGGATCCCTTATACTACCCCATTGTGGAAGTTTGCATGCAGTGGTAAAATCCTCAAAGTCCATAGTGTAAGAATTATCATAAAGATCAAACAGGACAGTTGGAGAATTACGTGAAGTTGAAAATTCAAACCTCCTCACAAAGGCACTGGTGAGGTTATGATACTGACTGCACTTCTCTTCCTCGAAGCTCACGAGATCAGCGTTACGCAAATATGCGTTGAATTCTTCCTTAATTCCCGCTCGATCCATAAAGTTCTCAGAAGGCCATTCACAAGGACGCACTGGAGCGTCTCTTGGTGGCTCGTCATCAGCATCACGCATTGCAAGCCTGGGTCCTTGCTTCCTTGAAGAACCACCTTAGAACATTTTCCTAAGCATATTTCTTCCTCTGGAAAATTCTGAAAATTTTAGTAACTTCAAAATAAAAGTAAACCAAACTCAATAATATTGATAGCAACTACTCCTACAAGTGCCTAGAGCCTATATTATGCATCAATACTACTTGGAACCATATAAATTTGACATGCAAGCTCAAGAACAGGGTCACCTAAGCAACAAAAATTTGCAATGAATAAAGCACTAGAACAAAAACTAATTGGACCAATGGAGGAGTCACATACCAAGGAACAATCTCCCCAAACAGTTTTGTGAGAGGTGCTTTGAGCAAGGAGATCGAAAATGGCAGCAAAATGAGCTTGGACTCGGGTTTGAGCTGGATATTCGTGTTTGGGGGGGGGAGAAGGAGTGTGTGGGTGAAAGGATAAGTGGAGGAGGGCCACCGTGGGCCCACAAGGCAGGGGGCGCGCCCAGGGGGTAGGGCGCGCCCTCCACCCTCGTGGGCAGGTGGTTGGCCCCCCTGCTATGTTCTTTGTGCCAAATATTCTCAAATATTCTGGAAAAAATCATATTTAAATTTCAGGGCATTTGGAGAACTTTTATTTTCGAGGTATTTTTATATTGCAAGGATAATCAGATAACAGACAGAAAAATATTTATATTTATTTTATTTAATATAAATAACAAAAAGTAAAAGTGGGGTACAGAAGGTTGTGCCTTCTAGTTTCATCCATCTCATGATCATCGAAAGGAATCCACTAACAAGGTTGATCAAGTCTTGTTAACGAACTCATTCCGAATAACATGGAACCGGAGAAATTTCGAATAACACTATGTTACCTCAACGGGGATATGCACATCCCCAATAATAATAATAATACCATATTTCTTCTTGACAGTAGGAAGAGGAAATTCATAACCTCCAAATATAATCGATGGAAATTTTCCAATAGAGTTGATACTATGAACTTGAGGTTGTTTCCTCGGAAAGTGTACCGTATACTCATTACCATTAATATGAAAAGTGACATTGCCTTTAGTACAATCAATAACAGCCCCTGCAGTATTCAAAAAGGGTCTTCCAAGAATAATAGACATACTATCGTCCTCGGGAATATCAAGAATAACAAAGTCCGTTAAAACAGTAACGTTTGCAACTACAACAGGCACATCCTCACAAATACAGACAGGTATAGCAGTTGATTTATCAGCCATTTGCAAAGATATTTTAGTAGGTGTCAACTTATTCAAATCAAGTCTATGATATAAAGAGAGAGGCATAACACTAACACCGGCTCCAAGATCACATAAAGTAGTTTTAACATAGTTTCTTTTAATGGAGCATGGTATAGTAGGTACTCCTGGATCTCCAAGTTTCTTTGGTATTCCACCCTTAAAAGTATAATTAGCAAGCATGGTGGAAATTTCAGCTTCCGGTATCTTTCTTTTATTTGTAATAATATCTTTCATGTACTTAGCATAAGGATTTGTTTTGAGCATATCAGTTAATCGCATACGCAAAAAGATAGGTCTAATCATTTCAGCAAAGCGCTCAAAATCCTCATCATCCTTTTTCTTGGATGGTTTGGGAGGAAAGGGCATGGGTTTCTGACCCCATGGTTCTCTTTCTTTACCATGTTTCCTAGCAACAAAGTCTTTCTTATCATAACGTTGATTCTTTGATTGTGGGTTATCAAGATCAACAGCAGGTTCAATTTCTATGTCATTATCATTACTAGGTTGAGCATCATTATGAACATTATCATTAACATTACCACTAGTTTCAGGTTCATTACCAGATTGTGTTTCAGCATCAGAAATAGAAATATCATTTGGATTCTCAGGTGTTTCAACAATAGGATCACTAGAAGCATGCAAAGTCCTATCATTTTTCTTTTTCTTCTTTTTAGAAGAACTAGGTATATCTATATTATTTCTCTGAGAATTTTGCTCAACTCTCTTAGGGTGGCCTTCAGGATACAAAGGTTCCTAAGTCATTCTACCAGTTCTAGTAGCCACTCTAACAACATTATCATTATCCTTACTATTCAATTCATTGAGCAAATTATTTTGAGCTTTAAGTACTTGTTCTACTTGAGTGATAACCATAGAAGCATGTTTACTAATAAGTTTAAGTGCACCTTTAACATTAGCCATATAATCACCCAAGTGTTCAAGCATATTTGAATTGTTTTTCAATTGTCTACCAAAATAAGCATTAAAGTCTTCTTTCTTAGCCATAAATTTATCAAACTCATCTAAGCATGGGCTAGCAAATTTAGTAAATGGGATTTCAGCTTTATCATATCTATAGAGAGAATTTACCTTTACTATCTGTGTCGGGTTATCAAGACCATGAGTTTCTTCAATAGGTAATGGATTAAGATTATATGTTCCTTCAATAGGCGGTAAATTAAGACCGTGTATTTCTTCAATAGGAGGTAAATTCTTAACATCTTCAGCTTTAATACCTTTTTATTTCATATATTTCTTTGCCTCTTGCATATCTTCAGGACTGAGAAATAGAATACCCTTCTTCTTTGGAGTTGGTTTAGGAATTGGCTCCGGAGGTGTCCAATTATTTTCATTTGTCAACATATTATTCAATAGAATTTCAGCTTCATCCGGTGTTCTTTCCCTGAAAACAGAACCAACACAACTATCCAGGAAATCTCTGGAGGCATCGGTTAGTCCATTATAAAAGATATCAAGTATTTCATTTTTCTTAAGAGGATGATCAGGCAAAGCATTAAGTAATTGGAGAAGCCTCCCCCAAGCTTGTGGGAGACTCTCTTCTTCAATTTGCACAAAATTATATATATCCCTTAAAGCATCTTGTTTCTTATGAGCAGGGAAATATTTAGTAGAGAAGTAATAAATCATATCCTGGGGACTACGCACACAACCAGGATTAAGAGAATTAAACCATATCTTAGCATCACCCTTTAATGAGAACGGAAATATTTTAAGGATATAGAAGTAGCGAGTTCTCTCATCTTTAGTAAACAGGGTAGCTATATCATTCAATTTAGTAAGATGTGCCACAACAGTTTCAGATTCATAACCATGAAAAGGATCAGATTCAACCAAAGTAATTATATCAGGATCAATAGAGAATTCATAATCCTTATCAGTAACAAAGATAGGTGAAGTAGCAAAAGCAGGGTCAGGTTTCATTCTAGCATTTAGAGATTGCTTACTCCATTTAGCTAATAACCTTTTGAGTTCATTTCTGTTTTTGCAAGCTAAAATAGCTAAAGAAGCTTCTTGATCAAAAACATAACCCTTAGGAATAACAAGTGATTCTTCATCATCACTTTCATCAGTATCATCAGATTCAATATTTTCAATTTCTCTAGCCCTAGCAAGTTGTTCATCAAGAAAACCACTAAGTGGCATAGTAGTATCAGGCATAGAGATAGTTTCATCATAAGTATCATGCATAGAAGAAGTGGCATCATCAATAACATGCGGCATATCAGAACAAATAGCAGAAGCAGGTATAGGTGTCGCAAGCTTACTCAAAACAGAAGGTGAATCAAGTGTAGAGCTAGATGGTAGTTCCTTACCTCCCCTCGTAGTTGAGGGATAAATCTTAGTTCTTGGATCTTTCAAGTTCTTCATAATGATAAGCAGATATATATCCCAAGTGACTCAAAGAATAGAGCTATGCTCCCCGGCAACGGCGCCAGAAAATAGTCTTGATAACCCGCAAGTATAGGGGATCGCAACAGTTTTCGAGGGTAAAGTATTCAACCCAAATTTATTGATTCGACACAAGGGGAGCCAAAGAATACTCTCAAGTATTAGCAGCTGAGTTGTCAATTCAACCACACCTGGAAACTTAATATCTGCAGCAAAGTGTTTAGTAGCAAAGTAATATGATAGTAGTGGTAACGGTAGCAAAAGGTAACAGTAGTAAAAGCAATGTTTTTGGTATTTTGTAGTGATGATAGCAATAGCAACGGGAAAGTAAATAAGCGAAGAACAATATATGGAAAGCTCGTAGGCAATGGATTGGTGATGGAGAATTATGCCGGATGCGGTTCATCATGTAACAGTCATAACCTAGGGTGACACAGAACTAGCTCCATTTCATTGATGTAATGTAGGCATGTATTCCGAATATAGTCATACGTGCTTATGGAAAAGAACTTGCATGACATCTTTTGTCCTACCCTCCCGTGGCAGCGGAGTCCTTACGGAAACTAAGGGATATTAAGGCCTCCTTTTAATAGAGAACCGGAACAAAGCATTAACACATAGTGAATACATGAACTCCTCAAACTACGGTCATCACCGGTAAGTATCCCGATTATTGTCACTTCGGGGTTAACGAATCATAACACATAATAGGTGACTATAGACTTGAAAGATAGGATCTAGAACTCTCATATATTGATGAAAACATAATAGGTTCAGATCTGAAATCATGGCACTCGGGCCCTAGTGACAAGCTTTAAGCATAGCAAAGTCATAGCAACATCAATCTCAGAACACAATGGACACTAGGGATCAAACCCTAACAAAACTAACTCGATTACATGATAGATCCCATCCAACCCATCACCATCCAGCAAGCCTACGATGGAATTACTCATGCACGGCGGTGAGCATCATGAAATTGGTGATGGAGGATGGTTGATGATGATGATGGCGACGGATTCCCCTCTCCGGAGCCCCGAACGGACTCCAGATTAGCCCTCCCGAGAGGTTTTAGGGCTTGGTGGTGGCTCCGTATTGTAAAACGCGATGATTTCTTCTCTCTGATTTGTTTCTCCCTGAAACTCAATATATGGAGTTGGAGTTGGAGTCGGAGAGGCAACAAGGGGCCCATGAGGTAGGGGGCGCGCCTTCATATTTTCTGGAAAGTGGCTCCGTGAAGTTTCAGGTCATTCCGAGAACGTTTGCTCCTGCACATAAATAACACCATGGTAATTCTACTGAAAACAACGTCAGTCCGGGTTAGTTCCATTCAAATCATGCAAGTTAGAGTCCAAAACAAGGGCAAAATTGTTTGGAAAAGTAGAACGTATCACTTATCACAGAGTAAAACTAGTCTTTCATTGGCAGGGTATGAAACAAGATGTGATCACATTTGTGAAAAATTGTCCTGTCTGCCAGTTGAACAAGTCTGAGCATACTCCTTACCCTGGATTGTTAGAGCCACTGCCTGTTCCTGATTTTGCATGGGCTCACATTAGCATGGATTTTGTAGAGGGTTTACCCACATCAGAGAACAAGAACTTGATCCTAGTGGTGGTTGACAGATTCACTAAATACTCTCACTTCATTGCTATGAAGCATCCTATCACAGTCCAGTCTGTAGCAAGAGCATTCTCTGAAAATGTGTTTAAACTTCATGGAATGCCACTAGTGATTGGAACTGACAGAGATAAAATTTTCACCAGCAATCTCTGGCAGAAGTTGTTTAAATCACTGAACATCAAGTTGCACATGAGCACTTTTTATCATCCACAAATTGATGGGCAGACAGAGAGAGTGAATCAGTGCTTGGAGAATTATTTGAGATGTATGTGCTTCCAGCAACCAAGGAAATGGCATGGATGGCTGGCCCTAGCAGAGTGGTGGTATAATACCTCTTTCCATACCTCTATGAAGATGACGCCTTTTCAAGCTCTTTATGGTTTTCCACCTCCTATGGTCGCTGAATCAGCTCTACCTGACACTATCTATGAGGACAATGAGGATTTGCTGCAGAACAGAGAGCTAGCAGTAGAAGTGATCAAGCAAAACCTCTTGAAAGCACAAGCTAGAATGAAATTCTTTGCTGATAGAAACTGGAAAGAGAGAGAGAGTTGGTAGTGGGAGAAATGGTCTATCTTAAGCTGCAGCCTCACAGACATAATTCTCTCAGTTTGCACAGACACATAAAACTGCACTCCAAGTTTTATGGACCATTCAAAATTCTGAGTAAAATTGGAAATCATGCATACAAGTTGCTTCTGCCTGAGGACTGTCAATTGCATGATACATTCCATGTTAGCCATCTTAAAAGGCACATTGGTCCCAAAGTGGTGCCCTCCTCCAATCTTCCCCTGGTTGGTCCAGATGGGACAATCAGAATTGAACCTGAGGCTATTCTGGAGAGGAAGCTAATTCCAAGAAAGCAAGGCAGTATAAGCATTCCAGTGGTCAGGTGGTTGGTGAAATGGGCAAATCTACCACCAGAAGAGGCAACTTGGGAAGATTCAACTTTTATCCAGAAGGTTTTTCCTGCATTCGGAGCTTGGAGGACAAGCTCCAGCTCAATCGGGGGGGGGGGTATTGTCAGGCATCTTAGGGTCCAATTACGATTATAGCCGTCCATCTCGCATCCTAGGGTCACCAGGAAAAGTTAACGGTTCACTTAAGTGGGTCGCTCTCCTCCGTTGATCGACCATCCAACGGCTGTGAAGGCGCAGGAGAAGCTGTTCATCGCCCAACAAGCCATGTGCTCTGCTTTTTCTGCTTTTCTGCTTTCTAGCTGTTGTAATGGCTCTAAAAGCCAGCTCTCCCTTCGACTCGAGGCATGTAATAGAATTATTGGGTGTAAACCCTAGCCGCCCGTGGCGTGCTAACTACTTTCCCCTTCTTCCTGCAATGAAAACCCTAGCTAAATTCACCCAGTTCTTGTCTAAATCTCGCTAGTTCGTGTTAAAATTTAGTAGATTGGGACTCTGGTCCTGACAAAATGGTGAAATCAACATCGTGGCGAGCTGTCTTGCCTTTTTCACATCAAAAGTAGCAGCTCATATATTTCCTCGAGCTTCAAAACTTATCAGCACAGCAATTGATCCGCAAATTAAGTATTAAGGAAATAATAGGATCTCAGCTTACAAGATTTGGTGCAAAACGAAAGAGACAACATGCAAACCTTGCCACGTCAGAAATCACATGGAAGATATGGGGCGACGAATCGTATAGCTATAGAAAGTCTCCTCCAATCCGCATGCACGACAACAAACCCTAGATGAGATTTCAACTTATATTCGGAAGAAAATGGGCATACTCTACCATCTAGTGTTTTTTCAAGTCAATTCTACCATCTAGGGTTTTCCAAGTCATTTCTACCATCCACCATCTAGGGTTTGTTCAGACTCCTCCACCATCTAAGGTTCAACATTGTAGCAGAACCTTTTTGCATATCAAAGCCCTCACTCCGGAGGGAAGAGACATGTTACCCCCATAGAATACACACCAAACTTTGATGGGCTGCAAGTCCCGGACTTCATGTTGTACACGTCTTTCGTCTCCATGAAATAAATCACATCTTCCTCCACCTCTCCACAAGGCGCCGGGACAGACTTGGAGAAGTTCATGCTAACGAAGAGTGCTCGACCGCCTCCTAGCACTTCGGTCAGTGGCACCCAAGCGTGTGTGCTAAAGTCTGCTTCGAAAACATCCACCTGGAGAGTGTCCCACAGAGTGGCATAATAGGGCTGCTCACGGTGTTGGAAATGATGCCTTACCATGAGTAACTTCCCATGCGACTCGATGAGGTGCTAGCTAGTTTTGATGAAAACATCAGGTCCAACGTCTTGATCATATTCAGTGGATAAATTGATATAGGTAAAGCCATTGTCTTCCTCCTCTTCCTCGTCGTTGTCTTCTTCATCTTCCTCCTCTTCATTTTGGTCATTATGGTCCTCCTCGTCAAAAGTGGTCGATGCATCATAATAATCATCATAGTGGAGCGATTGCTCGATGACATATGTTCCCATTGTAACCATGGGCCTTCCGTTTCCATACCACGTGAGGTCAAGGGGGATGAGGTCCTCAGCCATGGTGATGGCATACAGTTTGTCACCAAGAAACGCGATGTCAATGATGAAGTTGCTGCTGGCTCTGGCGACCACACACCCTTCCCTCGCTGGAATACAATGAATGCATGCTTCCAGTTGTTGGTGATGACGACGATGACATCGTCAACTGTGGAGCGCATGAGAAACTTGCGGATGAGAGACCTACCATCGTCGATGACAGCGTCGAGCTCGGGCAGCGGCAGAGACCTCTTTGAGAAAGGATTGTGCAGGACATAATTGTGCACAACATAGTACTCCAGGAGCTCGTCGTCGTCATCGTCGTCATCGTTGTCATCGTCGTCGTCGTCGGTGGTGTGCTTCTAGCCGAGGCCGAGGGCGAGCCACTTGTTGATGGATCCGACAGACGTGGCGTTGTCGGGGAGGTCGTGGGCATGGCTGCTGTAGGGGGCGATGACGAAGCAGTCCGGGAGGGCAATCCACGGCAGCGAGCGCGCTTGGGGGCCATGGCGGCGCACGCCCGAGTGCCATGGACGGCACACGACACCGTCAGCGCGGCAGCAGGCGCAGTTCTCCGGGTCTGGAAGGCTGGCCACCAGGATGTGGAGGTTCCTCAGCACGTAGCCGCACCAGTGCAGAATCGAAAACGCCAGGTCCATGTAGGAGAGGTGTATTTTTTAACCTGAGGAGAGGTGTGATGTCTACTACACAACCTTCTTCTTGTAGACGTTGTTGGGCCTCCAAGTGCAGCGGTTTGTAGGACAGTAGCAAATTTCCCTCAAGTGGATGACCTAAGGTTTATCAATCCGTAGGAGGCGTAGGGTGAAGATGGTCTCTCTCAAGCAACCCTGCAACCAAATAACAAAGAGTCTCTTGTGTCCCCAACACACCCAATACAATGGTAAATTGTATAGGTGCACTAGTTCGGCGAAGAGATGGTGATACAAGTGCAATATGGATAGTAGATAATAGTTTTTGTAATCTGAAATAATAAAAACAACAAGGTAACAAGTGATAAGAGTGAGCGTAAACGGTATTGCAATGTGTTGAAACAAGGCCTAAGGTTCATACTTTCGCTAGTGTAAGTTCCATCAACAATACTAACATAATTGGATCATAAAACTATCCCTCAACATGCAACAAAGAGTCACTCCAAAGTCACTAATAGCGGAGAACGAACGAAGAGGTTATGGTAGGGTACAAAACCACCTCAAAGTTATTCTTTCCAATCAATCCATTGGGCTATTCCTATAAGTGTCACAAACAGCCCTAGAGTTCGTACTAGAATAACACCTTAAGATACAAATCAACCAAAACCCTAATGTCACCTAGATACTCCAATGTCACCTCAAGTATCTGTGGGCATGATTATACGATATGCATCACACAATCTCAATTCATCTATTCAACCAACACATAGAACCTCAAAGAGTGCCCCAAAGTTTCTACCAGAGAATCACGACGAAAACGTGTGCCAACCCCTATGCATAGGTTCATGGGCGGAACCCGCAAGTTGGTCACCAAAACATACATCAAGTGGCACGTGGTATCCCATTGTCACCACAGATATCCATGGCAAGACATACATCAAGTGTTCTCAAATCTTTAAAGACTCAATCCGATAAGATAACTCCAAAGGGGAAACTCAATTCATTACAAGAGAGTAGAGGGGGGAAGAAACATTATAGGATCCAAATATAATAGCAAAGCTCGCGATACATCAAGATCGTAACATCTCAAGAACACGAGAGCGAGAGAGAGAGAGAGATCAAACACATAGCTACTGGTACATACCCTCAGCCTCGAGGGAGAACTACTCCCTCCTCATCATGGAGAGCACCGGGATGATGAAGATGGCCACCGAAAAGGGATTGCCCCCTCTGGCAGGGTGCCGGAACGGGTCTAGATTGGTTTTTGGTGGCTACGGAGGCTTCTGCCGGCGGAACTCCCGATCTATTCTCTGTTTTGGATGTTTTAGGATACGTGGGTATATATGGGTGCAGGGAGCACGTCAGGGGAGCCACGAGGGCCCCACGAGGCAGGGGGGTGCGCCCCTACCCTCGTGAGCTCCTCCTTCCTTCCTTGATGTGGGGTCCAAGTCCATCGGGTGGCTTTCGTTCCAAAAATAACTTCTCTAGTTGATTTCGTTCCGTTTCGACTCCATCTGATATTCCTTTTCTTCAAAACACTGAAATAGGCATAAAACAGCAAATCTGGGTTGGGCCTCCGGTTAATAGGTTAGTCCCGAAAGTAATATAAAAGTGGATAATATAGCCCAATATTGCCCAAAACAAAAGATAATATAGCATGGAGCAATAAAAAATTATAGATACGTTGGAGATGTATCAAGGTGTATTTTTAATCCTTCTCTTTTTGGTTCAATCGTACGTATTGGCGTGCAACTTGACCATGTATATATAGCAGCGGAAAAGAAGTTGGGCTCCGGATCAGAACCGTCCACAAGTTCTTGGCCCATCCGACTTATGGTCGGTATCGCTGTTTCACCCAATAAAAAATAAGAATAATAAATCTAAAAAACCAATATAAAAAATAGACTTAAGAAAACTCAATATAAAAAAGTCGCCAAAAGGCTGCAACGAGGCGGGATTTGAATGTTGATCATACCAATCTGCAATTCCTGGACTTGTCACTACAAAAAAATACACTTCCGTGATTATACGTGTTTGTCACAGTAGGTCGCGTTTTTTGTCATGCATGTACATCCATGACAAATTTATGACAGAATCAAGATAGTCATACCTGTGCTGTCATAGAAGTGTTCCATGACATTACCAAAATTATCATCATGGAAGTGTCCACTTCCATGACGATAAATCGCGCGTCACAGAAGTGCTTTCGTCAAGGGTGACCGACACGTGGCATCCATTGTAACGGAATGCCGTTAAGCTATCAGGTCGGGTTTTGGATCCGATAACCCGTTAACAGCCCCGACCAATGGGAAATTTCCACGTGTAAAATTCTTATTGGCCGGACGAAACACGTGTCAGCTCGTCAGTGGGTCAGATAGGCGCCTATGATACGTCGACACGTGGCACGGCCCAATAGAGGCCCATTCCTGTGAAAAGGCCGGCCCGTTTGACTTGGTCAAAAGGTGGCGGGCCGGCCCATGGAAAGCCTGTTAACGGCTTGTTCGCATATAGCCCATTTACAGCCCGCTAACCTAAGGCCCGTTACGCCCTATCCGAATTAGGCCCAGTAGCGTCATCTGGGCCATCCAATATGATTGCAGCCCGTTTTTACTTCTGGCCCATGTATGGCCCATGACGTCTTTCGGCCCATATGAGGCCCTATGTAACTCTTGGCCTATTAACGGCCCATAATGAACAGTGTATCACTTTACACCCATTAACGGCCCGTGGTGAAACTGGCCCGTAATGAACAGTGTATCACTTTATACCCATTAATGGCTCGTTATTCCGTTGGGCCGTTTCCAGCCCATGTTATCTTTCGGCCTTCTCAGAGCCCATTTATTCTTGGGCTCATTTCCAGCATTCGTTTACTTACGGCCCGTTACTATCATTTTCTGCTTGTGGGCCAAATTCAGCCCGTGGTTACAGTCGGCCCGTTTGTGGTCCGTTAATTCGTTGGGTCATTTTCACAGCGTCATCAAATACGACCTATTAACGATGGCCCGTTACTGTCGGCCCATGAACGGACGATTCCAACTCTAGCCCGTTTACGGCCATAATGCGGCCTGTTATTGGCCCATGTTTGGCCAATCGATCATACGGCCCGTATAAGGCCCATTGATGATACGGCCTGTAGAAGGCCTACTATTTCTATGGCCCGTAGAAGGCCCACTGTTTCTACGGCCCGTAGGAGGCCCAGTGTCACTACAGTAAATATTAGCCCATGGTTATTGTGGCCTAGTTTTAAAAAATAGGTTATTGCAGCCACTAGTTAACCGTGGAAAAGAACTGCAATGACTACAAGAAAACAAATAAACAAGACAACAAGGAAATAAATAAGCAAGCAACTAACGCTAGGCTATCACGGCTATTACACATATTACATCCACTGGGCATCAAAGTTCACCACCAGTGCAAATATAGGGAACAAAGCAGCATATCATATACACTGGCCGTCAAAATTGGCCACCAGTGCAAATAAACGCGGCAGCAAAACAAGAGCATAACTGAAACAACTTCAGAAGAGCTCAAGAAACGTTATCCTGGGTATCCACCATGCTGGCAATAAGCTTAGCAAGCTGATTAGCTTTGTCATGTTTGGCGCTAAAATCCTCCAACGCTTGCTGTTGCACCAGACAGTATGCATCTGAATGCTCCAGGGACTTCCGCAGTCCTTCCGCTTCTTGTCGCAGCATAGCTGATCGATGTCTTTCAGCTTGTAGTTGAGACTCAAGAAACCGAACTGATTCAGACAGTGATTTTGAATAGCTTGTGCAAGAGGTAGTGGCCAGTAACTCCAACACTAAACCAAGACAGGATGTGTCACTATCCTGAACCTTATCTGCATTACTTCCTTTACCGTTGCTTAATAAGGCACTCTTCCCCAATATTCTGTCAGCATTCTAAAAGAAGAAACAAGCAGACACATAACAAGTTTAGCATGTACTAGTATATGAAACTCATTTCGGTGAACCAGTTCATTAGTAAGGTGGACAGGATTAAACTACCAAGTCTTCTATTGCCAAGTACTAGTACATAATAAAATCATCAAACAAACATATATCTATGTCCTATGGTAGCAATGAAATCTTAAATTAGAACAGTTGTTCTTCAGGTTGAGGCACTTGTTCTACATGAACAGAGTACAGTAAGACGCAAGAATATAATACTTAAAAATGGAAAATGAGCTCATAGACCTTACCACATTCTTGGTTCGGGACCAGTATAGAACAAGGCGTTCCCAGTCATCATCCAGTAAATGTGTCTCAGGAGAACGCAAGGGAATTTGATGAGTTTCTTTGCCGATCAAGTACATTTTCTTCAGGTAATTCCGATACTACCACCAAGAATTCTTGAAGATAGCAGAGGTATTAGCACAGGTTACCTCATCCTGAGTTTCCAAATCGGTCCTTCTCTATAGAGAAAAATGGGAAAATTTGCTGTATTATAACTATCATGGAGGTAGGATGTATGGTACGAAGCAAAGTAATTGCCATGAATAACATTACTTACACATAACTCCTGGACAAACACCTGCAACTGGCATTTTCCTTCATCTTCAGTATAATATTTCCAAGATGGGAAGATATGCACATGCGATTTAACAACATCAAATGTGATAGATGCTAAACTACGACTAGCTGGTTGTGCTTCCTCCACAGGAATAGGCGTACTAACTAGTGGAGTTGGGGTTCGCCGTGATAGTACTGGCCCTTTGGGCACTGGATCTGCCTTACTAACTGCTCTTGTTTGGGAGCTCTGTGGTGGAGATGGTGTTGTGTTAACAGGAACTGGGTTACTATCGGCTGGGGTTGGGGTTAGATTGGGTGAAGCTGGTTCTCTGTCCATCGTAGTAGGGGTACAATCTGCGAGAGTTTGGGTTATGTGTGGTAGGGATGGTTCTTGTGCATGTACAACTGGTGTGCTATCTCCACCAAGAGGTAGCACTGTTTTATTTGAAGACCGTGTTTTTAGTCCGCTAGATACTGGCATCACCCGCTCCAATTCAAATGGCTGATAAACAGGAAACATAGTTGAATGTACAGACATTGTATGAGAGACAAATGCAATAGATAGTGTGGAAAAAGAGGGCATGAAATAGTTGACATGTATATTGTTTAACTAAAATGGATAGCATGACATAATTTCACATATATGATGTCTATCTAAACTGGATAGCATAGCATAACATAATTCAAAGATATGATGAATAACTAAACAGGATCGCATGACATAATTCACCTACATGTTATCTAAGTAATCAGGATCGCATCATTTAATTCACATATGTGATTTATATGCTAAACAGAGGGCATTCGATATGATGTCTGAACTAAGAACATGGTGTTAAACATTGTGTATATGATGTCTAAACTATGCAATGCAAGACACCGTATGCATGATATGATCAGTATAACTGTGCCAAGTTAGAGCATACACCTCAGTGGGGGAATAGGACTGGTCATCTGTCTCTGAATCCATCTCCGAGGAGCTATCAGGACCCAACAAGAGATCTTCTTCGACAGGTAGCACTGTCTACTCTGAAGGCCTTGTTTTCACTCCAGATTTTTCCATCTCCCACCCAAATGGCTGATTCACAGGAAGAGTAGTTTAATGTACAAACATTGTTGACAAATGGAAATGTAATGAAGAAAAGGATGGGCAAGATATCATTCAAATATATGATGCCTGGTTAAACAGGATGTCATTGCACATTTCACATATATTATGGCTGGCTAAAAGACATGAGACTGCATAATTCCCATATATGATATAGAAACTAAACAGGTGGCATTACAGAACATGTCTAAACAAAGCAGATGACATATATGATGTCAAAAGTAGGCACTGCAAGGCAACATATGCATGATATGACTAACATCATCATGCCAAGGTAGAGCAAACACCTTGGGGGGTAAATAGGAGTAGTCATCGGCGTCCGAATCCGCCTCAGAACAGATATTTTCCTCTGGATTACAATCTGGAGAGGGATGGGGAGGGTTTGCCATTGAACCCACCATGGAGCGATGTCTGCATGACATTGTATTGCCGCGCAAAACTCTTCTCTTTTTCTCTACATGTTCATCATGAATGTGTACAATATCTGACATGCATACAAAAAAATATGGTGAGATTATGTAAGGAGAGCATGCAGAAATTTAGAGTGATGGTAACAACCAGTGGATCGATATTTTTCCGTTGAACCAAAATAGCCCTAATGGATCGACGTGAATGTATAGTAATAAGTGATGCAACAAGTGTACAACCTCTTTGCCGTAGCCGTGTCGACCTCAGCATCATTGGGTTGGTCACTGAAGCAGTTGAGGCAGAGGTGGCTGTCGGAGGTGTGGAGGAAGATCTGAGGAATCTGTTGTGAAGCCCCGAGACCGATGTGCTAGGTGTCTTCCAGTTATTCACTGTTGTTTCCTTGTCATTGCTTGTGTGTCCTGCATCTCATATCATGTCATCATGTGCATTTCATTTACATACATGTTCGTCTCATGCATCCGAGCATTTTCCCCATTGTCCGTTTTGCAATCCGGCGCTCCTATGGCACCCGGTGACCCCTTTTACCTCTTTTCGTGTGCGGGTGTTAAACGTTTTCGGATTGGATCGAGACTTGTCATGTGGACTTGGTTTACTACCGGTAGACCGCCTGTCAAGTTTCATATCATTTGGACTTCGTTTGATACTCCAACGGTTAACCGAGGGACCGAAAATGCCTCGTGTGTGTTGCAGCCCAACACCCTTCCAAAGTTGCCCAAAACCCACCTAAACCTCCTCCATCATCTCGGTCGTTCGATCACGATCGCGTGGCCGCAAACCGCACCTCAGTTGGACTCTCCTAGCTCCCTCTACCTATATATATGTGATCCCCTCCGAAATTTTCGCGCAGTCTAACCCTAGATCCAACTCCCTCCGCGCCGCCGGACATGTCCGCCCGCCGGCGGACGCGTTCACCCCGCTGCCACGTCGCCCGGACCAATCCCGGGGCGACACGTCATCAGCCGTCGCGCCTCAGCCAACCCTTTGCCGCCACCTGTCTGCGCCTGGCCTCAGCGCGCCGCCGCAGCCCGCGAGACCCGGGGCGGGCCCTTCCCGGCCCGCAACATCCGCCGCTCGCGCCCCGTGTGAGACGCTGCGCCGCCCGCCGTCTTCTCCGCCTCCGGTCGCCGGAGCAGCTCCGGCCAGCGCCTCCACGCGCCTCGCCGGAGCTCGCCGCTCCGCATCGTCGCCGCCTTGTCTTGGCGCCCGAGCTCGCCGGCCGACGCCGTCCGCCGTGGCACGCCGCCCGGCCACCACCTCCATTCGCCAACGTTGACCACCGCCATCTCCCGCCACCGCATCGCCGGCACAAGCGCCAACCCGCCGCCGTCCTTTCTCGCCCTCGCCTCGCCGGAGAAGAACCGCCCCGCCGGAGTTCGAAGTCCGGCCAGATCCGGGGAGTGGGATGAGATCCACCACTCCCCTGAACCAAACGCACCCTCGCCCGATCCGGATCTCGTCGTCCCGGATCCCTCCGTCCCGTTGACTTTCCCCGAGAGGTCTAAAATTTCACTAAGTCCCCCCAGATTCCAATATTTTTGGGCATTTTCATCGCATCGTAACTCATCATCGTGACTCCGATTTGTGCACGTAGCATATCAAAATGTTCGTCTCGACAAGTACATCATTTCATCTCATTACATCATTTTCATTTGAGCTCATCTTGATGCCTAAAATGCTGTTGGAAGAGGGCTATGTGATGAATATGTCAGATCTATTTCAGCAAATGGCCTTTTGTCATTTTTGCCATGATTAATGTGTGCATGCTATGATCCTGTGCTCTACATGTGTTTTGTAGAATGCCATGCCATCTTTACAGGGGTGTATGCCATGTATTTTTGTGATCTTTGTGGTGACTAGCACAAGCATGCAAAGTAGCTTACTCGTTGATGCTGATTTCAGGGACTTGGAATTTCACTAAGTCCTTGCCCTGTCATTATTTTTATGCCATATGTTCATGTTGTTTCCTAGTGATCCGTGCCTCTTTTGAGGATGATTAGTAAGGATGTTTTGTTAATATTTTGGTGCTCTATCCATCCATGTCTTTGTTTGCATTTATGGAGCACCCTAGCTTGAGTCAATCGAGCTCTACATTTGCTATAAAAATGTTCCTGACAGATTGTTAACATGTTTACCAATTTTGCTGAGCTTGTTGTTGTTGATCCGTGCATGCTATGTTGTTGTTCTTGCCATGTCTAGATTCTATGCCATGTCTATTTGCCGGGTGTATGCTTAGTTTGTAATTCCATGCTTTGTAGTGAGTGCATCGAGCTCGTAAACATGCCTACTCGTTAACTGATTTGCCATGCTCCAGTTTTTCACTAAGTCTGAATCTGTTTATGTTTTTGCTATGTTCGCATGCTTGCAATGGTATTTTCTGATCCCGTTTGGCTCATGGTCACTAAGGGACTTTTGTTATGTTCTTAGAGTAGCTTCATGCCATGCCATGCCTTGCTTTGCCATGATATGGTCCTGTAGCATGTAGTTATCATGCTCTAAAGATTGCTTCCTGGTGATAAATTCCAGACTTGTGTTAATTTCACTAAGTCCGAAACCTGTTATCTTTTGCTCTTTTGCCATACTTGTTTGAACCTGTTAATGGATGAATTAGCCGTAGCTCAGTGTTCATCTTTTGTCAAGCATCATGAGTGGATCCCTGCCATGTATTTTGTTGCCATGTTTGAGTGGTGTAGAATATTTATCTTGATGCATTTAGAAGGCTACTTTCTGATTATCGCAGACCGGTGCCATATTTATTTTGCTTGCCATTTCCAAACCGTGCATCCGATTCCGGTGATCTTTATATCGATTTCAACCGAAATCAACTCCTCTTTCCAGTGGCACTCTTGGATTTCCAAGTTGAGGCCAGGTTCAATCATTCCTTTGCAAATCATGCATATGCATCACATACCGCATCCCGCATATCATGCCATGTTCATGTGTTGGTTGTTTACTATGTTGTGTGCTTCTTTCCGGTGTTGCTTCTTCGGGTTGGTTCCGATAACATCGCGTTTGTGAGGACCCATTCGACTATGTCCACTTGTCTCCTTCATGGACTCGTTCTTCTTCCTTGCGGGATTTCAGGCAAGATGACCATACCCTTGAAATCACTTCTATCTTTGCTTGCTAGATGCTCGCTCTTTTGCTATGCCTATGCCGCGATACCTACCACTTGCTTATCATGCCTCCCATATTGTTAAGCCAAGCCTCTAACCCACCTTGTCCTAGCAAACCGTTGTTTGGCTATGTTACCACTTTGCTCAGCCCGTCTTATAGCGTTGTTAGTTGCAGGTGAACATTGGAGTTTGTTCCTTGTTGGAACATGGATATTTTGTTGGGATATCACAATATCTCTTATTTAATTAATGCATCTATATACTTGGTAAAGGGTGGAAGGCTCGGCCTTATGCCTGGTGTTTTGTTCCACTCTTGCCGCCCTAGTTTCCGTCATATCGGTGTTATGTTCCCGGATTTTGCGTTCCTTACACGGTTGGGTTATAATGGGAACCCCTTGACAATTCTCCTTGAATAAAACTCCTCCAGCAAGGCCCAACATTGGTTTTACAATTTGCCACCTAGCCTTTTCTTTCCCTTGGGTAGGCCTGCCCAAGGGTCATCTTTATTTTAACCCCCCCCCCCCCCGGGCCAGTGCTCCTCTGAGTGTTGGTCCGAACCGAGTAGAATGCGGGGCCACCTCGGGGCAACTTGAGGTTTGGTTTTACTCGTAGGATGTCTCATCTGAGTGTGCCCTGAGAACGAGATATGTGCAACTCCTATCGGGATTTGTCGGCACATTCGGGTGGCTTTGCTAGACTTGTTTTACCATTGTCGAGGATGTCTTGTAACCGGGATGCCGAGTCTGATCGGATTGTCTTGGGAGAAGGAATATCCTTTGTTGACCATGAGAGCTTGTGATGGGCTAAGTTTGGACACCCCTGCAGGGATTTGAACTTTCGAAAGCCGTGCCCGCGGTTATAGGCAGATGGGAATTTGTTAATGTCCGGTTGTAGAAAACCTGAAGTTGATCTTAATTAAAATACACCAACCACGTGTGTAACCGTGATGGTCTCTTCTCGGCGGAGTCCGGGAAGTGAACACGGTGTTGGAGTTATGCTTGACTTAGGTTTTTCTAGGATCACTTCTTGATCATAGTTTCTCGACCGTGCTTTTGCCTTCTCTTCTCGCTCTCATTTGTGTATATGTTAGCCACCAAATATGCTAGTCGCTTGCTACAGCTCCACCTCATACCTTTTACCTTACCTAAAAGCTTAAATAGTATTGATCGCGAGGGTGTGAGATTGCTGAGTCCCTGTGACTCAGAGATACTTCCAAAACCAGCTTGCAGGTGCCGATGAAACCGTGCCGGTGACGCAACCAAGCTCAAGGAGGAGCTCGATGAAGATCGTGTTCGTTATGTTGTTCCGGTTCCAGATGATCAGTAGTGGAGCCCAGTTGGGACGATCGGGGATCTGTGTAGCATTTGGGGTAGTCTTCTTTTATTTTGGTTCCGTAGTCGGACCTTGATTGTACCTGGTTTTTGTAATGCTTTATTCATGTATTGTGTGAAGTGGCGATTGTAAGCCAACTATGTATCTCTTTCCCTTATGTATTACATGGGTTGTGTGAAGATTACCTCACTTGCGACATTGCTTTCAATGCGGTTATGCCTCTAAGTCGTGCTTTGACACGTGGGAGATATAGCCGCATCGAGGGCGTTACAAGTTGGTAATCAGAGCCTTCCCCGACCTTAGGAGCCCCCTGCTTGATCGAATCGCTGGCGCTGTTGAGTCTAGAAAAATGTTTTGAGTCATTTAGGAATTATATATCGGAGAGTTAGGAATTCTTTTTACTCCCCAGTCCCTTCATCGCTCTGGTGAGGCATCCTGACGTAGAGTTTTGACTCCTCTTCTCAAATTTCACTAATTTTTTTAGGATCATGCGGGTATCTTGGAATCGTTCCGATGGTTTTGTGACGAGAACATTGTTCTTGGTGCCTCCTGACATTTAGGGGTTGTGGCAGTGTCCCGGGGAGTTGAGCTCCGAGGTGTTGTCGTCACAATTTTATCGTTGCAGTTCTGGAATACCTGATTTTTATTCGCCGACATCGAAAATCTCTTTTATGCAGTTGTTGGTGAGATAACCTCGACGCCACCCAGTACTGGGGCGGGAGTTCGGGAGTATTGCCATAACTCGTATAACGGATGCTTTTCGAAGGTTGAGGTAGATGATTTCCGAAGGTTTCTTGGTTATGTGTTGAAGGTGGATACAGCTGGATGTAGGATTTGTTAGTTTTGGGTGAGATATTATGCTTCCCCTGTATCCCCAACACCTGATTGCATAACTGGAAAGTTTCGGGAGTTTATAAGTGGGAATTCAAGTAGCTCTTAGGATATCTTTCCGACAGATGTATGATATGAAATTGGGGTTTGACGTCTAGTGGTCCGCCTATCCACTGTTGGTTTTACAATGGTCTCATTGTGTCTTAAAGAGTCCTTGGCTATGCCGACTCGGGGATGCTTCGTATGTCATGTGCACTGCCTTGTACATGATGGTGCTGTACGATCGAGCCCGTGTAGGCCCCACCACGAAAACTTCGGACGAAATATCTATCATATGTTTGTTACGGCTCATTCTGCAAGCCAATCCTTTGTTTTTGTTTTGAATTGTGGTATTCGAGTTGCTTCGAAGTCAAGAGTTGATTCTATACCTTTCCTAAGCGGTGTTCTCATATTTCTATGTGAATACCAATCCTTCATGATCATCGAGATTGTCATGTCAATCCTTTTAAACTGGTGTATTTCTCTTCAAGTGGATCCGATCACTTCAACATTCGCAAGATCAATTATCAGTTCTTCTCAACGGTGTTTGTTTCATCCGTCTCCAAGTTGCCTTTGTTTTTCCCGCCCTCCCACCCTTGTTTCTTCAAGGATTCGGATTCCTTAATCAAGTATCATCTTATTGATGAGAATTCCCTCCATTCTTTTTCGTCCATGTTCTTATCCGGTGAGTCTCATGAAGATTCTAAGGAAGCCTCAAGTTCGTCATTCTTTGTTTCTTTTATCTTCTCCGGTGGATTCAAATCAAGTTATTGTTGTTGATCATATCCCTTTTTCCTCGTTTCAAATACCTTCTCATGCCGGTGCACCTCTTAATCTGTTATCTCTCACTATTAAATTGTTCTGGAGTGCTCAAAATATCTCGAAGATTCGTGATTCCACTCTGCATTCGTTCAAGATCTCCCAAGGGTCTTATCTCATTCAAGCCTTTTAATTCAACCAGTGCAATCTCTCTTTTAAATCGTTCAACAGTGTTTTCTTTTGACTGGGCCCTAACCACAGGCCTTTTCCTAGGATCTTACTTGACTCTTCTAATTTTCCCGGAGCTATCCTAAATTCTTTTCGAAGTTTGGCGTAAAAATGATTCATCATCAGTCATATGTATTTCTCCAAGATCTTTCAAATTCTTTCATCGTTGGCTCAACCGTTCTATTCGTCATTCCGGAGTGCCTCAATAATTCTTGGTGGTGTTTCTCGTCGTCATTCTCAACACTTGAAGACCGAAGAAGAATTTTCCTCCATATCTTGCTCCATTCTCTTCAAGATTCGTGATTCTAGCTTGTTGCCATCCTCTCTTAGTTGTTTTTTTGGATTGTGAGAATTCTTTTCACCTATCTGGAGCAACTCAAGAGTCTTCTCAGTTTGATTATCCAGAGTCCATCAATTCAGGTTTATTCATTCTCAGCTTTCAGTTATCATTCTCCGATCTTACCAGTGCATCATTCAAATATTCTCTATTAAGCTCATGATCTCTTCGTTCTCTTGTATCTAAGCTCTCTCATGTATCTTCGTTCATTTGCTAATTTTTACCAGTGATTCATCCCTTTACTTCGTTCATTTTTAATTCTTACGGTGATTCGTTCAAGATCTCTGTTCCATGGTTATCATATCAATTCATTCCTTTTTTCCAATCCCGACCGATGATTCGTTGAAGACCTTCTCAAGTTTGCACTATATCTATCTTAATCCTTTCTACGAGAATAAGTAGTGTGCCAAATACATTGTTTGTCATCAATCTAAATTGGTGAAGGATAAGCATAATGTAATTCTTATTCGTGTTTCATCGAGTAAATTCAATTCCTGCTTTCCAGAGTGGTTCATCATATCACATTCTTGGTTCGAGATGTTTTCATCTTTTCTTTTCCGGAGTTCCAAGCCGTTCGGCATTGTCTCGTCGCGAAGCTCCTTCTAAATCATCGCAAGGCTTCACCTTGTGTTTTCAATTTCTCCTTCCTTTCGTTTGATCATCCTTTTGTTACCGGAGTTCTTCATGGAGGCTCTACATGATGGTTCATCAAGGATTTAATTCCTTCTCGAAGTGTTCATCGAGATTCTTTTCAAAGGAGCTCAAGCATTCTTCATCTTGCATTCCGAAGTGCAATTCCTTCTACCGTATCATTTGAGGTGGTGCTATGTCATTCTTCATAACTTGAGTTCATGTTTCATGATTCACATGTTGTCAAGAATGAGGTATTTTAAATCCATCAATCTCGTCATTTGAGTTATCTTGGGTTATATTCCACCTAAAGCCTTCCCTAAGGATTGTTGCTATTTATGGTGCTTATAAAGGACCCAAGTTCTTCATTTATCCTTTCGGTGAGATAAGTTTCTCGTCTCCTTGTTCTTATCAATCCAACTCTTTTCCCGTGAGTGGCAGGTTGTCACCACATAATTTGAGATGTATTCCATAAGATCATTGTCGGTGTCAAAACCGGCGGATCTCGGGTAGGGGGTCCCGAACTGTGCGTCAAGGCCGGATGGTAACAGGAGACAAGGGACACGATGTTTTTTACCCAGGTTCGGGCCCTCTCGATGGAGGTAATACCCTACTCCTACTTGATTAATATTGATGATATGGGTAGTACAAGAGTAGATCTACCACGAGATCAAGGAGGCTAAACCCTAGAAGCCAGCCTATGGTATGATTGTTGTGTATGGAGTTGATCGCCTACGGACTACAACCCTCCAGTTTATATAGACACCGGATAGGGTTAGGGTTACATAAAGTCGGTTACAATGGTAGGAGATCTTGAATATCCGCATCGCGAAGCTTGCCTTCCACGCCAAGGAAAGTCCCATCCGGACACGGGACAAAGTCTTCAATCTTGTATCTTCATAGTCTAGGAGTCCAGCTGAAGGTATAGTCCAGCTACCCGCACACCCCGTAATCCAGGACTCCCTTAGTAGCCCCTGAACCAGGCTTCAATGACGACGAGTCCGGCGCGCAAATTGTCTTCGGCATTGCAAGGCGGGTTCCTCCTCCAAGTCCTTCATAGAAGATTGTAAACACCAATAGTAGTGTCCGGCTCTGCAAAATAAGTTTCCACATATTGCCATAGAGAGAATAATATTAACACAAATCAAATCTGCTGACGTATTCCATAGTGCGTCATCACACTACGGCCAAGTTCTTTACTCGAATCGTTTTTACTTTTCCACCTCAGCATGTTTTGCGAGGCAGTTTCCTTGGCACGTCTTGTCAAAGCAGAGATCATGTGCCCCCCTTTTACGAGATTCTCATCAATACGGACGTGGGTAACCCAATCGTGCCCATTAGCATGTTTTCTTGATTAAAGGCGAGTCCCAAACGGTTACAGGGAGGGCTCCTGGTATTCAACCTCTTATAAAGAGACCAAGGCCTTACTCCTTTTTCCAATCTCAAACGAGTTCGCCCGTCGCCTCGAGTTCCAACACCGTAGGCTCCAAATTCCAGGCGCTTCGGACCTTCGACAATGTCTGGTTCCGACCTTCAAGGCCGATGGATGCCCTCTTCCTTCATGGAGGAGGACGTGCTAAAGTTGAGAGAGGCTAAGTTCTTGACCGCCGAAATTCCGCATAGGTTGCCTGCTCAAAGGAAGGCTATTCCCAGTCCCCAGCCCGATGAGAGCGTAGTGTTCATGTCTCACTTCCTTCGGGGGTTAGGCTTCCCGATGGATCCCTTCGTGAGGGGGCTGCTGTTTTATTACGGGCTGGAATTTCATGACTTAGGCCCGGAGTCCATCCTCCACATTTCCTCATTCATCGTTGTGTGTGAAGCATTCCTTCGTGTTACTCCTCACTTCGGATTATGGCTCAAGACTTTTGGATTGGAGCCGAAGATGATCGAGGGACAGCACGCAGAGTGCGGAGGCGCTGTCATAAGTAAGAATGCTGATGCTCCATGGCCCGAGGGCTCCTTTCAAGAGGAGCTCAGCTTGTGGCAACGAGAATGGTTCTATATCACCGCTCCCAGGAGCGCCAAGTGGGTGGCGCCTCCTGCCTTTCGCTCGGGTCCCCCATCATGGCTAGCGTCATGGGTCAACAAAGGATTAGATTGGGGTTTGCCCAAAGACGTGCCCCTGTTACATGGCCGAACTAAGGATCTCTTGGAAGGAGACCTCAGTTTGGTCAAGGTGACGCAAGTCATGCTGATTCACCGAATATTGCCCGGCAAACGTCGCCCCTTCGCCTGTGGGAGTTTAATCCAGAGGGACCGCGAGCTCTCCAGAATTTTATGGGTGCAACGCCCGCGGAGATGTATAGAATGTTCTTTGGATCACAAGAGATATGTCCGGATTTAATCGAGGACACAGGCCTAAGCTGCAATCGCCCAGATACTCAAGTAAGCAACCCTGTGCCCGGACCTTCTATCCGTATAATTGTCATAAACTTGCCCCTAAAATAGCCGTCCTTTTAAACAGGAGTGGATAGCGAAGGCAAAGCTGATCAGGTGTCCGGCTCCCCTTCCTGAAACCAGGCCGGATCCCGTGCTGGTCAGGATGCTGGAGATAATGCCTTTGGAGGGGAGGACAAGGAAGCTATGGCCTCCTCGAAGGAGGCTTCCCCGAAGGAGGAACCGACAATTCCTCTCCTAAAGGGAAGAAGAGAGCCGCCTCTGACGACCCGGAAACCATGGCCTCGAAACGAGGGAGAAAATCCTCGTCAGAGGGTCCGACGCCGGGGAGTTCCTCGGCCGGACTACGCCCTCAAGGGGATCAGCCCTCCAGCGAGCCGTAAGTAGAGAGAGGTTTTCCTTTTGAGGGATGAGAGAAATCCTTGATTTATATCTGAGAAGATTAACCGAAATTTTACCTTGTAGCTCGGACCTCAGCCCTTCTCAGCAGAGCTCGTCTTCGGGGGATCTTCTTCCGGAGATGATGGAGAGCGGGACGCCTCCCCCTGCCGTATCGCCTAGCGAGGCGGGCGACCCTGAGGTGTCGTCGCGGAGGGTTTCTCTGAATCCGGCAGGGGCGGAAGATAGCTATGTGGCATCCCAAGGCTGTCCGCGTCCGGCCTTCGAAAGAGGCCATAGGACAAGTCCGGCACCGTCTGGTGCTCGGCCGGAGGAGCTGAAGATTCTGCCAGGGCGAGCTTCTATCTCAGAGGAGCACCGTGCATTGATGGGCATGGTGATTGAAAGGATTTCATCCGCAGAAAGCGGATTGCATGAGGCCGTCAAAAGTTTACTGACGGGTTTTGAGGTACGTTAGATAATGTACACTTTTGTCAGTTGTGCGTAAGTAAGATGCGCCCTGTATAGATAGTAGCCCCTGAGACTCTGCGCGTTGTCAAGAAATGACGGCACGCAGAGGATCATAATCCCAGGTCTAAGATGTCTCCTTTGAATGCAGGTGGCGAGGTGTCTGGAATCAAGCCGAACTAATGATGTGGCCGAACTAAAGCGGCAACTGGACGTGGCAGACGCCGACATCGCGCTTGTCAACAAGCGGCTTGATGAGGCTCAAGGTATGTAATTCTTCGGGCGGCATCATGTAAGAGGAGCTTCATGTCAATGTCTTACAATGTGTATGCTTGACGCACATGGTACGACCGCCGTGGAGAATCTTAGGGCAGAACTTGCCCGAGCTAAGGAGCAAGCCAGAAAAAGCGACGCGGCTTCCGAGAAGGCCCTTGAAGAGCTGAAAGCCGAACAGGCTGCTCACTGCCGAAGCAAAGAAGAAATGGCCGAGATGGCCGAGAAGTTAAAGAGCGCTGCAGACCATTGCAAACTTCTTGAGAAAGAAGACCGGGCGAGACAGACGGACTTAGAGAAGGCCGTTGCCGATGCCAAGGATGCTCGCTCTGCAATGAGAGCTACGGAGGAGGAGCTGCATCAGGCCGAACAGATTGCGGCTGGAAAGCCCTTTATGCTGCGGAGGAAGTTTTGTGATCCGAAGTTTGCTCCGTTGGACCGGATGTGGAGTGTGGAGGATACCTGTCTGGACTTGGCAGCGAGTGCTGCTGATGCGACCGAACACTTTCGAGATCAGAAAGATCGCGAAGTGGAAAAGCTTTTCTGGGCGCAGTTTCACAATCCAGAGCGTCCACTGGCAGTGGATGATCGTTTGGCTCAATGGGCCAAACTCAATAGGTTGTCTGGACTCGCCATGAAGTACGTCATGGGTCACCTGTGGCCGGGGAGATCGGAGCCGAAGAGTTATTTCAGCTTGGTGCAGCAATTCCTTGACGCGGTGCCGCGTATAAATGCAATGAAGAGGTCAGCATGCATAGAGGGCGCTAGGATGGCTCTTGCCCGTGTTAAGACATACTGGGCAGAGATGGAGACCACCATTGTTGCGTCCCGAGATTCGGACAAAAGCCGAGTACCCTCCGAGCACTATTTTCAGGAGGTTCTTGAAGGCGCTCGTGTAATAGAGACGCAGTGCCCGAAAGATGCTATGTTATGATAGCATATGTAATTATAAAGTAATATTTTGATAAACTGTAGTGGCCTTTTTTATATTTGTGCCTCCAAGTATTGGGAACACCTCCTGTGCGGCCGTTTTAAGATATATATATATAGAATCTGAAAGATGGCATTCGTTGGCTTCAGCCCCCACGCACATAGTGCGGGGGTGCTCTCAGAAGACGCATTTTCACACTTAACCCAACGTCTTGGTCCTAGAAAGGAGGTGATAGCGCAGCGGGCCAGGCAACCGGACTATAATGCTTTAACACTTTCACTTAGCCATAGGTGTTTGACAATGAGACTCTTTAGGTAGCTCCTTGGTGGCAACTGCGCTCGTCCGAATTCGGGGCGCGTATGTGCCTGACTGGGAAGCGGCCCTACGTTAAAGCGTAGGAATCCGATAGATTCCGATAGGTCATCGAGTGGCTGACCAGTCTCACGCTGCATCATGACAGTCAGTTTTCGGCTTTCTCTACTGAGGTGCTCGCCCTGGCCGAACCGGGGGCACAATCGCAGTAGTTCTCCTGGTGCTACCTTAGCCGATAGAGCGAAACGTAAGGTAGCCGAACTCAGGAGCCGGGCAACCCAACATTTGACCAAAGACATGATTCGGAGCTGATGCATATAATGCCAAAACTCGCGACGCCGAACACTCCCTAAGGTGTTCGGTCTATTATGAGTGCGGGCGAAACGACACTCTTTATTAAAAAAGCCCCTAGTGTCCAGGTACGTGCAAAAATTCTGACATGGCCACATGCCAAGACGCCAGCCTCCTCCTTGGTTATGTCAGAAAGAAAAAACCAGGGGACGTGTAGCAACAAGAGACAGTAAAAAAGGTTTACGCAGGGTCTTAATCTAAAAAGAATCCTTTAGGACGGGTCCCTACTGCACGTCTGCGCCTGTGTCTCCGTTGTGCCGTGTCCTGGACGGGCGCCGCACGACGTTCATCTGTAAAAGAGAGGAACTGAGTTGAAAACGGGTCGTGCCGAGCAAAAGTTTAAAATAAACAAAGTGTAAAGTAAAATATATAAAATTGAGCTTTATTGTCTCTTATTGTATATGCATGGAGCCCCTAGTGCGGGGGTATATGGCCACTAAGCCTGTATCAATGATGATTTTGTACCGAACTCGTCTATCCGCGTTCGTGGTCTTTAATGACCTATTTCGAAGTTTTTTGGCCGGTGAGGCCATTTTACTATGGGGCTGTCAAAGCGGCCGCACAGTCCCCCGCTTGGGGAGGTGCACTTTAGTGCTTCCCCTTCAAAGAGATGATGCCTCGTGGAGCCCGGGCATCTTAAGCGTGAGAGATGCCTAATGCGGTATTGCGTTAAAGCGGGCGAAAGCTTCGCGTCCCAATAGTGCTTGATAGCGACTTGAGAACGGGACGATATGGAAGGTCAGCTTTTCGCAACGGAAGTTATCGGCAGAGCCGAATATAACTTCGAGCCGGAGAAAACCCATACGATGGGTGTCCGGACCAGGTGTTACCCCTTGAAAGGAGGTTTTGCTGCGGCGGATTCGTGCTGGGTTTATCCCCATGTGCTGGATTGTATCTTGATATATCAGGTTTAGTCCGCTGCCGCTGTCCATAAGGACATTTGAAAACTGGAGTCCGCCAATTATTGGATCGAGTATCAAGGCAGTCCAAACTACATTCTTGATATTCCTAGAATAATCTAGTTGATCGAAGATGATCGGTTTTGACAACCAGTGGCAGGACCCTTTGGGGATGGGCCGTGTGGTGCGTACCTTTACTGGCGCCGCATGTTTTGTTATGTGAAGTGAGTTCACTGTTTTTACTTCTTGTGGGAAGTTCTTTTGTTTCCTGGTGCTCTGCTTTTGGGGTTCGTCCTCGTCTTCGCTTGGTGTGTCGAGCCCCTTGTGTTCGGCATTGAGTCTGCCGGATTGTTTGAAAACCCAACAGTCTCTGTGGGTATGGTTAGCAGGCTTCCCAGGAGTACTATGTATCTGACATATCCTGTCCAGGATTTTATTTAGGTTGGATGGATCGTCCCTGTTATCCTGAGGGGGCGATTTTTCCTGATTTTGTCGTGAGCCTTTGAATCCGGCATTGACTGCCGTGCTCTTCGAACTTTTGTCCTTAGTCCGGCGACGGTCCTTGTTGCGTCGCGGTTTTCCGTTTCCATCCCTAGTTTCGGATGTACTTGGGTTGCTAGGGCTGCACCTTGCCAACCAGCTGTCCTCCCCTGCACAAAAGCAGGTCATGAGGCTTGTTAGTGCGGCCATTGTTCTTGGCTTTTCTTGGCCGAGGTGTCTGGCAAGCCATTCGTCTCGGACGTTATGCCTGAAAGCTGCTAAGGCTTCGGCGTTCGTACAGTCGACTATCTGATTCTTTTTAGTGAGGAATCTATTCCAGAACTACCGAGCTGATTCTCCGGGTTGTTGAGTTATGTGACTAAGATCGTCTGCATCCGGAGGGCGGACATAGGTCCCTTGAAAGTTTGCTCGGAAAGCATCCTCGAGCTCTTCTCAGCTTCCAATTGTGTTTTCGGGAAGGCTTTTAAGCCAATGCCAGGCTGGCCCTTTAAGCTTAAGGGCTAGATATTTTATGGCGTGGAGATCATCTCCTCTAGCCATGTGTATGTGGAGGATATAATCCTCAATCCAGACTCCAGGGTCTGTTGTTCCATCATATGCCTCTATGTTTACGGGTTTGAATCCCTCTGGGAATTCATAGTCCAGGACCTCATTGGTGAAACATAGGGGGTGTGCGGCGCCCCTGTATTTGGGTGTGCCGGATTCTGATGATGGCTTCATAGCGTTGCTTACGAGAGCTTGCTTTCTTGGCCCATAAATGGACCTGACTGGGCCATGATGTGAATCCTTAAGTGGGTCGCATGCCGATTTAGGTGCGGCGCCACTTCCCGCTTTATGGGGTCGTCTATCCGACCGTGTGGCTTTTTCATTTTTTGAATGCGAGGGCTCTAGGGCCTCTTCGTCGAATTCAGGCAGTAGCTTTCTTTTCGGATAGCTTTTAGTGCGGCGACTATCGCCGTACTTATCTGTGGTATTGATTACTTTGCTCCATCTAATCCGAAGTGCGTCTTCCGCTGTTTTTAGCTTCCGCTTCTGCTTCTTTAGGCTGCGTACAGTTGCAACGAGCCTCTCGTGGAGATTCTTCTGCTCCATAGGTTTATTCGGCGTGAGGTCGTCCGGAATGCCGTTTTCGCTGGGGGAGGGATGTTCGGTTTCTCTATCCGTGTTGCCCTATTCGGACGGTTGCTCTAAGGCTTGCTCGTCGTCTACCGGCTCGTCCTTCTCTATGGCTGGGTTTTTGTCGAGGTGGGGCTTGGGTCGGCGTTTACGCCGACGCTTTGATTGCTTTTCGGGGGGTCGATCTCCCGTCCCATCCCCTTTTTCCTCGTTGTCGCTTCCTTTAGGGGTATCCACTATGTACACATCATGAGATGAGGTGGTTGTCCAATGCCCTATGGGCGTTGGTTCGTTGGTATCTCCTGCATCGTCATCCATGCTGTCGATGTCTCCGGAGTCAAAGTAGAGCACGTCGTTTAATTTGTCGACAGTGGCTACCAAGTGGGTGGTGGGTGGGCTTTGAATTTCTTCATCGTCCGTATCCCATCCTCGCTGACCGTAGTTCGGCCAGGGCTCTCCCGATAAGGAGAGAGACTTGAGAGAGTTCAGGATATCGCCACAAGGCGAGTGCTGAAAGATGTCTGCGGTGGTGAACTTTATTATCGGCGCCCCATCGGATTCGATTGGCGGGGGCACGGGGGGTTCGGAGTCCGGGGAGGAGTCCGGATCCTCGGAGTCACGGGTCGTGCAGAGTGCGGGGCTAGCGTTCGGCTCGATCGCTTTCGGGATCGCAGCCCCTGAGGTGACGTCCAACCGCTCATCCTCAATTGGCGCAATAGGCTCCGAGTTAGGGGTCGGAACCGATGCGTGTGCGGCCTCCAGGACACTGTCCGGGGGCAGAGCTAGATCATGCCCCTCGAGATAGTGCGGCGCACTTGGCCGTGGCTCGAGCCCGTCGAAGATCAAGTCTCCGCGGATGTCAGCCGTGTAGTTTAAGCTTCCAAACCTGACTTGATGGCCAGGGGCATAGCTTTCGATCTGCTCCAGGTGGCCGAGCGAATTGGCCCGCAGAGCGAAGCCGCCGAAGACGAAGATCTGTCCAGGGAGAAAAATCTCACCCTGGACCGTATCGTTGTTGATGATCAAAGGAGCCATCGGGCCTAAAGGCGACGACACAGAGGAACTCTCAATGAAAGCACCAATGTCGGTGTCGAAACCGGCGGATCTCGGGTAGGGGGTCCCGAACTGTGCGTCAAGGCCGGATGGTAACAGGAGACAAGGGACACGATGTTTTTTACCCAGGTTCGGGCCCTCTCGATGGAGGTAATACCCTACTCCTGCTTGATTAATATTGATGATATGGGTAGTAAAAGAGTAGATCTACCACGAGATCAAGGAGGCTAAACCCTAGAAGCTAGCCTATGGTATGATTGTTGTGTATGGAGTTGATCGCCTACAGACTACAACCCTCCGGTTTATATAGACACCGGATAGGGTTAGGGTTACATAAAGTCGGTTACAATGGTAGGAGATCTTGAATATCCGCATCGCCAAGCTTGCCTTCCACGCCAAGGAAAGTCCCATCCGGACACGGGACAAAGTCTTCAATCTTGTATCTTCATAGTCTAGGAGTCCAGCTGAAGGTATAGTCCGGCTACCCGAACACCCCCTAATCCAGGACTCCCTCAATCATATCAAGCATATTATTTTCATTGTTGGTTTACCAACAACTCCGTTCGACCCTTCTCCTAAAGATGCCTTTTCAAGCTCTTTTGTGGCAGAAGTTGGCATTTTCTTCTCCATTCTCCTATTTCAATTATCTATCTTCTATTCTTTTGTTCCGGAGGTATTGTGATGTTGCTATTTTCAACCCATCATCTCGTTTTGTAAAAGATCATGTTCTTTTCATGCCTATCCATTTAACCAGAGTGTTGTGCCCTTTTGCTCAAGTTCTTTTCGTCTTATCAAGCCTTGCATCTCTTTTCAACCGGAGTACTGTCTGAGATCTTTCTTACCCCTTGTTCCATTCATTCAATAGTTCTGGAGGCTGTATGTTGTGATTTCATCAAGTGTCTTCTCATATTATCAAGTTCTTATTCAATCCTCCTTCTTTTCATTCGGAGTGCTGCCCGAATTTGCTCTTCCTTGTTCCTCTTCCCTACCGGAGTGCTTTCAACTTTGTTCTTCTTCGTTGCATTCTTTATTTCAATGGCTTAACCTTTTCAAGGTTCTTTGGTTTCACTCGTCTGTCTAAGAAGCAACTTAGTTTTACCTCTTCTCTTTCTTTTCCGTTGTCCCTCCGGGGCCATTCTAGATCTCGGGACGAGATCCTCTCGTAATGGTGGAGTGTTGTGACACCCCGAGACCGATGTGCCAGGTGTCTTCTAGTTATTCGCTGGTGTTGCCTTGTCATTGCTTGCGTGTCCTGCATCTCATATCATGTCATCATGTGCATTTCATTTGCATACATGTTTGTCTCATGCATCCGAGCATTTTCCCCGTTGTCCAATTTGCAATCCGGCGCTCCTATGGCACCCGGTGTCCCCTTTTACCTCTTTTCGTGTGCGGGTGTTAAACGTTTTCGGATTGGACCGAGACTTGTCATGCGGCCTTGGTTTACTACCGGTAGCCCGCCTGTCAAGTTTCGTATCATTTGGACTTCGTTTGATACTCCAACGGTTAACCGAGGGACCGAAAAGGCCTCGTGTGTGTTGCAGCCCAACACCCTTCCAAAGTGGCCCAAAACCCACCTAAACCTCCTCCATCATCTCGGTCGTTCGATCACGATCGCGTGGCCGCAAACCGCACCTCAGTTGGACTGTCCTAGTTCCCTCTACCTATATATGTGATCCCCTTCGAAATTTTCGCGCAGTCTAACCCTAGATCCAACTCCCTCCGCGCCGCCGGACATGTCCGCCCGCCGGCGGACGCGTCCACCCCGCCGCCACGTCGCCCGGACCAATCCCGGGGTGACACATCATCAGCCGCCGCGCCTCAGCCAACCCTGTGCCGCCACCTGTCCGTGCCTGGCCTCAGCGCGCCGCCGCAACCCGCGAGACCCGGGGCGGGCCCTCCCTGGCCCGCAATGTCCGTCGCCCGCGCCCAACATGAGACGCTGTGTCGCCCGCCGTCTTCTCGGCCTCCGGTCGTCGGAGCAGCTCCGGCCACCGCCTCCACGCGCCTCGCCGGAGATCGCCGCTCCGCATCGTCGCCGCCTCGTCTCGGCGCCTGAGCTTGCCTGCCGACGCCGTCCGCCGCGGCACGCCGCCCGGCCACCGCCTTCGTTCGCCGGTGTCGACCACCGCTGTCTCCCGCCACCACATCGCCGGCGCAAGCGCCGACCCGCCACCGTCCTTTCTCGCCCTCGCCTTGCCGGAGAAGAACCGCCTCGCCGGAGTTCGAAGTCTGGCCGGATCCGGGGAGTGGGATGAGATCCACCACTCCCCCGAACCAAACGCACACTCGCCCGATCCGGATCTCGTCGTCCCGGATCCCTCCGTCCCGTTGACTTTCCTCCAGAGGTCTAAAATTTCACTAAGTCCCCACAGATTCCAGTATTTTTGGGCATTTTCATCGCATCATAACTCATCATCCGTGACTCCGATTTGTGCGTGTACAATATCAAAATGTTCATCTCGACGAGTACATCATTTCATCGCATTGCATCATTTTCATTTGAGCTCATCTTGATGCCCGAAATGCTGTTGGAAGAGGGCTATGTGATGAATATGTCAGATCTGTTTCAGCAAATGGCCTTTTGTCATTTTTGCCATGATTAATGTGTGCATGCTATGATCCTGAGCTCTACATGTGTTTTGTAGAATGCCATTCCATCTTTACAGGGGTGTATGCCATGTATTTTTTTTGATCTTTGTGGTGAATAGCACAAGCATGCAAAGTAGCTTACTCGTTGATGCTGATTTCAGGGACTTAGAATTTCACTAAGTCCTTGCCCTGTCATTATTTTTATGCCATATGTTCATGTTGTTTCCTAGTGATCCGTGCCTCTTTTGAGGATGATCAGTAAGGATGTTTAGTTAATATTGTGGTGCTCTATCCATCCATGTATTTGTTTGCATTTATGGAGCACCATAGCTTGAGTCAATCGAGCTCTACTTTTGCTATAAAAATATTCCTGGCAGATTGTTAACATGTTTAGCAATTTTGCCGAGCTTACTCTTGTTGATCCGTGCATGCTATGTTGTTGTTCTTGCCATGTCTATTTGCCGGGTGTATGCTTAGTTTGTAATTCCATGATTTGTAGTGAGTGCATCGAGCTCGTAAACATGCCTACTCGTTTACTGATTTGCCATGCTCCAGTTTTTCACTAAGTCTGAATCTGTTTATGTTTTTGCTATGTTCGCATGCTTGCAATGGTATTTTCTGATCCCGTTTGGCTCATGGTCACTAAGGGACTTTTGTTATGTGCTTAGAGTAGCTTCATGCCATGCCTTGCTTTGCCATGATATATACCTGTAGCATGTAGTTATCATGCTCTAAAGATTGCTTCCTGATGATAAATTCCAGACTTGTGTTAATTTCACTGTCTGAAACCTGCTATCTTTTGCTCTTTTGCCATGCTTGTTTGAACCTGTTAATGGATGAATTAGCCGTAGCTCAGTGTTCATCTTTTGTCAAGCATCATGATTGGATCCCTGCCATGTATTTTTTTGCCATGTTTGAGTGGTGTAGAATATTTATCTTTATGCATTTAGAAGGCTACTTGCTGATTATCGCAGACCGGTGCCATATTTGTTTTGCTTGCCATTTCCAAACCGTGCATCCGATTCCGGTGATCTTTATATCGATTTCAACCGAAATCAACTCCTCTTTCCAGTGGAACTCTTGGATTTCCATGTTGAGGCCAGGTTCAATCATTCCTTTGCAAATCATGCATATGCATCACATACCGCATCCCGCATATCATGCCATGTTCATGTGTTGGTTGTTTACTATGTTGTGTGCTTCTTTCCGGTGTTGCTTCTTCGGGTTGGTTCCGATAACATCGCGTTTGTGAGGACCCGTTCGACTACGTCCGTTTATCTTCTTCATGGACTCGTTCTTCTTCCTTGCGGGATTTCAGGAAAGATGACCATACCCTCGAAATCACTTCTATCTTTGCTTGCTAGATGCTCGCTCTTTTGCTATGCCTATGCCGCGATACCTACCACTTTCTTATCATGCCTCCCATATTTTTAAGCCAAGCCTCTAACCCACCTTGTCCTAGCAAACCGTTGTTTGGCTATGTTACCGCTTTGCTCAACCCCTCTTATAGCGTTGTTAGTTGCAGGTGAAGATTGGAGTTTGTTCCTTGTTGGAACATGGATATTTTGTTGGTATATCACAATATCTCTTATTTAATTAATGCATCTATATACTTGGTAAAGGGTGGAAGGCTCGGCCTTATGCCTGGTGTTTTGTTCCACTCTTGCCGCCCTAGTTTCCGTCATATCGGTGTTATGTTCCCGGATTTTGCGTTCCTTACACGGTTGGGTTATAATGGGAACCCCTTGACAGTTCGCCTTGAATAAAACTCCTCCAGCAAGGCCCAACATTGGTTTTACCATTTGCCACCTAGCCTTTTCTTTCCCTTGGGTAGGCCTGCCCAAGGGTCATCTTTATTTTAACCCCCCCTCGGGCCAGTGCTCCTCTTAGTGTTGGTCCGAACCAAGTAGACTGCGGGGCCACCTCGAGGCAACTTGAGGTTTGGTTTTACTCGTAGGATGTCTCATCTAAGTGTGCCCTGAGAACGAGATATGTGCAGCTCCTATCGGGATTTGTCGGCACATTTGGGCGGCTTTGCTGGACTTGTTTTACCATTGTCGAGGATGTCTTCTAACCGGGATGCCGAGTCTGATCGGATTGTCTTGGGAGAAGGAATATCATTCGTTGACCGTGAGAGCTTGTGATGGGCTAAGTTGGGACACCCCTGCAGGGATTTGAACTTTCGAAAGCCATGCCCGCGGTTATGGGCAGATGGGAATTTGTTAATGTCCGGTTGTAGAAAACCTGAAGTTGATCTTAATTAAAATACACCAACCGCGTGTGTAACCGTGATGGTCTCTTCTCGGCGGAATCCGGGAAGTGAACACGGTGTTGGAGTTATGCTTGACGTAGGTTGTTCTAGGATCACTTCTTGATCATAGTTTCTCGACCATGCTTTTGCCTTCTCTTCTCGCTCTCTTTTGCGTATGTTAGCCACCAAATATGCTAGTCGCTTGCTGCAGCTCCACCTCATACCTTTTACCTTACCTAAAAGCTTAAATAGTCTTGATCGCGAGGGTGTGAGATTGCTGAGTCCCTGTGACTCACAGATACTTCCAAAACTAGCTTGCAGGTGCCGATGAAACCGTGCCGGTGACGCAACCAAGCTCAAGGAGGAGCTCGATGAAGATCGTGTTCGTTATGTTGTTCCATTTCCAGATGATCAGTAGTGGAGCCCAGTTGGGACGATCGGGGATCTGTGTAGCATTTGGGGCAGTCTTCTTTTATTTTGGTTCCGTAGTCAGACCTTGATTGTACCTGGTTGTTGTAATGCTTTATTCATGTATTGTGTGAAGTGGCGATTGTAAGCCGACTATGTATCTCTTTCCCTTATGTATTACATGGGTTGTGTGAAGATTACCTCACTTGCGACATTGCTTTCAATGCGGTTATGCCTCTAAGTCGTGCTTCGACACATGGGAGATATAGCCGCATCGAGGGCGTTACATCTGTAGACGGCGTCCAGGGCACTGCTCTGTTGTGATGGATCGTTCTGTCGTTGGAGCAGCTCCGGTGAGCCGTAAGACGTCAAGGCTGAAGCAGCACAAGACAGACATTGTCAATCTCAAGTGGGATTCTAGTAGCATCTCCAATAGATGGTGTAAAATGGATGTAAAATTAACATCACCAAAAACCACCTGACTACAACAGATGAGGTAAAAACTGTTGACTCTGAACTTAACTGTTGAAACTGAAATTTACTGTGGAATCTGAATGCTACAGTCGAAACTGAACGCAATGGTAGCAGAGAGGCACTTGACATGTAGTTTAGGGAGGGCCTGCAGTTCATCTTCAACCTGCACCCCCCCTGAGCCGCCAGCCACCACCGGCTAAACCCCCGGCCCCAGCGCCGCCTCGCCGCCCCGAAACAACTCGCCACCGCCGCCCCGGCCAGCCCTCTAGGCACCCTGCCCCCACCCTGAACCCTAAGATAGATAGTGGGGTACCTCTCTGGCGAGCCCCCGTCCCCGCTGCGGGTGGTTCTTCCTTAACTCCGGCGAGCCCCCCCCAACCCCTGAAAATCGGCTGACCCAAAAGTCGATTCAGTCGTCTGAAGTGTGGCTTAATCGGAGCAGAGCAGCAGCACGAGCGAGGGGGAGAGCAGCAGCAGCAGCTTGGCGAGCGAGCGATCGAGCGAGAGCCGGAGCAGCAGCGGCAGATCCGGCTGGTATGGACGCCGCCGCCGAAGGGGCCTCGCATTGGGGGAGAGCCACCATGGAGATGTCGCCTGCGGCGCTGACTTCAAGGTAGCCGCTCCATGGGGGTGCGGGATGGAGCACCGCCGGCGCCGGGAGGTCGAGTTAAGGAGAAGGTGTGATGTGATGAGTGTACAACCTCTTTGGTGGCGCCGAGTAGGCCTCGGCTTCGTCCGAGGAGTCGGTGAGGATGCTGCGGTTCCGGTGGAGCAGGTTAAGGCTGGGCTGTGGGGATGGAGCAGCCGCGATAGACGAGGCGATCTTCGGAGCAGCTCCTTGGAGGTGGAGGACGGGGCGGCTGAACCGGAGGGATGACGAGATGGACGACGGATCCTCATCCGGGGAGGTGGATGAGGGACGTCGAGCTGTTGTGGTGGACGATGTCGTTGGGGAAGAGGCTCCGATTGGGCAGCGGTGACATGGCGGATGGAGGAGGGTGGGGTTTCGTGGCTGGAGCGGAGAGGTTATGGCGGCCTGGGATTTCGAATGGCGAAAAGGGGGCGACGGGAGGGGGTGAAGCATGACTTAGGAACGCGCTTGTCCAAAATGTAGGGTGTGTTACAAAAGTACCCCCCACCGATTTGAACTAGCGGCCCTTTCGGCTCAGGGTTAGAAGGGGGATTTCGCGTGTCGGGATTTGGCAGCTGGAGGGATTTTTCGCGCGCGTTGTAATTTCGGGATAGCAAGGCGCGGGTTGTGAAGGCGCCAGTTTTGGGAGCACGATATCTGAATTTTCGGGATATAACAAGATGCGGGTTGAATTTTAGGGACAAGCCTAACGTGTAGTAATATTGTACTTGTACGTACCAAATCAATTCGCACTTCCCTCAACCAAAAATAAAATGAAAAAAATAAAACTATTCACCCCACAAAGAGAGAGTCTTGCCCCGTTTTACTATACAAATGCTATTCAAAGCTACTCCCTCCTTCCATCTATATAGGGCCTAATGTGTTTTTCGATGCTAACTTTGACCAAATATTAGAGCAATGATATATGACAAGCAACTTACACAAAGCACACCGTTAAATTCGCCTGTGAAAGGTTCTTTCAATGATATAATTTTCACATTATGCATGTCATGTACTATTAATCTTGTCAATAGTCAAAGGCGGTCTTAAAAATCTCATTACGCCCTATATAGATGGAAGGAGGGAGTATGAATCCATGTTATGTCCGATTAAATTTTTTCGCTTACTGTATAATGCATGTAACCTACTCATACCAACATTTTAGTGCATTCCAAATGTCTATACTACCACTACAATTCGAACTAAATTTGAATTCGTTTCTCTATTTTAATAAGAATCTACAATCATGATTGTTGCCAACTTCAACCATCATAGTTTCCTTGCTATCCGCCAGATATAAATCAGACGGCCTATAATGCAGGATGGCAGGCACACCATCATCAACAACTCCGTTTTTTATAAGAGTAGAGATAAAATATATTAAATTTAGTATACCATGTTCATAACCACACCATGTGTATCACCGTTATATATATTCACACATCCGTCGGTTTGAAACACTATGATAAATTCTTCAAATATCCAAATTTGCTTTTTATAATGAAGTATATATGATCTCTATTCGTCTTTTACACCCACACAACCCTCTTATCTTTGTAGCTAGCGTTAACTTTCTCTTGTGCATGCACACACCCGCATCCCTCTCACCCTCCCTCAACATTCTCTAGCTCCATCATGCAAATTCATCTTTTCACTTTAGGTCGTTCACCCATGGTGTGTGTAGGCCCCCCAGCTCCTTCTTTACGGCACACATCGATCGATATGCCTCTCTAGCTAGGTGTGCCTAGCACAAACACAAGCTTCCCCTCTTCTCTTGTCACCGTCCATGCCTCACTCCCACCATTCTTTTCATCGTTCTCGTACTCGCACACTCCTCCCCCTCGATATAGTATGCCTCTCGTACCACCTCCTACATGCATCCCACTCTCTCTAGCCTTCTCCTCGTGCCTCATTTGCTTCTAACACACACATGCATGTATACCGATCGATCTCCCAACATATACCTAGATCGACTTTAACTACCACCCCCATCGATCGACGTACCTCACAAGTTATGTCTCTCCTTTCTCTTACAAAGGGCGATTGATCTTCCTATGTAGTTACGTCTGCTTACCACAACCACATCGTCCCCCTCATCATTCGTGCATGCCTCCTGACCCGTCTCTCACACGCACGTGCACAGACAACAAGCAGCCATCTCCTCTCTTATTGATATTGCGGGCGTGCCCTCCGTTTGTCTAGCAAGCCTATCCCACCATTTGTTAGAAGAAACTCCACTACCACCCCCTCCAACACTCTAGCTCTGTCTCTCTCCCAACCTTATTCATCTCCTGCACATATGCATGGATGCCGATCGATCTCCCTTAATACATGATGCAGATCGATCTCCTTAATACATGAGGTAGGCCTCTCTCCTCCTCCACACATATACCAGCCATTGTACCTCTATAGTAAATTGGGCCTCCCTCTCCCCCCACCACATACTGATAGTCGAGCGCTGCAGGTAGGTATCCATGTCACAGAGACAAACTGCACATGTCCCATCTCATGTTCCAGTAGGCCAGCCACTCTATATCTTTGAGGTGGCCACACACAAATTCAATGGCACTCTTTATCGATCGCACACGCACACACACACACGCATCATCCCTCTCTTTGATTCTATGGACACCTCAAGCCGATGATACCTCCACTCTCTTCTCGTGGATCGCCCCCTCTATATATATGTTATATCCATGACTCTATTTCACACACATTGCATATGTTAAAAAATTTGATTGACCCCCCCCCCCAAAAAAACTCTCAAGAACCCACACACTATATCTCTCTAGGTTTGTATCTCTCTCACACAACCGCACGTAGGTGGTGTACGTATACAAGAAGAGAATAGGTGCACCGTGCACGTACTCACGCTTCGTGCCCAGCCACACCCGCGCGGGTACACGATGGAGCTCATTTCTTTACGAAATGGCAGCCCACGTGCTAATTTGAACGCATGTAGCGGTTGTTTACCTAGGGAGGTCGTGTACCACGCGTGCACGAAACAAAGTTTGACTTGACGCGTTGCCGCGTTATTTTTAAATAAAGTTATAGCGCTCAATGGCACGTACATAGTATATAAAATGATTTTTATGGAGGAAAAGGTAGTCCGCTCTTCAGAGTATCTCACACAAGGCTCCGGTGGCCTCTCTCTCTCTCTCTCTCACCGTTGGTCACTGATCCGGCCGCATCCCATCCGCCGGGGGAAAGGGAGTGCGGTGGCCTCTCTCTCTCTCACCGTTGGTCACTGATCCGGCCGCATCCCGTCCGTCGGGGGAAAGGGAGTGCGATGGCCTCTCTCTCTCTCACCGTTGGTCACTGATCCGGCCGCATCCCGTCCGCCGGGGGAAAGGGAGGAAGTGCGCCGTTTCTCCATTCGACGGCGCCGAGGCAGCACATCCCGATTTGCGGTACACGCCGTTCTCTCTGACCAAGCTCCGCCGTGGCAGGGCCTACGCCACCTACTCACAGATTCCGCCCGCCGCCGCTCACCTAGTTACATCCCGACGACCTCCAGGTATCCCCTCCGGCCTTGCTCCACTGCCCGTTTTCCACGTCGCTGCATGTGGATCTTCCATAGTTCTTTGCCCAAAACGTAGCTCGTCCGGCGTACTTTCCATGTTGCATTCTCGTCCTCACACCGTTTTAGACAAACACATCCGTGTTGTTATCTTCCCTTAGGATAAGGAATATGCTTCTTTTTTGTCGTCGCATGTGTCATCAACTGTTATTGGCCAGTAATTGTTTCCTTTCTACCTCTTTTTTGCAAACAGGGCTATCCATTTCACCTTGTTGCTATTGCGACCTTTTGGTGAACTGCACAAATCACTTTTTTCTTAAGAGTGTTTTGTGCAGTTGTACTAAAATGTCACACGGGCAACGTCTCTACATTTCAGTGTGACTGCACAAAGGGAGATTGGTTTGCTCTATCCTCCTCATCCAACTCCGAGCCTAATCTTCTCCAACTAGTTAGTCTTACGAGAGACTGCAAAGGTGACCGGCTTCTATTTGTGTGTTTATTGTTTCATCAGCAGTCCTCTATTATCGTAATCACACTTGATATCTTTGGAACAGGGACGCTCAGCTCTATTTTAGTGGAACTGCACAAAATGATCGGAATGTTGCATGCTCCAGACAGCTACCTTTTTTCCCAACATGCCTTGTTGATTTAGACAGAGCTGGGGGGACGTTGCTGCCAATGAAAGCATGGATCAATTTTAATTTAACACCTTCTCACAACTTTGTCTTCAGTTGTGATGTAATTATTAGCTCTGATCTGCTAATAATTGACATGCATTAGCAAGGCAGTTAGTTTTTTTTTTGTTTCCGAAAGGGCATCGATGGCAAGACACGCGAAACAAAAGCTGAAAGCTCACACCATTGTACAATTTCATGTCGCTGGAAAATTATTTGTATAGTACGTCAATTATGTAAACAAATGATAGAAGCTTGATAGCATTGCCAGAAGCCTCTTCATCATCCGGGTCCATGTGCCATGCACAAAATTATACTCCTTCGTTCCTAAATATTTGTCTTTTTACAAATTTCAAACAGGCATATTTTAGAGTGTAGATTCACTCATTTTGCTTCGTATGTGTACTCCCTCCGTTCCTAAATATTCTATTCGTATTAACAGAGATTTCAACAAGTGACTACATACTGAGCAAAATGAGTGAATCTACACTCTAAAATATGTCTATATACATCCGTATGTGCCAGTCCATTTGAAATCTCTAAAAATACAAATATTTGAGTAGTCACTCATTGAAATCTCTAGAAAGACAAATACTCCGGAGTATATTTAAGAATTGAGGGGGTAGTGCACAACCGCATCAGAGACTCATTGCGCCGCATTAATAGTGAGTAATGAGCAGTCAAATCATAAGCCCCACCTTTCCCGCTGTAAGTTGCTCTGAAGAAGCAACCATCAATACACTCTTCTTTGAATCCGCTCATACTACTCCATTCGTCACTGTTTATACAGCGCGCTTCAGAAAAAAGAAAAAAAATCTGTGGGACCAAGGCGACTAGCGATCGGCCTGAAAAATAGCATTGGTAATTATAGCACGGCGTCTATTACTAGAGGGAATAATGCGTACACACATGCATGCAGTGCTTCCACCCCGGGTACACACATGCATGCACTCCGTAGTAGTACAGTACATGGAGAGAAAATTGTGGACTTGATTGCGGTTACCGCGCCCTAATTAATTGAGCATTAAACCAAACGCGTCTAAAGTCTCTCTGGTGGTGGAAATGCATTGAGAGAAATGCATCATAATGAAGCGCGCCCTGTAAACTGTGACGGAGGGTGGAGTAGTATGAAGGTGCAAAACCAATTACGCGTTGTCGGTGTACTAGAGTAGGGGTACCCTAGTATCCCGAACTTGTGCACGGGCAGTCGCAGCATCCCGCGGCAAGGCTTGCCGGGTGACCGCCAAGGTCCTCCGTGGTTCCCCTGGAGCCATTCAAGGAGACAAGACCCCGGCAAGAGGAGCTTGCCGAGAAGGCCAACCAAGGCATCCCAAGGAACTTGCCGCGGCGCGCCACGCGTCCCGGCAAGGCCCGGTGAGCGACAAGCTCCCGGACGCGACAAGACAACGACCGCGGCAAGGCGCTTGCCGCGGCAAACTACCACTCTGTGTCCGCGCTCCAGCACATCCACCAACGTGTCGCTCTGGGACCCTTCCAAGCGTACGTGGCGGGAGGCTGTGCAGCCAGCGGTGCGCGGTGGCAAGCGGCGCTGACAAGATTGCCATCGTGGCGGGCAGTGGCGTCCCTGACGGTCCCTTTTGCACTATTTAGGCAACGCAGACGGGCATTTAATGCCCTTGTCCCCTGCCGTCGGGGTTAGGTATGATACACTGTAGCAGGTAGCTGTACCAACCGCAGCACCTTTCCATTTTTACCCTTGTCTACGTTGCCACCTGTCGGTGACCCCTTGAGCATATAAAAGGAGGCCCATGCGCAACGTAGAGAGGGGGGAGGAACTCTCAGGCTCGGTCTCGTTAGCTGCTGGAGTGTACTGTAGCACTCCGCGCTCCCGGGCAAGAACTCAATACAAACCACAAAGCAGGAGTAGGGTTTTACGCATCCGTGCGGCCCGAACCTGGGTAAACCGCTCGTGTGCTTCGCCTCGATCCGCTCTTCGTGCAACCCTCGCCCCCGCCGAACCGAAAGGGACTCGGTCCGCCGGTCCCATAGGTGCTCGTGGGTCAGCTCCCCGGCATCTTTGGCGCGCTAGGTAGGAGGCGTCGAGGTTGTGTGAACCAGATCCGGCGTTCACACGAGCTAGACCTTCATCATCTTCATCGACATGCCGCCGAAGAAGAAGGCTTCGGAGGCGGCTGCTCCGTCCGCGCCAAACCCACCACCGCCGGAGCAAACGGCTGATGGGGCAGACGCCGGCGGAAGAACGGGCGTCGACGAGGGAGCTCACGGTGCTGCCAGGTCCAAGGACAAGGCCGCGCTGCCCATCGGCAGCGTAGCCAGCTCCCACAACGACCGGGCGCACTCCAAGACCTCGGCGTCCGTACATGCACCGCGCCCATCTCAGGAGGCGCGGGACCGGCAGCGTCATGGTATTCACGGTACCATGCGTTTGCTGGACCAAGATCGAGCTGGTGGATCACGGAGTGCTCAAGACCAGCATGCACGCCAACATGCTGGCACGAGCGAGGCACGGTCGCCTGGACGGGATACTGCTCCTTCTAACATAGTTAGAAGTCCGAGCATATCCCACTCCTCGCACCGTTCGCCACCGCCACCCGCCACTGCAGCAGAAGCTTTGGCACGAGCTCAACTGCTCCTGGACTACCCTCCAACGGCAGACAAGATCGACGACTGGAGGGCCACCATTCAGAGTCTCATCGGCTTCGCCAACGGCGACACTCAACAGCAGCCGAGCACGTCGCAGCCGCGGCAAGTCAGCCAGGCACGAGCCGGTGGTGACAAGACCGGTGGGGGTGCAACCACTGTGCACTCTCCGCCCCGAAGGCCAAGATCGCCGACTCGCCGGATCCACCTCGACAGCGACTCCGCCGCGTCATCAGATCCACGAGCTTGTCGCGATCAGCGCCAAGTTCTTCACGAACGACAGCAAGAAGACGCTCGTACTTGCATCGAGCACCGAAGAGAAGCGCGACGTCAATCAGACCAGCGCTGGGCCCTCTGTCGACATGCATGCGCCAGGGGAACCAGGCGGCTTGCCGTACGCGGTAGGTTGCCCTGCGTTTACTCGTGAGCTGCGGCAAGTCCAGTGGCCCAGCACGAAGAATTTCAAGCCAGATGTACCAGAGAAGTACGACGGCAAGTCGCATCCGTCGGAGTTCCTCAGCATCTACACCATTGCGGTGCAGGCTGCCGGGGGACGGGACGACAAGGTCCTTGCCAACTACTTCCCGCTGGTGCTCAAGCCCAACGTCAGGTCCTGGCTCATGCACTTGCCGGATAACTCCATATCCTCCTGGGCAGACCTATGCCATCAGTTTGTCGGCGCCTTTACAGGTGGCCACAAACCTCATGGCCAAGAGAGTGACCTTCATCTGCTCGCCCAGAAGGAAGGAGAGCCCCTGCGCAAGTACATTCAGAGATTCAGCCGTGTACAGCACAACATCCCAGATGTCCACCCTGCCGCGGTCATCAGCGCGTTCCATCAGAACGTGCGTAACTGCAGGATGCAGGAGGAGATGGCGATGTGCAAGATCAGAGACGTCAGTGAGCTGTATGCCCTGGCCGACAAGTGTGCATGTGCTGAAGAAGGGAGGAAACTCCCCGGAGAGAATGCAGGAGCAGGAGGATCTGACAGCGAGGATGCTGCCCCGGCGAAGAAAAACCGGCGGCGGAACAACAGGAAGAAGAAAGGCAAAGATGTGCTAGTCGTGGAGCAGTCCGGCAACGAAGGAGGCACCAACAAAGCCAAAGCTGGTAGCTCCGGCAAGGAGATTGCCGCATGCACCAACTGCCAGGCTGTGGCGATCGCCGACAAGCAGGACGGCACCGACAAGCAGTACTGCAAGATCCACCGCACCAAGGGCCATGACCTCTAGAGCTGCAAGAAGGTCGAGCAGCTTGTCTAGCAGCAAAAGGCTGAGTACGAGCGACGCGACAAGGAGAGGGCCCAAGGAGGCGCTGGAGAATCTGGCAAGAAGCGCGCCGGCCGGGGAGGACGCAGCGGCAAGGCCAAGCAGCAGCAAGGAGACAGACCTCCCCGCGGCCGCGACAAAGATGAAGATGACGACGACGATGAAGACATGGATGATGTCGAGACCAGTGAGCAGGAGTTCCAAAAAGCCACAGAGGTCTTGTGCGTTGACGGCGGTGCTTCTCTGCATACTTCACACTGCCAACTCAAGCAGTGGGTGTGGGAAGTCAATGCAGCAGAACCACCTGTCGAGTCACGCAAACTTCTGAAATGGTCCATCACACCTATCGTCTTTGATATTGAGGACCACCCTGATCGCACAACTGCGGTCGGGTGCTTGCCGATGTTGGTTTCACCAACTATCCGCAACCTCAAGGTCACTAAGATGCTAGTTGACGGCGGGGCCGGCTTGAACCTAATCTCCTCCGCTGTACTCCACAAACTCCAGATCCCTGACAGCGAGCTTGAAGAGACCGGCACATTCCAAGGAATCAACCCGGGAAGGAGCAAGCCGAAGGGGAAGGTCACGTTGCCAGTAACATTTGGCAGCGAGTTGAACTTCAGGACTGAGAGGGTCACTTTTGACGTCGCCGATTTTCCATTTCCTTACAATGGGATACTCGGCCGTCCAGCACTCGCCAAGTTCATGGCAGCCTCTCACTACGCATACAACATGCTGAAGATGCCAGGCCTGATAAGTGTCATCTCTGTCCCTAGCGACAAGAAGGATGCTCTTATCTGCGCCGACAAGATCTACCGGGAAGCGGCAGCCGCAGCAGATCGCAAGTCACCTGCCGTTGAAGCTCCCGGGGGGAAGAAGAAGGCCAAGTCCGGTAAGAGTTCTGATGCCCACTCCGGCAAGCACACCTCTTCGGAGTGCTGCGCTGCCGTCGAGGACGCACCATCGAGCTCCACCGGCAAGTGTAAGAAGGCAACGGCAGCTCCGCCAGAGACCAAGAAGGTGTCCGCCAAGGAGGACGGCACTGGTGGTACCTTCACTGTCAGTGCCACTCTCGACCCTAAATAGGAAAGCGCGCTCATTGCTTTCCTGCGGGCGAACGTCGACGTGTTTGCGTGGCAACCGTCTGACATCCCCGGTGTTCCCAGGAAAGTAATTGAGCACCATCTTGCCGTTTGTCCTCATGCGCGGCCCGTCAAGCAGAAGGTCAGGAAGCAAGCAGTGGAGCACCAAGAATTCATCGCAGAAGAGATCAAGAAGTTGGAAGCAGCAGGCCTTGTCAAAGGAGTGCTCCATCCTACGTGGTTGGCCAATCCTGTAGTCTTGCGCAAGGCGAACGGGAAATGGAGACTTTGTATCGATTTTACCGATGTTAACAAAGCTTGTCCCAAAGACCCATTTCCTTTGCCGCGCATTGACCAGATTGTTGACTCCACGGCCGGATGTGACTTGCTTTCATTTCTTGACGCATACTCAGGATACCATCAGATCTTCCTGGCAGAAGAGGATGAGGAGAAGACCGCATTCATTACTCCATGTGGCACGTACTGTTTCATACGGATGTCTTTCGGTTTAAAGAATGCTAGTTCAACATTTGCAAGGGTAGTCCATGTCGCTCTGGAGCCACAAATGCACAGAAATGTGGAAGCCTACATGGATGACATAGTGGTCAAGAGCAAGGACAAGGCAACCCTGATTCAAGATTTAGACGAGACCTTTGCAAATCTGCGCAAGATCAGCCTCAAGCTCAACCCTGAGAAGTGTGTGTTTGGAGTCCCTTCCGGCAAGCTTCTCGGGTTCTTCGTGTCTCAGCGGGGAATCGAGGCCATTGAGCAGATTGAAGCACCAAAGCGCGTCAAGGATGTACAAAGACTTGCCGGTTGCGTGGCTGCTCTCAGCAGGTTTATCTCTAGGTCTGCTGAGCGCGCCCTGCCGTTTTTCAAAATATTGAAAAAGGCAGGTCCAATGAAATGGACTCCGGAAGCGGAGGCTGCGCTGCAAGACTTGAAGAGATACCTGTCCTCCGCTCCAACACTTGTCGCACCTAAGCCACAAGAGAAGTTGCTGCTATATATAGCGGCAACCAATCAAGTGGTTAGTGCTGCGTTAGTGGCAGAGAGGGAGGCAGATGACGAGCCAGCAACCACGGCAGGCGCATCCAGTGACAAGCAGGGGGCTTCCCCGACAAGCTCTGGTCCCGACAAGGACGGATTTGCGCAGACGTGCGAGGAGATACAGAAGAGAATGGTACAGCGCCCAGTTTACTTTGTCAGTTCCCTTCTGCAGGGAGCTAGGACAAGGTACTCTGGCGTGCAGAAATTGCTTTTCGGCCTTCTCATGGCCTCGAGAAAGCTGCGCCATTACTTCCAAGCACATGAAATCACAGTTGTCACTCGCTTTCCGCTGAAGAGGATACTATAGAATCCAGAAGCAATAGGCAGGATTGTTGAGTGGGCACTAACTGTCAAGCTTTGGCCTCAAGTTTGAGAGTACTTCAACTATCCAAAGCAGAGCATTGGCAGAATTCATAGCAGAATGGACGCCAACACCAGATGAAGAAATTCCAGAAACGAGCGTCCCCGTCGAGGAAGCAAGCAAAGAGTGGCTGATGTACTTTGATGGTGCCTTTTCGCTGCAAGGCGCCGGCGCTGGCGTGCTGCTTGTCGCACCCACCGAAGAGCACCTCAAGTACGTAGTCCAGATGCACTTTCCCAAGGAGCAAGCAACAAACAATACTGCAGAGTATGAAGGCTTGCTTGCCGGTCTCAGGATTGTGGCAGACCTTGGGATCAAGAAGCTCATTGTCAGGGGTGACTCGCAGCTTGTCGTCCGCCAAGTGAACAAGAGCTATCAGAGTCCGTTGATGGAAGCCTACATCGACGAAGTGAGAAAGCTAGAAGAGCACTTTGACGGCCTGCAGATGGAGCATGTTCCAAGAGCTCAGAACAACATTCCCGATGGCCTATCAAAGTGCGCAGCACTTAAGTTACCTGTGGAACCAGGAATCTTTGTGCTCAAGCTGACTCAACCGTCTGTAACGCTATCAACTGGACAGGGCAAGAAGAGGAAGTTGATTTCTGGTGACTATTTTCCGGCAGAGCTTCCCGAAGCCGCCGCCAAAAAGGTCCCCAAGATCAACACCAAGAATGCTGAGGAGCAGTCTGCTCCGGCAAGCCCTAGGGTTTGTTCCTTTGAAGCAGAGGCTCCCGATAAGTTTTGCTCCGGCAAGCTTGTCGGGGAACGTCAAGCTCCGGCAGAGCCGCAGGTTCTCGCCGTAGAAGCGGATGTTCCCGCAGCAGCTGAGATCAACGCCAAGAATGCTGAGTAGCAGCCTGCTCCGGCAAGCCCTAGGGTTTGTTCCGTTGAAGCACAAACTCCCGACAAGTTTTGCTCCGGCAAGCTTGCCGGAGAACGTCAAGCTCCGGCAGAGCCGCAGGTTCTCGCCGTAGAAGCGGACGTTCCCGCAGCAGCAAATTTGCCTTTAGTCCTTGTTGTCGAGCCACAAGCTCCAGCATGGGCACAGCAGATTGTCCGTTTCCTTCAGACAGGAGAACTTCCCGAAGAGCAAGAAGAAGCGGAAAGAGTAGCCCGGCAGTCAAGTATGTACCAGTTTGTCGACAAGACACTATACAGAAGAAGACTCAACGGTGTGAAATTGAAGTGTATTCACCGGGCAGACGGACAAAAGCTGTTGGCAGAGATACATGGAGGCATATGTGGTCACCACATTGGCGCAAGAGCACTTGCCGGCAAAGCATTCCGGCAAGGTTTCTTTTGGCCGACAGCCCTCCAGGATGCAACTGCACAAGTAACCAAGTGTGAAGCGTGCCAGTTCCATTCCAAGCAGATACACCAACCAGCTCAAGCTCTCCAGACAATCCCTTTATCCTGGCCATTTTCGGTCTGGGGGCTCGACATCCTCGGCCCCTTTCCCCGAGCAATCGGGGGCTTTGAGTACTTGTACGTTGCAATCGACAAGTTCACAAAGTGGCCGGAAGTGGAAGCAGTGAGGAAGGTGACAGCACAGTCAGCAGTCAAGTTCTTCAGGTCGATTGTTTACCGCTTCGGGATCCCTAACAGGATAATCACCGACAATGGTACGCAATTCACGAGCCGCACCTTCATGCAGTATGTCCAAGATCTTGGCGCCAAGGTCTGCTTCGCTTCTGTCGCTCACCCGAGAAGCAACGGTCAAGCGGAGAGGGCAAATGCTGAAGTGCTACGTGGGCTCAAGACTAGGACTTTCGACAGGCTGCACAAGTGCGGAAGAAACTGGATCGAGGAGCTGCCGGTGGTTCTTTGGTCGATCAGGACGACGCCAAATCGAGCCACTAGCCAGACACCTTTCGCTCTAGTCTATGGAGCAGAGGCAGTTCTCCCCACGGAACTCGTATACGGGTCACCTCGAGTGCTTGCTTATGATGAGCTTGAGCAAGAGCAGCTGCGACAAGATGACGCGCTGCTCCTTGAGGAAGACCGTCTTCAGGCTGCTGTACGAGCTGCTCGCTACCAGCAAGCTTTGCGCCGCTACCATAGCCGCAAAGTTAATGCCAGAAGTCTCGAGGAAGGCGACCTTGTTCTTCGGCGTGTTAAGTCCGCCAAGAATTCCAACAAGTTGACGCTGAAGTGGGAAGGCCCTTACCGGGTGAAACAAGTCACTAGGCCTGGCGCTATCCGCCTTGAGACCGAAGATGCCATTCCGGTGAGCAACTCCTGGAACATTGAGCATCTTCGTAAGTTTTACCCGTAAGGCGCGGTTGCCGGAACCCGTTCCGGCAACCACCTTTTGTACAAGTCTTGCCGCTGTTGCATGTAATCCTTTGTACAAAGCCGGGCGCAGACCCCGTGCATAAGTAAAGCTCATGTGCTCCGCACATCTTGTCAATTTCATGCTTTCTATTTTTTGCATGTGTTATCTGACACTTTGTGCAGCACCTGCTCCCCGGTAAGCAATAACGAGCCGTAAGGCTCCATATCTTTATTTTTCTCCTCTTTCTTTTTTCTCAAGGAAAGGAAGGTTCCCTCGCCCACAAGTTTGCCGGGGGGAAAGGAGAAGATAATGGTATGGACCAGGTGTCGTTCAAGAAAAGTTTCGCCTTACCGGGAAGCAAACAATAGAAAAGCTAAGTTGCCAAAGCTTGAGCAATCAGATTTTTTAAATTGTTAAGTTATCTCCCTTGAACGACCGCACTTTGTATGGAAAACCTGTGCACGGAGGAACCAACTCGTAGCTAGTTGCGCCCTTACTTTGTTTCGAGTCCGCTCAACAACTTAAGTGAGCTGCGACTAGTTGCGACAAGGTTTCTTGTCGGTAGCGGCACCGCCAGCAGGCTGCTGACGTCCCGCACTCAGCGCTCGCGGCCAAGGTGCCTGCACCGGCAAGTTCCCTAAAAGCGTAGGGCAAAAACATACAAAGGAAGGAATCAAGTAAAGGGAATAACATTGCAATCATTACCCAGAATAGAGTTATATTACAAGGTAGCTTGTCGCAGCTCTAACAGATTGTTCTGATAACATGACCAGCAGCGACAAGAAAAGAAGAAAATGGGCGGCCTAGTCTACGCGATCGCCCTCAATCCTCTTGATCCCGCTCACCTTATCCACAATGGGTGCGACAAGGGTCTTGAGCGCCTCCAGATCAGCATCCGACGGCAGGGTCTTGAGGACGTTGGTGAAGTTGAGGCCCGGGTTGCGGAAGGCCACCTTCACCAACACCTTTTGAAGAGCTCCCGCGCAGATCTTGCGCGACTCGTCGGCCAGCTGCTTTGGAATCTTCTCCCGGAGCCGCTGGAGGGCCGTCGCCACGCCTTTGAAGAACAAGGTGAGCTTGGTGCTGGGTTGGAGGTTCTCATCAGAGGGATACACGAGACCCTCCACCCCCAGCTGCGCCAGCTCCCTGTCGATATCTGCGGCAGCACTCACGAGACCCTCCATCCAGTGCTCCACTTTCTCCAGCGTCTTGGTCAAAGTGGTCAGCTTCAACTCAAGATCTGCGTTGGAGTCCTTGGCGGCGCTAAGCTCTTTGCCCTTCTCAGCGAGACGAGCCTGCAGCTCTGAGTTGCTGTGGGCGTCCTTCTCCCGCTCAAGCTTGAGCGCGGCAAGCTCTTCACCACTCGCCTTGAGATCGGCCTCCAGCTGCGCCACCTTCATCTCCAGCTCCTTCTTGGCGGCCTCGGCAACTGCGGCAGCATCCTCTGCTTGCTTAAGGGCTTCGCCGATTTCCTGCTCACGCGCGGCAAGCTCCTCCTCGTGGCTGTCGAGGTTAACCTTCCGCTGCGCCAGCTCGCCCTCCTGCGCAAACAGCTTCTCAGCGGCAAGCCGCTGTTGCTCTTCAGCTTCGGCCTTCTCGAGGAAGAAGGCCTTCTGCTCTTCGGCGAGCTGCTCCCGCTCCTCTGCCAGGGACCGGAGAGCTTCCTGGTTGAGACCCCGGAGCTCCTCGACGCGCTTCTCGATGTCCGCTCTCGCCTTTGCGACAAGCGCCTCGCGGGATTCCAGCTTGGCTTGCCGCGCGCGGTAGAGCGACAACAGCTTCCGCAGTAGCCGCTCCTCCTCAGGCTCGCCGCTGCTGCTGCTCGGCGCATCAACTAGCGTCAGCCCAGCGGAGGCGAGCACTTCTCCATCAAAGCTCTCTCCCTTGACCGGCGCCCTGGAGCTTGACGCCCAGGGGAGGTTGATGAAGACGCCATCGCCGTCCTTCAAGCAGACGCTTGGCTGGGGCTCTTCGGAGCCTGGCGCTGCGGTAGCGGCGGACGGGTCGGCAGTCGACGCAGCGCCTGGCGCTCCTGCGGCCTCAGGGCTGTCAGTGCGATCGCCAGACCCCCCGCCAGCTGCTGCGGCGGCAGCCTTGGCAGCCTCGTCGCCGGCGGGATCATCAGCGCCGTCGACAGCAACCTCGGTCTCCATCGGCTCCGCAGCAGATGGGTCTGATTGCCGGAAAAGGGGAGAAAAGTCAAGCAAATACCCAAGAAGAATAAGGACCCAAGGGAAGCTTTGAAGAGAAGATTACCTCTACTGGGTTCAGCAGTCGTAGTCTCCGTCGCCGGGGGAACGCTGGTGCTGTTCCTTGCCGGAGAACTCCCCCTTGCCGGAGGACTCTCCCTTGGCGCTTCAGGGGCGGTCTCCGGACGCTCCTGGTGGGGCTGCTCTGCTTCTACACAAACCAACAATCAGATGTCAGCAAAGAAACAGTATCCATGCGCGCCTACCAGCGGCAAGTAAACCATATACTTACGCTGGGGGCTGCTCTGGAGAACAGTTACCGGATCCGGCAAGGTGATCTCGGGCGCTCCTCCTGCTGTCGCGGTGGGCTCGTCCTCGATGACAATCACCGGGACCTTGGCTCTCTTCGCTGCTCTCTAGGCCAGAGTCCTGAAAAGGAACAAGTTCAGAGTAAAGCAAATGAGATACAAGACAAAATGGCAAGATTGAAGAACTACAAGTACAACAAGAGAATCTTACTCTTCTTCTTCCTCGTCGGAGCTGAATGCGGAGAAGTCGAAGTCCGGCCCACGTCCAGCGCGAGGAGGCGGAGGAGTAGTTTCCCTTGGCCGCTTGGCAGGAACGGTGGCGGTGGCCTGAGACGACCCCGCTCCAGTTGCCGCAGTAGCATGAGGTGCTCCCGCGGCAATAGTGCTTGCCGCGGTGGAGCGCGTCACGCGGCGCGGCGACTGTTCACACGCCTGCCGCCCCGCAACGTCCCCGGCCTTGCGGAGACGCCTTCTTGGTGGGGATGGAGGCTCTGCTTGCGGCGAGCTGCCTGAAGATGAGGAGGAAGAGGAGTTGATTTCCAGCGAGCCGCTCGTATCCTTGGCGGGCTCGCTCGACTCGGCGTTATGCCCGGCAAGCCCTTTCCCACCGGCGGGCTCCCCTCGCTCGGCACAGCTTGCCGCCTCTGCTGCATCTGCCTCCTCTACGGTGAATCCAAATTCGCCCGCGGCTGCGGCTGCCGCCGCCTCTTCCAGCCTGGTGGCGATGCGTGTCATCTCCTCATCGGTGGTGTCGCGGGTGAGCCTATCCTTTTCATCGGAGCAGACCGGCACTTCTACCAAGCCGTCAAAGAACTGCTGCACGACGTCGTCTGCAGGCTCTTGCCAAGTTGGGACAATTCCATGCGAATCGCACTGCGGCATCATTGCGCGGATGCGGTCGAGCGCGGAGTTGTTGCACAGCGGAACGACACCCTGCGGCAACCTGAACACTTCAGGGTGTTGAGGGTCGTACTTGAACAGCTCCTGGAGCATCGCGTTGAGCTCCAAAACAGTGAAGTTGAAGTTGAGGCCTGGGCGCAGCCTCATGATATCCGCCGCATTCTTGAATTCCCAGGTGGGTCTCCCCCGTTCCTGCAGGGGGGCAATGCGGCGGCGAAGAAAATCTGCGCCAACAGCGCCTACTGTGAGCCCGGCAAGCCTGAGGCGTAGGATCCGGGTGACGGCAATCTTAAGCCTATCATCTTCCGGGGCCACGTCACTCCAATCGCTGCCGCGTGCTACTGGGGTTTGGCGTCGGGCGGTAAACGGCTGCGGGTTCTCCTCGTCAATCCAGCACCAGTCTGCTCTCCATTCCTCCCACTTGCCGTGGAACTCTCCCTCCAGATAAGTGTCCTTCTTGCCGGCCCTCGAGATCCAGGCGATTCCGCCGGATAAAGGTTCTCCTCTCTCTACTCGGGGCATAAAGAAGTGGCGAAAAAGGGCTACATTGGGATGGACTCCGACAAAGTTTTCGCAGAGATGTGCGAAAACTGCCATGGTCAGAACGGCATTGGGGGTGAAGTCAAGGAGGTGGAATCCGTAGGTGTTCATGATATCGCAGAAAAACTCAGAGAAGGGCGGGCAGAGCCCGCAGTAGAAGAACAAGGCGAAGAAAGGATATCTGTTTGGAGCCATTTTCCAAGCGGCGGCTGGAAGTACCTTCGTGCGCGGATGCGCTCGCGTCTCCGTCGACCAGAAGAGATAGTAGTTCTCCCTCAGCTCCCTCGCGGCAAGCTTAGGGGGGAAGACTGCCCGCTCCTTTCGCAGCGCCGCAAGCCGCTGCGCCTCGGTCGACTTCACAACCTTCCCCTTGTCGGCTTTCGGAGCCATGGCGGAAGTGGTGGAGGAGGTCGACGGCGTTGGTGGTGCTGGTGGCGATGGGGGGCGGGGCGCTACTCTCTTTCTGCTTTGGGAAGATGAGGGAGCGGCGGAGATTTCTGAGATTGGAGTAGCAACCGGCGAATGGGTGAACTGCCCCTGTTTCCCCTGCTTAGAAGGAGGGAGGGGGCGGACGTTCCGCATTTCCGAATAAAGAAACTACCCACGATCTCTCCCACGACGCCGCATTCAACGTGTGCCGTTCGGGGAGGGGGCGGTGGATACGGAGAGAGATACGGCGTAACCCAGACCGCGCGTGCCCGTGCCCTATTTTGGGCCTGGCCCAACAGCGCTCGGCACCGTGTATGGCCCAGGCCCAGGGGCTCCTGTCGGTGTACTAGAGTAGGGGTACCCTAGTATCCCGAACTTGTGCACGGGCAGTCGCAGCATCCCGCGGCAAGGCTTGCCGGGTGACCGCCAAGGTCCTCCATGGTTCCCCTGGAGCCATTCAAGGAGACAAGACCCCGACAAGAGGAGCTTGCCAGGAAGGCCAACCAAGGCATCCCAGGGAACTTGCCGCGGCGCGCCACGCGTCCCGGCAAGGCCCGGTGAGCGACAAGCTCCCGGACGCGACAAGACAACGACCGCGGCAAGGCGCTTGCCGCGGCAAACTACCACTCTGTGTCCGCGCTCCAGCACATCCACCAACGTGTCGCTCTGGGACCCTTCCAAGCGTACGTGGCGGGAGGCTGTGCAGCCAGCGGTGCGCGGTGGCAAGCGGCGCTGACAAGATTGCCATCGTGGCGGGCAGTGGCGTCCCTGACGGTCCCTTTTGCACTATTTAGGCGACGCAGACGGGCATTTAATGCCCTTGTCCCCTGCCGTCGGGGTTAGGTATGATACACTGTAGCAGGTAGTTGTACCAACCGCAGCACCTTTCCATTTTTACCCTTGTCTACGTTACCACCTGTCGGTGACCCCTTGAGCATATAAAAGGAGGCCCATGCGCAACGTAGAGAGGGGGGAGGAACTCTCAGGCTCGGTCTCGTTAGCTGCTGGAGTGTACTGTAGCACTCCGCGCTCCGGGGCAAGAACTCAATACAAACCACAAAGCAGGAGTAGGGTTTTACGCATCCGTGCGGCCCGAACCTGGGTAAACCGCTCGTGTGCTTCGCCTCGATCCGCTCTTCATGCGACCCTCGCCCCCGCCGAACCGAAAGGGACTCGGTCCGCCGGTCCCATAGGTGCTCGTGGGTCAGCTCCCCGGCACGCGTACTACTGCGCTTGGCTCTTCGCCCCTTCGTGAAGTCGAACAATGATGATACTCCGCATGTTGGGTACTACAGTGTATGCCTCTGACAATCTGACACCGAATGGACTGATGCATGTCCACCGAGGGTAGGTTGCATTAGTCAAAAGGCGTAAGCGAGCTTCACCTTGTCCTGGAAGCTTCTCCTCGTTCTGCGAGTTGACGGGACACACCAAAAAGTAGTGCTAGTCCATACTCCCTCCTTTTCGGTTAATATGGCTTAATCTTTTTTGCGGGTAAATGAGAGAGCTTTATTCATATATATAAGCATTCTTAGGACGATCAACCAAGACACTGGTCATTAGGAAGCGAGGTACCCCGCAAAAAAAGAAGTAGGAAGCGAGGTGTTTCATCAAGCCAGCTCTCGGCCACATTCAAAGTGCAGCAAGCACGGTTCGCACGAAGATGCGCCGCAAGGTTTGCTCACCTGTTTACATGCTGAATAACAAAAAAAGAGGAAATATTACTGAGCACTACTATTTGTAACAGGATATGAGCCATAATTAAGCGAGAATTGTGGCGAGTGTTCCATGCAATCAACTTCCATTATCACATGTGAGAACCCTCGAAGAGAACCAAATGTGTTGAAGATTGCTTTATCACATTTTAAAATTATAATAAGAGTGCAGATGCTCCTCCATCCGGTTCCTAGTACTAGTATAGTACGTACCTTTATGGACTATAGTAGTAGTACTAGTAAACTTTGCGCTTGGTTGTTTGGGAAGTCGAACAATAATAGCACTAGTAGTATAGTGTATGCTTGTGGCAATCTGACACCGAATTAACTGTTGCACATCCACCGCCTGAGCGAGGGCTAGTCAAAAGTTTCTCCTTGTCCTGCGATCCACCGCGCGCAAGCTTCTCCTGTCCTGAAACCTTCTCCTCGTTCGGCAAGTTGACGGGACACAGCAAAGTAATGCTAGTCCATGTTGCCTCCTCTTCAGTTAATATGGCTTAATTTCAAACGAGATAAATACACTGTCTGTCATTGTATATTTGTAAAAATACGGTCAGTGGACTTCATAATACGCTCATTGCGCTCAATATATATATTTCCCGGTGTTCATACGGTCACTACCTCACCCTGACTGAGTATGTGTGTGCATGCACGTGTAGGTTGAGCACTTGAGCGTGACCATGTGTGTTCCGTCGTGTGCTCGGACATGCATGCATTAGGGCGTCGCACGCGTTTTTTGCGTCCATGTGTACATGTGACTATTGCATACACGTAGGGGGAGTACGTGTAGGGGACACTAAGGAGCAGTCAAATCACACAGTAAGTTAGTCGGAAGAAGCAACCATCATTTCACTCTTGAATGACACGTACGCAATATAAAATGGTTGATATGGAGAGAAAAAGAAAACCACTATATATACACTAGCAGGAACCTAAGCTACAAGCTTGCTTGCTTAGGTTGCTCTCTTCACAAGCATAGAACGACGGGCCTGATCCCGCAGCTGGGGGAAGGGAACGATGTTCTGCGTAGATGCGGTCGACATCGGCGAGGGAGAAAACCATAGTCGGTGCGTCCCAATCGGGGGTCACCGCGGTATGGGCCGATGCCGCTTCCCAACCGCCCTTCTAGCTATAGCCCGACGTCCTAGGTAGTCCATCTTCCTTTTGGAGCCGGCTTGCTCCACTGCCGTAGCTCCATCTCCATGTCGATATTTCTATACTTCTACCGACTTCTACTTGTGATGAGTTTATGTCTCATGAACTAGTGCCAGTACTATTATTCTAATCACACTTCTTCAATATCTTTGCCATCAGGGATGCTCAGGTCGATTTTAGTGGAACTGCACAAAAGCATCGTATGATCCGAGGGTGCCAGCCGTCTTTCCTTCGACAGGTCCTACCTGGCCAGGAAATTAAATCATGTTTAGGGTTTAGGGTTTAAGTCGTAGTGACCCATTCAGTAGTTTTTCTATCGTACACGCTCTTACAACTTTTTTCTTTAGTTGTGAAGTAAATAGTGGCTATGATCTATGAATCATTGAGATGCATCAGCATGCGTGTTAGTTTTCCTTTGTATTTGATGGAATGTTGTAACGGGGCAACCTTGGAATGGGAATGAAAATGGAGTGTAAAAGTTTTCGTTTTTCCAGAGAAAAAATGGAAACGGAGAGAAACCAACGTTTCCTTTTGTTGGATCACGCCATCGAGCAAAACCAACGTTTAAATCATGTCTGTCGTGTTCGTGTCTCACCCTCCTCCACGGCTCGACCCCACACGGTCGCTCGGCATGCCACTCACCGCAAACCGAGTAGTATACCATAACTTTCCCGCCTGCTTGTCAATTGATCGCGCCATGGAGTACTAGCACTACTGCAAGAGATTGATGAGTTGGGGGAGGACAGCTAGCTGTAGCACGGACTCCAAGAACTTACTACTGGAAGAGATCGCGCATGTTGTAGCCGGCTATTGCGACCTTTGAACGCGGAGCAGCCGCGTGCACCCGGAAGCGGCGTGGGCGATGCTCTCTCGGCCGGTGTGCCGCTACAATGCCGGCGCCAATGAGAGGTCGCGTCCGCTCTGGCCGGGCATGAATGCGGCACTGACCGTTTCGGGCGGGAAGCACGCGCGGGTGATGAAGAGGGTTCGGGTTGGTCAGGACCGGCCGTGGCAGCGGTCCAGACGTGCGCAAACAAGAGATGTTGTACGTTAATATTGCTGCGTATATAATTAACAACGTAAATAATGTGCAAGTTGGACAAATATGATTGGAGATGGAGATGGAAATGGAATTTTACGTAAACACGGATATGCATGTCTATGTCTATGTGTGTGTGCGCGACAACTCTCACGACCTGAAAGCGGGGGCGTGTTTTTGTTCGAGTTTTCTTTCTTGGTACGTTAGAAAATCAGTTTGTCTAATTCACATCTAGATGTTATTTAAGGATATCACATCTAAGCTCCCACAAGTATATAATGTAGCAACAAGAAACAAAAAAACCAGAGTGGACATCAACTTATATGTGACATAACTATGTCACATCTAGATGTGTCCTAGACAGACCCTTAAAAAATAGTCCGCCAGTTTTCGTTTCTTTTTTTCGGGAACGCGCGTATTCTATTTAAAACCACTGCTATGGAGAGATTTTTTACTCCATTATAGCCTCTTGTTTGATAGAGCTTCTCGCGTCTCGCTCTCTCACCCTCTCCATATCAAAACAAGATGACAATGTCCACTCTATCTCTCTCCTCACCGGTGGTCACAGATACGGCCGAATCCCGTTCGCTGCGGGAGGTGAGGAGGTGCAGCGTTGACGTTGTCGCCGTCGGCGACGAAGGAAGCCGATGCGCACCGTCCTCTCAGAGTCGGCGCTGGCACGGACGCCCACCTGAGGTATAACTTCGTGTACTGGTCCAGCTCCCCAGGTCGCTGCGTGCGGGTTTTCTTCTATGCGACTACTCCCCAGCTCCCCATGCATAGTAGCTATGGTTCGTCGGCTGGTCCAACATCACCTACTAGTACTATTATAGAGAAAATGCCACTCAAAAAGTTGTCCTGATTTATGCCTCGGTGGAGGTATACATGTTGTTTCGACAAAAAGTACATGGTGGTTGTGCGGTCATTGTCCATATGGTGGTAGTACTATCATTGGTTAAATGAAGAAATGCTTTTTTCTCGGGTATCCTGGTTTAGTTCCCATCAAGATAATTATGATGCTTCTGTTTGTTGGTGTACTTTTCATTAATTCTTATTGACAATCGAGATGTTGTTGCTAACCCTTTTTTATATTTTTGGAAACAGCGATGTGTGTCTCCATCCACGGGCATGTCTTCCTCAATTTTAGTGGAATTGCACAAAATTGGATGGCCATTGTTGTTCCGCCTCACTGTCCTCTGCCACGTGGTTCTTCCTTCCTCGAGCTTGATTACTGAGAAGAAACAGACCACAGTGAGGATTTGTCGAACTTCTTAGGTGCCTCACCCAAACCTGATGCCAAATGGATGATGCATGTAACGCCCCGAGACCGATGTGCCAGGTGTCCTCCAGTTATTCGCTGTTGTTGCCTTGTCATTGCTGGCATGTCATGCATTTCATATTATGTCATCATGTGCATTTCATTTGCATACATGTTCGTCTCATGCATCCGAGCTTTTTCCCCGTTGTCCGTTTTGCAATCCGGCGCTCCTATGTCACCCGGTGTCCCTTTCTACCTCTTTTCATGTGCGGGTGTTAAATGTTTTCGGATTGGACCGATACTTGCCATGCAGCCTTGGTTTACTACCGGTAGACCGCCTGTCAAGTTTCGTGCCATTTAGACTTCATTTGATACCACAACGGTTAACCGAGGGACCGAAAAGGCCTCATGTGTGTTGCAGCCCAACACCCCTCCAAAGTGGCCCAAAACCCATCTAAACCTCCTCCATCCTCTCGGTCGTTCGATCACGATCGCGTGGCCGCAAACCGCACCTCATTTGGACTCTCCTAGCTCCCTCTACCTATATACATGTGGCTCTCCCCGAAAATCCGCGCAGATGAAACCCTAAAAATTCCCCCGCACACCGCCGAACATGTCCGTCCCGCCACCAGACGCGTCCACCCCGCCGCCACGTCGCCCGGCCAATGGCGAGGCGACACCTCAGCACCGCCGGTGCCCTCCACCACTCCTGCGGCGCCACTTGGCACCGCCCCTTCCTCCACCGCGCCATGCCCTGAGGGCCCAGATCCGGCCTGCGAGATCCGGTTCCCGTCGCCGCCGGAGGCGCTCGGTGCCCCGCGCCTGGTCGGCCCCGCTCACCGGCGCCCGCGACTCCGCCGCCCCGTGGCCGGACTTCGTCCGCCGTGCGCCGCCGCGCCGCCATCTTTGCCGCCGTCACCTGCTCACTCACCGGCGCGCCGCCCACCTCGTCGGCCCCGCCTTGCTCCGCCCCGTCCTCGCCGGCCCTTACCCCCGGCCACCGGAGCCGCCTCCTCGACAACCCTCCTCGCCGGTGTCAAGTCCCCCTCGCTCTGGCCACCGTGACACCATTTCCGGCAAGCTCAAGGTCATCCTCGGGAAGCGTGCGATCTGGATCCAGATCTGGAATTGTCCTCGGTTGACTTTTTGACCTAACTCTAGATATTTTATGCAATCTTTGACATGCCATAACTTCCTCATCGTAGCTCCAATTCGTGTGTAGCATATCAAAATTTTCGTCTCGACGAGTACATCATTTCATCTCATTGCATCATTTTCATTTGAGCTCATCTTGATGCTCGAAATGCTGTTGGAAGAGGGCTATGTGATGATAGTTTCAGATTTGTTTTAGCAAATGCACTTTTGTCATTTTTGCCATGATTAATGTGTGCATGATATGATCCTGAGCTCTACATGTGTTTTGATATATGCCATGCCATCTTTACAGGGGTGTATGCCATGTATTTTTGTGATATTTGTGGTGACTAGCACAAGCATGCAAAGTAGCTTACTCAATGATGCTGATTTCAGGGACTTAGAATTTCTCTAAGTGCTTGCCCTGTTATTGTTTTTATGCCATATGTTCATGTTGTTTCCTAGTGATCCGTGCATCTTTTGGGCATGATCAGTAAGGATGTTTTGTAGATATTGTGCTTCTCTATCCATCCATGTCTTTGTTTGCAATTATGGAGCACCCTAGCTTGAGTCAATCTAGCTCTACTTTTGCTATAAAATGTTCCTGGCGGATTATTAACATGTTTAGCCATTTTGACAAGCTTATTGTTGTTGATCCGTGCATGCTATGTTGTTGTTCTTGCCATGTCTAGATTCTATGCCATGTCTGTTTTCTGGGTGTATGATTAGATTATCATGCCATGCTTTGTAGTGAGTGCATCGAGCTCGTAAACATGCCTACTCGTTATCTGTTTTGCCATGTTCCAGTTTTTCACAAAGTCTGAATCTGTTTATGTTTTTGCTATGTTCACATGCTTGCAATTGTATTTTCTAACCCCTTTTGGCTCATGGTAACTAAGGGACTTTTGTTGTATGCTTTGAGTAGCTTCATGCCATGCCTTGCTTTGCCATGATATGTTTCCGTAGCATATAGTTATCGTGCTCTAAACATTCTTCCTGATGATAAATTCCTGTCATGCTGTTAAGTTCACTAAGTCTGAAACCTGTTATCTTTTGCACTTTTGCCATGCTTGTTTGAACCTGTTAATAAGTGAATTAGCCATAGCTCAGTGTTCATCTTTTGTCAAGCATCATGAGTGGATCCCTGCCATGTATTTTGTTGCTATGTTTGACTGCAGTAGCTTATTTATCTTGATGCATTTAGATGGCCACTTGCTGTTAATCCCAGACCGGTGCCATGTTTGTTTTGCTTGCCATTTCCAAACCGTGCATCCGATTCCGTTGATCTTTATATCGATTTCAACCGAAATCAACTCCTCTTTCCAGTGGCACTCTTGGATTTCCAAGTTAAGGCCAGGTTAAATCATTCCTTTCCAAATCATGCATATGCACCGCATACCGCATCCCGCATATCATGCCATGTTCATGTGTTGGTTGTTTACTATGTTCTATGCTTCTTTCCGGTGTTGCTTCTTCGGGTTGGTTCCGATAACGTCGCGTTTGTGAGGACCCGTTCGACGACGTCCATTTGTCTTCTTCATGGACTCGTTCTTCTTCCTTGCGGGATTTCGGGCAAGATGACCATACCCTCGAAATCACTTCTATCTTTGCTTGCTAGTTGCTCGCTCTTTTGCTATGCCTATGTTGCGATTGTTGGGGAACGTAGTAATTTCAAAAATTTCCTACGCACACGCAAGATCATGGTGATGCATAGCAACGATAGGGGAGAGTGTGATCTACGTACCCTTGTAGACCGACAGCGGAAGCGTTAGCACAACACGGTTGATGTAGTCATACGTCTTCACGGCCCGACCGATCAAGCACCGAAATTACGGCACCTCCGAGTTTTAGCACACGTTCAGCTCGATGACGATCCCCGGACTCCGATCCAGCAAAGTGTCGGGGTAGAGTTCCGTCAGCACGACGGTGTGGTGACGATATTGATGTACTACCGTCGCAGAGCTTCGCCTAAGCACCGCTACAATATTATCGAGGATTATGGAGGAAGGGGGCACCGCACACGGCTAAGAATATGATCACGTGGATCAACTTGTGTGTCTAGGGGTTCCCCCTGCCCCCGTATATAAAGGAGCAAGGGGAGGAGGCCGGCCGGCCCCTATTGGCGCACCAAGAGGAGTCCTCCTCCTAGTAGGAGTAGGACTCCTACTAGGAGGGGGAAGGAAGTGGGGAGGGAGAAGGAACAGGGGGGAGGAGGCGCGGCCCACCCTGGCTGCCCCTCTCTCTCTCCACTAAGGCCCATATGGCCCATTACTTCTCCCGGTAGGGTTCCGGTAACCCTTCGGCTCTCCGGTTTTCTTCGAAATCACCCAGAACACTTCCGGTGTCCGAATATAGCTGTCTAATATATCAATCTTTATGTCTCGACCATTTCGAGACTCCTCGTTATGTCCGTGATCACATCCGGGACTCCGAACTAACTTCGGTACATCAAAACTCATAAACTCATAATATAACTGTCATCGAAACCTTAAGCGTGCGGACCCTACGAAGATCTTTATCGGTCAGACCGCATAACAACATACGTTGTTCCCTTTGTCATCGGTGTTTTACTTGCCCGAGATTCGATCGTCGATATCTCAATACCTAGTTCAATCTCGTTACCGGCAAGTCTCTTTACTCGTTTCGTAATACATCATCTCGCAACTAACTCATTAGTTGAAATGCTTGCAAGGCTTATGTGATGTGCATTACCGAGAGGGCCTAGAGATACCTCTCCGACAATCGGAGTGACAAATCCTAATCTCGAAATACGCCAACCCAACATGTACCTTTGGAGACACCTGTAGAGCTCCCTTATAATCACCCAGTTACATTGTGACGTTTGGTAGCACACAAAGTGTTCCTCCGGCAAACGGGAGTTGCATAATCTCATAGTCATAGGAACATGTATAAGTCATGAAGAAAGCAATAGCAACATACTAAACGATCGGGTGCTAAGCTAATGGAATGGGTCATGTCAATCACATCATTCTCCTAATAATGTGATCCCATTAATCAAATGACAACACATGTCTATGGTTAGGAAACATAACCATCTTTGATTAATGAGCTAGTCAAGTAGAGGCATACTAGTGACGTTTGGTTTGTCTATGTATTCACACAAGTATTATGTTTCCGGATAATACAATTCTAGCATGAATAATAAACATTTATCATGAGATAAGGAAATAAAATAATAACATTATTATTGCCTCTAGGGCATATTTCCTTCAGCGATACCTACCACTCGCTTATCATGCCTCCCTTATTGTTAAGCCAAGCCTCTAACCCACCTTGTCCTAGCAAACCGTTGTTTGGCTATGTTACCGCTTGGCTCAGCCCCTCTTATAGCGTTGTTAGTTGCAGGTGAAGATTGGAGTTTGTTCCATGTTGGAACATGGATATTTTGTTGGGATATCACAATATCTCTTATTTAATTAATGCAACTATATACTTGGTAAAGGGTGGAAGGTCGGCCTTATGCCTGGTGTTTTGTTCCACTCTTGCCGCCCTAGTTTCCGTCATATCAGTGTTATGTTCCCGATTTTGCGTTCCTTACACGGTTGGGTTATAATGGGAACCCCTTGATAGTTCGCCTTGAATAAAATTCCTCCAGCAATGCCCAACATTGGTTTTAACATTCGCCAGCTAGCCTCTTTTCCCTTGGGAGTCGCGCTCCCGAGGGTCATCATTATTTTAACCACCCCCCGGGCCAGTGCTCCTCTGAGTGTTGGTCCAAACTAGAGCCCTGTGCAGCGCCCCCTAGGGGAAACTTGAGGTTTGGTTTTAGTTGTATGGAGCGCTCATCTGAGTGTGCCCTGAGAACGAGATATGTGCAGCTCCTATCAGGATTTGTCGGCACATTCGGGTGGTGTTACTGGACTTGTTTTACCATTGTCGAGGATGTCTTGTAACTGGGATTCCGAGCCTGATCGGGTCTTCCTAGGAGAAGGAATATCCTTCGATGACCATGAGAGCTTGTGATGGGCTAAGTTGGGACACCCCTGCAGGGATTTGAACTTTCGAAAGTCATGCCCGCGGTTATGGGCAGATGGGAATTTGTTAATGTCCGGTTGTAGAAAACCTAAACCCTAACTTAAATAAAACACATCAACCGCATGTGTAACCGTGATGGTCTCTTCTCGGCGGAATCCGGGAAGTGAACACGGTGTTGGAGTAATGCTTGACGTAGGTTGTTCTAGGATCACTTATTGATCATAGTTCATTGATCGTGCTTTTGCCTTCTCTTCTCGCTCTCTTTTGCGTATGTTAGCCACCAAATATGCTAGTCGCTTGCTGCAGCTCCACCACATACCTTTTACCCTTCCTATAAGCTTAAATAGTCTTGATCGCGAGGGTGTGAGATTGCTGAGTCCCTGTGACTCACAGATTACTTCCAAAACCAGTTTGCAGGTGCCGATGATACCACTCCAGGTGAATCAACCCAGCTCAAGGAGGAGCTCAATGAAGATCTAGTTCATTGTGTTGTTTCGTTTCAGTTGATCAGTAGTGGAGGCCAGTTGGGACGATCGGGGATCTGTGTAGCATTTGGGATAGTCTTCTTTTATTTTGGTTCCGTAGCCGGACCTTGATTGTATCTGGATGATGTAATGATTTATTCATGTATTGTGTGACGTGGCGATTGTAAGCCAACTATGTACCTCTTTCCCTTATGTATTACATGGGTTGTGCGAAGATTACCTCATTTGCGACATTGCTCTCAATGCGGTTATGCCTCTAAGTCGTGCTTCGACACGTGGGAGATATAGACGCATCGAGGGCGTTACAATGCATCACCACAATGACCTATCGATGCTCATGTTTGCGCCTCATGGTTGCGTCGGCTGGTGAAGCTGATCGATTTCGACGAAAAACAAGCTGTCTTCCATCAGTGCTCTTTGCTTGTTACACACAAAGATGATATCCTTCGTCAGTTCACCTTGGTTGCGTTGGAGACGCAGTCATCTTTCACGTTGGTGCAATTTTATCACACAATTGGCTATGAACCAAATGTTTCCTCGAAGAAGGATCGACGTTGGTACTAAGAGCATAAGTTTTGTATTGATTTCTAAGCCTTCTCACAACTTTGTCTCCAGCACCCCTGTAATTTTATTTGTCCAGTTATTAACTTTGATTTAAAAAATGGTGTGGACTAAAAACCCGGATGGACGTAGTAGCCCTCCATTTTTATTTACTCCGCATATTAGATTTGACTGAAGTCAAACTTTGTAATACTCTCAAACCTTTCTGATAATTGAAATTAAATTTCTTTATTTGTACACGCTCTCACACTTTTCCGATAATTTGGTGCATGTGTGGTTGTTCACTTAAGGTAGGGTAGTGTACCACACGTGAAGGACAGGAAGTGCGACCAGGACGCGTGGGCGTGGATCGTTAGTTCATCGGAAGTAGTACTAGTTTTCTTCACTGTACATTAAATAAAGAGTTTCGTTTCGTACTTACACAATTTAAAATGATTGTTATGGAGAGAATAAGAAAACCACTCCACTATATTTTAGTCATATACACGAGAGTACTATATGGACGCAGCTTCATTGCCTTAGTGCACCTGCCTTTGGATTTACGACAGGTGGGCCCCAAATGTGGCTGGTTCACCTGTCATACAGCCAAAAGTAGGTGCAGTGAAGGCACCGGAGCTCAGTCCGTACTACAGTAGTATATATATAAGAGGGAGCCTCAGCGCTTGTTCGCTAGGGTTTGCACTCTCCACACGCTCGCTGCACTACATATATGTTACACGCTGGAGGCTTAGTGTTCATTTGCTATGGTTTGCTATATTCACAGTCTCTCACCCTCTCTTCACCAGATCTAAACAAGACTGTGTTGGCCTCTTGTCTCTCTCTCCCCCCTCACAGCTAGTGAAGGAGGCGTCCGTATCCCGTCGCACCGGGAAGGGGAGGAGGTGCAACGTTCACTCTATCGCCTTCGGCGAGGGAGGCAATCCACTGCCGGCTACGTTGTTCTCTTTCACCCAGCACCTGTGCGGGAGGGCCACCAACCCCTTCTTCCTTGCTGCCATACGTAGTGTGGGCAGATCCGGCCTCCCGCCGCACGCCTTACCACATCCTGACGACCCTAAGGTATAAGTTTCTTTGAAACCGTCGTTGCTCTAGCTGCATGTGGATCTTTTTCGATCTGTAGTCGAATCTAGGTCTTGGTTCAAAGAGGAAAGAAGGGTGCGGTGGGCTGGAGCAAGAATCTAGGACGTGGTTCAATGAGGAAAGGAGGGGCGGAAAGTAGTATAGACAAGCTATCCAGCCGCTTTGTAGGTCGAAAAGGGAAAAAAGGGGGTAACCCAGTACACACATCTGTAAGGAACCGATCTCTTTGTTGAAAAGGGAAAGAAACTGGGGGGTCGGGTAGTTTGTGCACGACTAGATTTGCTGCCCTCACATAGGAAGAAGGTTCAAAGAGAACAAATATGGGACCAGCGCATATATGCTGCTTGGCTACATACTCTGCATCACCCATTTATACGTGTGGACGCACATGGTGCTGGCATGTCCGATGCAGCTATTTTGCTGTTGCTAATCTCAGAATTAACTATTGATCTGTTTTAAAGAATTTCTCTGTTAATATGAATCAATGCAACCGTTTTAGAAATGCTAATGTCCTATACTTTGTTTTCCATCAAGATAAGGTAGATGCTTCTTTTTGTGGCCGCATGTTTCATCCTCCTTTATTGGCCAGTAATTGTTTTCTTTTTTGCCTCTTAAAACAGGGATATCTATTCAACTTGTTGTTATAGAAAACTTAAATGTCACACCGACAACTTTGCTTGATTTCGGTGCAACTGCACAAAACTTGATTGGGATTCCTATTCGTGTTGGTAGATTCGTATTTTATGTTGGTCGTCTCATGAAAGGTCAGTACAGGCCTTCATCCACATGATTGTGCAGTGTGCTTTGAGATGATGTGCTACTTGTATTGGTATTGTTTTAAATAAATGATGAATTGAAGCTATTGTATTGCTGTCTTTTCCCATTAAGTAGTGAACAAAAATGGGACCAACCCAGACATGATGCTTGTTGCTTTGTTACAACAAATTCAGCATCACCCCCTTTATAAGCCAGTAATTGATGCCACTCTCAGAATTAACTACTGAATCTTATTTCAAAACTGCAACACTTGTTAGGGATTGGCGGGATTACCATTTTTGTGGCCGCATGTTTCATCCTCCTTTATTAGCCAGTAATTGATTCCTTTTTTGCCTCTGTTTATACAGGGATATCTAGTCAACTTGTTGCTATTGTGATATTTTGCTTCGCTACGCGAAACACTTTGCTTGATTTCAGTGCAACTGCACAAAACGAGATTGGATTTCCTATTCGTGTTGGCAGATTCATACGTGATCTTGTGCGCGTCATGACAGGTTGGTACTTGCCTTCATCCACATGATCGTGCAGTGTGTTTTGAGATGCTATGCTACTTGTATTGGTACTATTTTAAATAAATGATGAATTAAAGCTATCGTATTGTTGTCTTTTCCCATTAAGTAGTGAACAAAAATGGGACCAACCCAGACGTGATGCTTGTTGCTTTGTTACAACAAATTCAGCATCACCCCCTTTATAAGCCGGTAATTGATGCCACTCTCAGAATTAACTACTGAATCTTATTTCAAAACTGCAACACTTGTTAGGGATTGGCGGGATTACCATTTTTGTGGCCGCATGTTTCATCCTCCTTTATTAGCCAGTAATTGATTCCTTTTTTGCCTCTGTTTATACAGGGATATCTATTCAACTGGTTGCTATTGCGACATTTTGCTTCGCTACGCGAAACACTTTGCTTGATTTTAGTGCAACTGCATAAAACGAGATTGGATTTCCTATTCGTGTTGGTAGATTCGTATTTTATCGTTGTCGGTCTCATGAAAGGTCAGTAAAGGCCTTCATCCACATGATTGTGCAGTGTGCTTTGAGATGTCGTGCTACTTGTATTGGTACTGTTTTAAATAAATGTTGAATTGAAGCTATTGTATTGCTGTCTTTTCCCATTAAGTAGTGAACAAAAATGGAACCAACCCAGACATGATGCTTGTTGCTTTGTTACAACAAACTCTGCATCACCCCCTTTATAAGTAGATGGAAGCACATACTGTTGTTGCGCCCACTCTACCCTGGAACTGAATCTTAGTTCAAAACTGCAAACACTTGTTAGGGATCGGCAGGAGTACCATTTCTGTTAGGGATCGGACAGAGTACATGTTTAAGAAATGTATTGTTCAGATAATGTCTATTATTATATATCAGTTACAGACTTACAGTGTTTTACAAATGGTACTATCCTGCTTTGTAGTTCTTTCTACATGTTTAACCAAGGTATTGTTAAGATAATGTCTCTGTTAAAATGAATCAGTCGCATTGTTTTAGGAATGATACTTTTCTGCTTTTTCGTTCTTTATACATCTTGAAACAAGGCATTGTTAAGATAATTTCTTAGTTAATATGAATGAATCACACTGATTGAGAATTGCTACTCTCCTGCTTTGTTTCCCATTAAGATAAGGTAGATAAGTAGATGTTTTTCTTCTGGGAGTACAAGTCATCAACCGTTATTTCTCAGTAATTGTTTCCCTTATACCTTTTGTTGCTTATAGGGATATCAAAATTAAAGCTCGGTTTTATTCCGTCTTTGATTTTAGTTCAACTGCACAAAAGGAGCCAATGTGTCCAAGCCAAACTGCTACATTACTGGGCCCAGTTGGTCATTCCACTTTGCAGAAAGAAGTAGTCATTGTTTGCACTACATTATAGAAGGAATGACCGAAAAGCTTTACAGAGTATTAGGCCTTCCACTATGTAGGCCAAAAGAGGTGCCAATTTCACCTTTTCTTAGTTTGGCACCGAATCCCTCCATTGCTATAGCCGGTGCCATAAATATTAGACACCGGTGACATGACTAGTCTGCAGAGACCATTGGCAATTTAACAACACGTGGAGTGCCCTGGGCAAGAAGTGCCCAAACAAGTACAAGAAGCGACAGGACTCCACGATCATAGGCATTACATATTTTGAATGGGAAAAGCTTGTCAAAGTTTAATCATTGATGTTAGCAAGAAGCGACAGGACTCCACGATCATAGGCATTACATATTTTGAATGGGAAAAGCTTGTCAAAGTTTATTCATTGATGTTAGCAAGAAGACGTTAGTTTAATATACTGGAATTGGAAAACCTTGTCAAAATTTGCTCATTGATGTTAGCCAGAAGACATGCATTTGATATTTTTGAGTGGGACGCCCTTGCTGTGAGCAGCGTCGAGTGTTTTTTCCTATTCCTGTGTTCAGTTTAGAAGTAAATAGTTACTCTGCTGAGATATTCCTGTGTTAAGAGTTTGTTCTGAATATTGTCTATGTAATGCCAGGCCTTGTGTTTGATTGCAAAGTTGAGCTTGGAATTTTGTGGCATGCGGCATCATGAGCTGTTCACCGTGCCTCCTGAGAATAATGCTTCGTATTATTTTGCATGTCGATCTAATACCAGTGATTTGCTTTTTAAGAAGATCATCCTCTTCTGTTGTTTCCGTGCTTAAGAAGTTCATCGTCTGATGTTTCATTCATAGCCTATACGACAAGTCGGGTAGGTTAGACGTGAAACCATATGATCTTCCGACCAACTCATGATATTAGGCCGTGATTGGATCGTTGTTTTCCAACCAAAACCGCTTGTAAAACTGACGCTTGTAAATTAAAGCAGATGGTCTCGGGCGAAGGTGCTTGGTTGGTCGATTTCGACTAGTAAAATATCGGAAGTACTTGACACACGATAAAAACGCTGAACGACACTCGGACGATTGCTAATCCTGCCGTTAGCTGTTGTTTCAGCCTTGCCCATGGATGGCATGATACGCACATCGTGCATGTATCGTCTGGTAATGTCGTCCATATAGGAGTGCTCATAAAATATACACTGGTCTCTCAAATTACACGCGTAACCCGCCGGTTTTACTTACAGACCTCGGGCCCTCGGTTTTATTATGCTTGTATTTTACGCGTTGTTTTCGATGACGAGTAAATTACACTTGTATGTTAATATAGGTTTGAAATAAACCAGAGCTCCCAAGCGCGGCCTTACCGTTTCATGCCGTCTCAGTTTCTCGAAGGTGCTCATAGGTGTCCGATGATACTGGCTTCCTGAATGAGTAGCGGGCGCTGTATCAGACCATCCGTAGGGCCCGCGAGGCCCTCTCCGTTGTCCTTCAAGTTGTTGCGCTCACCGTGGCACCGAGCATTGTCAACATCGTCAACGAACATGAGGATTCAGGAGATGACTTTATTTTGACTGGATGACACTAGGGACCCATTAGGGCCATAGCCATACGTACGCAAGTGCCTCCTTATTATGTACAACTATATTTTTTTGCTTTCTCCTGGTTTCCTGACATCACGGTCCCACACCATCGTCAACCTATCTAGTCAATATAAACGAGAGAATTGCACAAGGTGCGGCCGACAGCTGGGACCAAGTAGCTCGAGCAGTATTTATGTTTTTGAGGCGTGAGCACTGTAGAGTTTTTCTTGGTGATGATTTCGTTGTTGTTCAGAGGAGAGCAAGGTATTAACTGGGCGGGCTGTGGCCCGTCTAGCCCAGGCCAGATATCCAGCCCAGATACTAATTTTTTCAAGATGAAAATGGCTAGCCCAGCTGTACGTCTTTTTGAGGAATACCCAGGCAAGGTCAACTTGTTATTCTCCGCCCCGCTGGGCTGCAAATCCTTCCTAGGAGGGATGCATTAGGCTTAACAGGAAAATGGGCTTTAAAAAATAATAAATGGGATGTAATTATAAAAACTGGGCAGTAACTATAAAAAATGCACCAAACACGAAATTAGTTTATAAAATATTATTTATGGATTTTGAAAATCTTAAATTTTGCAATGTTTCGTTGGATTTTTACGTAATACAAATTTATATCTAATCTGACTAGAAATTTCGGGATAAAAATATTTCGGAGCCCATCAAAATGTGGGAAATTTTATTGAATTCTGTCTTCAACGGTTGGTTGAAATTATTAATCATTGTCCTATCTAGAAAATGGGTTGTACTTTTAACAAAGTGTAAATGGGTTGTTGTAAATTCCATTAGAATTCCAAAATGGGTTGTACATTCTTACAAAACGCAAATGGGCTATAAGTTCTCTGCCACACACTTGTGGGCCTACTAAGTGACGATTCCCCTAAAAAAATAAGTTGACGCGTATGCAAGGCTTTGCCAAGTTATTATAGTCAACACACGGTTCTAGCAGCAGTGGCTGTTGGATGTCTATCCAACGGATGTCGTGCTTCTTCTTCAATCTCTGATATTCTTAGCTTCGGCCGCCCAAAAAATGGTTCCTCCCCCTGACATCTTGGGCGCATCGTTTCGGAGGCTGACCTGTGGGCCTACTAAGTTGGAGCGTACCAAGGGCTTTGTCAACTTAGTCAATAATAAATGTTTCTAGCTTCAGTGACCGTATGATGTCCATCCAATGGCCGTAGTGCTTCTTCAACCTCTGGTCTTCTTGGTCCAGCCGCCCAAAGTAGCGCCAGTCGTGCCGCCTGCTCCTGCCTCCCGTGGCTGGCTGTGCTACCGCGGAGGCCTCACCGCCCCCATACTACTCCCACCGCTGGCCAGGCCATCCCTCCACTCACCCACACCCCCTGTTATTCTGCGGCGACGGCAGCCTCACACCGCAGCCGAACCAGTGAACCCTCGTACTCTTCTCCGTGCGGGCTTCCACTGCTGCGTCTTCCCCGGCTCCGCGTCATCCCCTTCCTAGGCCTCGCCGTCGTCCAGACCACCGCCCAGGTGCTCTCGGCGCGGCGTGGTCAACGACCAACTTCCATCGGAAGAGTACTGTACGTGGAGAGGCTGACAGCTGGGTCCAGGCGGCCGCAAGGAAGTGCCTCCTTATTACGCGCAAAATAATTATTCCTCCACCTTACAGCAGGGACCCACCGGACGGGCCACCTTATTTCGTGAAAAAAAACGTTTCCCCCTGACTGCTCGGACCCACCGGACGGGCCAGCGTATTTCGCCAAAAAACGTTCCCCCTGCTGTCAGCTCGGGCCCACCAGAAGTGCCTCCTTATTACGCACAAAAAATGAATACTCCCCCTGCTAGCTGGGACCCACCATGGTGGGAGGCTGACTTGTGGGCCTACTAAGTTGACTGGGACGGGGGCCTTTGTCAACTTTAGTCAATATGAACGATTCTAGCTCTAGTGACCGTACGATGTCCATCCAATGGCCGCAATGCTTCTTCAACCTCTGGTCTTCTTGCTCCAGCCGCCCAAAGCAGCGCCGGTCATGTCGCATGCTCCTGCCTCCTGTGGTCGGCTGTGCTGCCGCGGAGGCCTCACCGCCCCCTACTATTCCCACCGCTGGCCAGGCCCTGCGGCGACGGCAGCCTCACACCGCAGCCGAACCAGTGAATTCTCGTACTCCTCTCCGCGCGGGCTTCCACTGACGCATCTTCCCCGGCTCCCCGTCGTTCCCTTCCTAGGCCTCGCCGTCGTCCACCGCCCTGGTGCTCTCGGTGCGGCGTGGTCAACGTGGTCAAGGAATGACTTCCATCGAACGTGGACTGTACATGGAGAGGCTGACAGCTGGGTCCACGGCCGCAGCAAGGAAATGCCTCCTTATTACGTGCAAAATAATTATTCCTCCACCTGACAACGGGGACCCACCGGATGGGCCACCATATTTCGCGAAAAAAACGTTTCCCCCTGACTGCTGGGACCCACCAGCTACACCTTCGCACGCAAAAAGATTCGCCCCCCTGACTGCTGGGACCCACCAGCTACATCTTCGCATGCAAGGAAGTGCCTGACAGTCGGGACCCACCTGGTCGAAGCGTACCTAGCGTTGTCATTCTGGTCGCGAACGTGTACGTACATATAAACTGGTCGATGTAGAGGCGTGCATGTATCGTAGTAGAGGCGCGCACATAGCATGTACAGGTACGTACAGCGGTCAGGGTGCAAGAAAGAAAATACGGCCACGTATGTGTACATACGGGCGGGGTCTCGAACGCCTACTCGTGCATACGTACGGTGAGGGCTCGTGTACATGGCTGGGTCAGAACGGAGAAACAGCGTCATCGTCGTGTTCATGGTGAGGCAACGGAATGCGTCGTGTTCATGGGGAGGCAACGGAATGCATCGTGTTCATCGGGAGGGCTTGGACGGAACAGGCGATGGAAACAAGGCCTGGCGTACCGCAGAACGGAAGAAACGGCCTTGTGTTCGACCAGCCACGTTCGAAACGGGATCCTGTTCATCGGGAGGGGTGTGGCGTACCGCAAAACGGAGGAAACGGACCTCCTACGGTCGAAATGGGGGTCCTGTTGATCGGGAGGGGTGTGGCGTACCGCAAAACGGAGGAAACGGACCTCCTACGGTCGAAACGGGGGTCCTGTTGATCGAGAGGGGTGTGGCGTACCACAAAACGGAGGAAACGGACTTGTGTTGGAGCACTACGGTCGAAACAGGGGTCCTGTTCATCGGGAGGGGTGTGGCGTACCGCAAAACGGGAATCCACGGGATACTGTTCATCTCCACCGTCGACCTCCTCCAGCCTCCACAGGCTCCTGTCCATCCAGCCTCCACGGGCTCCTGTTCATCCAGCCTCCACGGGCTCCTGTTCATCCAGCCTCCACCGCGCGCTACTCCACCGGCTACTGTTCAACCACCCCTCCACCGTCTACTGTTTATCCAGCCCTCCACACCACAGGGTCCTGTTCAACCACCCCTCCACGAGCACCCCTCCACCGTCTACTGTTCATCCAGCCCTCCACACCACGGGGTCCTGTTCAACCACCCCTCCACGGGCACCCCTCCACCGTCTACTGTTCATCCAGCCCTCCACACCATGGGGTCCTGTTCATCACCCCTCCACGGGCACCCCTCCACCATCTACTGTTCATCCAGCCCTCCACCACACCAAGGGGTCATGTTCATCCAGAGGCAACGCCACCGCTCACTGTTCATCCAAACCCCCCCGAACGCTCATTGTTCATCCCATCGATCGGCTTCAGTTAGCAGCAGTAGCAAAGGAATCGCTCGATCGGGTTCAGTTAACAGCCATCAATCGATCGCTCGGGTTCAGTAACGCGTAGCCTGCAGTGCAATCGCTCGGGTTCAGTTAGAGCCCAACGCCTCGCTCGGGTTCAGTTAGAGCCAACGCCTCGCACACACGCACGTACGTGTACGAGAGAAACGCACATCGCTTGGCCCCCGACCTCCCACCGTAACCGGGAACTCCCCGAAATTTTCCTCCCCCTCGCTTCTACCATGGTTTTTTCCGTCATGGACGGCCCAAAGAATGTCATGCAGCTGCATCTCCGGCCCGCCTAGGATGAAAAGCCCATTTTCTATCATGATTTTTTGTCATAGAAGTAGGAGCCCACCACATCTATGATGATACTGGGTTTTGTCACAATTATCGTCATAGAAGTGTCATATGTATGACAGAAAAAAAATTCGTTCGGCCCAAAATGTCACGGATGTGTCTTTTTTTTGTAGTGTGTGGAGCTAAGAAAATTAGGCACGAAGCACGCCATGACATTATTTTGTTTATTTATATGCATCGCCCTTATCTTTTAGACCCCAATAACGCCGAACATCCGGATTTTGACCATGACATATCGGAAAAAAAATTATGGCAATTTTGGTGACGCGAGAATGACAATTTTAGTTGGCAAGCATGATAACTCTGTGCTCATTGTATTTTATAAGAAAATTGACGTGCACGTCAACTAAATTTGCCATCCACACGCCACTAAAGTTAACACTAAAAACATTTGATTCAACATGATCAAATCCCAAACAATTCAGGATTTATCATTTTCATATCTTTTTGGTGTTTCATCGATAATATACTTTAGCTTTTCTTCTCAACCGGCTATTACTAGCTTTTCTACTTCGTCTTTCCTCTTCCATCGCTAGCCTCTCTCCTTCATTTCAGCTGTCGTCCTAAATAATTATTCCCTTCACCTAGAAAAGAATGCGGACGTGCGGTGTAATTGTAATTCTGCAAAAGAAAAAAAATTGGAATTTCAAACATGCTTCAAATAGCTCCATGTCTCCATCTTCTTCCTCCGCCCGTCGTCTGAGTGTCGCTAGGGCAGGCGCCTGTCAACTATACGATTCTCCGCCCACCAGCGTGAATAGAAATTGTGGTGCTGCCCATCTGCACCTGCGCTGCCGACCTGTGTGATTCCATGCATCGCATGCGCATCGCCAGGGCCGCCATTCTCAGTTTTTCACCTGCACCTGCGCTGACAACCTGTGTGATTTCGAGCATCGCCTACGCGTTGCCAGAGCCGTCGTTGCAGTTTTTCACCTACACCGCCCAGGAGGTGCGTCGTCCAAGAACTACTTCGCCGCCACCACCCAGGACATGCGCCGCCACGATCCCCTACGCGCGTCGCCGGATGATACATCTCCAACGTATCTATAATTTTTTATTGTTCCATGCTATTATATTATCTGTTTTGGATGTTTTATATGCATTAATATGCTATTTTGTATTATTTTTGAGACTAACCTATTAACCTAGAGTCCAGTGCCAGTTTCTGTTTTTCCTTATTTTTGAGTTTCAGAGAAAAGGAATATCAAATGGAGTCCAAATAGAATAAAACTTTCGCGGTGATTTTCCTTGGACCAGAAGACACCCAGGAGACTTGGAAAGGAGGCCAGAAGCCCTACAGGGTGGCCACAAGCCCTAGGGGGGGCTTGTGGGCCCCCATAGACCCTTCATCCTAACCTTTGCTTCATAAATACCCAAATATTCCTCCAACATCAGGGGCATCCACGAAAATACTTTTCCGCCGCCGCAAGCCTCTGTTGCCGTGATATCCCATCTTAGGGCCTTTTTCGGCACCCTGCCGGAGGGGGTTCAATCACGGAGGGCGTCTACATGAAACTTGTTGCCCTTCCGATGAAGCAGGTCCTCATATCGATATCTCACCCAAAACTTAAAAATTTCAATCACACAAAACTTAACGGAACTTCATGAGGTTGGTTAGTATGATAAAGAGAAAATCATTCACTTGGGTACTGTCAAAGACAAGATTCATAATTGTTTCCACATAATTACTATTGTGCCTTATCATTTCCACAATTTAGATCACTAAATATAAGCAATGGAAACACTAAAACAAGCAAACTATGCATTGAAAACAGAATCTGTCAAAAACAGAACAGTTTGTAATATCTGAACAATGACCATACATCTGTAACTCTATTCTTGTTTTGAAAAATTAGGACAACTTAAACAATTTCTTTATCAATCATGTGTAAAAATTTCAGGATTTTATCCATCCCAGTGAATTATGGTAATTCTAGAACTGGGCGCAAAAGTTTCTGTTTTTGCACAAAATCAAGTCAACTATCATCCACATTATCCCAAAGGCGCTTTACTTGGCACTTTATTGAAAAATCTATAAAACATAATTACTACAATAGCTTAATCATGTGTACACACAAAAACAGTAGTTATAAATATTGGGTTGTCTCCCAACAAGTGTTTTTCTTTAATGTCTTTTTTAGCTAGGCATGATGATTTCAATGATGCTCACATAGAAGATAAGAATTGAAACATAATGGGAGCATCATGAAGCATATGACTAGCACATTTAAGTCTAACCCACTTCTTATGCATAAGGATTTTGTGAGCAAACAATTTATGGGAACAAGAATCAACTAGCATAGAAAGGCAAAACAAGCATAACTTCAAAACTTTCAACACATAGAGAGGAAACTTGATATTATTGCAATATGTAAAAGCATATGTTCCTCTCTCATAGTAATTTTCAGTAGCATCATGAATGAATTCAACAATATAATTATCACATAAAGTATTCTTTTCATCACCCGCAAGAATAGAAATTTTATTACTCTCCACGTAAGCAAATTTATTCTCATGAATAGTAGTCGGAGCAAACTCTACACAATAACTATCATGTGATACTTGATTGCCATTATCAAATTGAACATGACAAGTTTCATGGATATCATTACCTTTATAGCGTACATGTCATCACAATAATCATCATAGATAGCAACTTTGTTATCATAATCAATTGAAACCTCTTCCAAAATAGTGGACTCGTCATCAAATAAAGTTATGACCTCTCCAAATCCACTTTCATAATTATCACAATAAGATTCAACACCCTCCAAACTAGTGGGATCATTATTACCTAGAGTTGACACTCTTCCAAACCCAGTTTCATCATTGCAATCATCATAAATAGGAGGCATGCAATCATCATAATAAGTTTTCTCATCAAAACTTGAGAGACTAGAAATATCATCTTCATCAAGCAAAGCATCCCAAGCTTATTTCTTTGCGTATCATTAGCATGATGGATATCCAAAGAATTCATACTAGCAACATTGCAATCATGCTTATGATTCATGGATTTTATGCCAAACATTTTATTGAATTCTTCTTCTATCAATTGAGCACAGTTTTCCAATCCATAATTTTCAAGAAAGACATGATAAAGACGAAGAATATGAGGAAACCTCAATTCCATTTTTTATTTTCTTTAATAAACCAAACTAGTGATAAAATAAGAAACTAAAAGATTCAATTGCAAGATCTAAAGATATACCTTCAAGCACTCACCTCCCCGGCAGCGGCGCAAGAAAAGGGCTTGATGTCTACTACACAACTTATTCTTGTAGACTCGTGTTGGGCCTCCAAGCGCAGAGTTTTGTAGGACAGTAGCAATTTTCCCTCAAGTGGATAACCTAAGGTTTATCAATCCATGAGAGGCGTAGGATGAAGATGTCCTCACTCAAACAACCCTGCAACCAAATAACAAAGAGTCTCTTGTGTCCCCAACACACCTAATACAATGGTAAATTGTATAGGTACATTAGTTCGGCGAAGAGATGGTGATACAAGTGTAATATGGAAAGTAGATATAGGTTTTTGCAATCTGAAAATATAAAAACAGCAAGATAATGATATGTCTCCAACATATCTACTTTTCCTAACGCTTTTCCTCTTGTTTTGGACTCTAATTTGCATGATTTGAATGAAACTAACCCCGGACTGACGTTGTTTTCAGCAAAACTACCATGGTGTTGTTTTTGTGCAGAAATAAAAGTTCTCGGAATGGAATGAAACTTTGCGAGGATTTTTTATACAAAAAATAAGAATTTCTAGAGCTAAGATCCACTGGAGGGGGCACCTGGGTGGGCACAACCCACCAGGGCGTGCCCCCCTCTTGGCGCGCCCAGGTGGGTTGTCCCCACCTGGTGGCCCCGTAGACCTTGAAACCGACGCTATAAAATCCTATTTTTCCAGAAAAGAATCAGGAAGAAAGAATTATCACGATCCACGAGACGGAGCCACCGTCACCTCCTATTCTTCATCGGGGGCCAGATCTGGAGTACGTTTGGGGCTCCGGAGAGGGGAGGGTCTTCGTTCTTCGTCATCACCAACCCTTCTCCATCGTCAATTCCATGATGCTCCCCACCGGGAGTGAGTAATTTCTTCATAGGCTCACTCATCGGTGAGGAGTTGGATGAGATTCATCATGTAATTGAGTTAGTTTTGTTGGGGTTTGATCCCTAGTATCCACTATGTTCTAAGATTGATGTTGCTATGACTTTGCCATGCTTAATGCTTGTCACTTTGGGCCCGAGTGCCATGATTTCAGATCTGAACCGTTTATGTTATCACCATTATATCCATGTTCTAGATCCGCTCTTGCAAGTTATAGTCACCTACTATGTGTTATGATCCGACAACCTCGGACTGACAATAGTCGGGACCACTCCCGGTGATGAACGTAGTTTGAGGAGTTCATGTATTCACCATGTGTTAATGCTTTGTTCCGGTTCTCTATTAAAAGGAGGCCTTAATATCCCTTAATTTCCGTATGGACCCCGTTGCCACAGGAGGGTAGGACAAAAGATGTCATGCAAGTTCTTTCCATAAGCACGTATGACTATTTACGGAATGCATGCCTACATTATATTGATGAACTGGACCTAGTGCCGTATCGCCCTAGTTTATAATTGTATCATGATGAATATCATCCAACAAGTCACCGATCCAATGCCTACGAATTTATCATATATTGTTCTTGCTAAGTTACCACTGCTATCGTTACTATTGCACTTGTTACAAACTACTACTATCACTGTTACTGTTACCGTTACTGCTGTCACTATTATCAAAACTATCATATTACTTTGCTACTGATCACTTTGCTGCAGATAATTAATCTCCAAGTGTGGTTGAATTGACAACTCAGCTGCTAATACCTTCAAATATTCTTTGGCTCCCCTTGTGTCGAATCTATAAATTTGGGTTGAATACTCTACCCTCGAAAACTGTTGCGATCCCCTACACTTGTGGGTTATCAAGACCTTTTTTCTGGCACCGTTGTCGGGGAGCATAGCTATGTTTGTTGAGCCACTTGGTATTATTATCAATGTATCACTATGAAGAATCTGAAGGATGCTAAGACTAAGATTTTTCCCTCAAAGACGAGGGGAGGTAAGGAATTGCCATCCAATTCTGCTTTAGATTCACCTTCTATTATAAGTAAACTTGCAACACCACCACATGCTATTAATCCTGATATGTCGCAAGTTATTGATGTTACTTCTTCTATGGATAATGCTTATGATGATGCTAGTACCTTGCTTGATAATGATGATGTGCCACTTGGTGAATTTCTTGATAAACAAATTGCTAGAGTAATACAACATGATGTTGTTGAATCTAATGATGAGCTTGAAACTAAAACTCCTGAAACACCTGCTAGAACTAGCCTTCCTAGATATGAATTGCCTAAGGTACCGGAAGGTTATGTTATGAATGAGGAGACAACTAGAGATATTCTTGCTTGTAAGGATAGAGACGATCTAGAGAAATTATTATGCAAGTATAAAGAAAAATCTCTGAATGCTAGAATGCAATATGATCATAAGTTTGCTAATTTGCCTATCTTTATTGATGATAGGGATTATGAATTCTCTGTCGACCCAGAGTTAATTACTTTGGTTGAATCTGATCCTTTCCACGGTTATGAAACTGAAATTGTTGTGGCACATCTTACTAAGTTGAATGACATAGCCACCCTTTTTACTAATGATGAGAAAACTCGTTATTACTTTATTCTCAAATTATTTCCATTCTCATTAAAGGGTGATGCTAAAGCTTGGTACAATACTTTTGCTCCTGGTTGTGTGTGTAGTCCCCAGGATATGATCTATTACTTCTCTGAAAAATGTTTCCCTGCTAATAAGAAACAAGCTGCCTTGCAGGAAATATTTAACTTTGTGCAAATTAAAGAAGATATTCTTCCACAAGCTTGGGGGAGGCTTTGCCAATTACTTAATGCTTTGCCTGATCATCCTCTTAATAAAAATGAAATACTTGATATCTTGTACAATGGACTAACCGATGCTTCTAGGGATTTCCTAGATAGTTGTGCTGGTTGTGTTTTCAGGGAACGAACTGTTGGGCAAGCTGAAGAATTATTGAATAATATATTGAAAAATTATGATGATTGGACTCTTCCTAAACCACCGCTTAAACCCACTCCGAAGAAGAGGGGTATATTATATCTCAGTCCTAAAGATATGCAAGAGGCAAAGAAATCTATGAAGGAAAAAGGTATTAAAGTTGAGGATGTTAAAAATTTACCTCCAATTGAAGAAATACATGGGCTTAATACACAACCACTGCCTATGGTGGTAGAGGTAAATTATCTAATGAAGTTCAATGATAATGACAACCCTCACAATATGCACCCTAGTCAATGTCTTTATGAGTTTTAAAACTATATTAGAAAACTGACTGTCATGATACGGTGAGAGCTGGTCAGCTATTCGGAGGGTAAAAATATTTTGAAATTTTTTCCGCATTATGCGACGAATCGGGCTCTACCCGATCAGGTGTCTACAACCCCCTAGTCCGGATTAAATACTAACTAGGGGATGCGCCTACATTTCTATTGTCAGACTCCTATGGCTAAGTGAGAGTGATAAAGCCACATAGTCTGATTGCCTGGTTCGTTGCGCTAAACACCTCCTTCAAGGACCAAACTCTTGGATCAAGAGTGTTTATATTCCATCCTGAACACCCCCGTACTACCTACATGGGGGCTGAAGCCGACGACTGGCCAACTCTTAGATTTAACAAAATGGCCGCACAGGAGGTAAAATTTTCAAACAACAAACATTATATTACATAACGGCTCTGTTTCATAATACAGGAAGGGATATCATGAATGTCTTCATTCAAAGATAATGTCTTTTGAACACTGGCCCTCTACAATGCGGGATCCCTTCAGGACATCATCAAAATACCGCTCGGGCGTGCGGTGCTCCTTGCCCATGGGCGGTCCCTCGGTCACGAGCTTGACGGCGTCCATCTTCGCCCACTGCACCTTGACATGGGGAACGCCATCCGCGCACCTTCAATGCAGACCGACCGCTTGATGGCATCAAGCCGAGGGCAGGCATTGACCAGCCGCTTCACGAGCCCGAAGTAACTGCTGGGTATGGCTTCGGCAGGCCATAGACGGATTATCAAATCCTTCATGGCCAATTTGGCCACCCTATGCAGTTCGGTCAGCTGTTTCAGCTGGTCGCTAAAGGGCACCGGATGCTCTGGTGCAAGGTATTGTGACCAGAACAACTTCTCCGTTGAGCTCCCCTCTTCGGCTCGGAAGAATTCCGCAGTGTCGGCAACACTGCACGGCATATCCGCAAATGCCCTTGCAGAACTCCAAATCTGGGTCAGTAAGAGAAACTTTTTATTCATATACTTGTTCTGAATAATAAAGGCCTTACCCGCCGCGATTTTTCTGGCCTCCTGGATTTTCTAGAGGGCGCCATGGGCTTCAACCCGGGCATCGTGTGCGCTTTGGCGGGCCTTGGCAAGTTCGGACTCTTGATCCACAATATTGCGCTCCAAGGACTCGCATTTCCTCACGGCGTCCTGGAGCTCCTGCTGGACCTCACCAACCCTGGCCTCGTGTTTTTCGCGAGCGGCTTGTTCCTTTGCCGCTCTCTCCCGGGCTTCGGCTAGCGCCCTTCTCGAGGGTCTCACCTCGGTCGCCGCTCCTACAAAATATCATGGCACTATGGTCAATGCTACCTCTTGAGCATTGCGTTGGTTTTCCCTGAAGAGGAAGGGATGATGCAGCAAAGTAGCGTAAGTATTTCTCTCAGTTTTTGAGAACCAAGGTATCAATCCAGTAGGAGGCTACGCGTGAGTCCCTCGTACCTGCACAAAACAAATAAATCCTCACAACCAACGCGAATAGGGGTTGTCAATCCCTACACGGCCACTTACGAGAGTGAGATCTAAAAGATATGATAAGATAATATTTTTGGTATTTTTGTGATAAAGATGCAAAGTAAAATAAAGGCAAAGTAAAAAAGCAAAGGAAATAACTAAGTAGTAGGAGATTAATATGATAAAGATAGACCCGGGGCCATAGGTTTCACTAGTGGCTTCTCTCGAGAGCATAAGTATTCTACGGTGGGTGAACAAATTACTGTTGAGCAATTGACAGAATTGAGCATAGTTATGAGAATATCTAGGTATGATCATGTATATAGGCATCACGTCCGAGACAAGTAGACTGACTCCTGCCTGCATCTACTACTATTACTCCACTCATCGACCGCTATCCAGCATGCATCTAGAGTATTAAGTTAAAAACAGAGTAACGCCTTAAGCAAGATGACATGATGTAGAGGGATAAACTCATGCAATATGATGAAAACCTCATCTTGTTATCCTCGATGGCAACAATACAATACGTGCCTTGTTGCCCCTACTGTCACTGGGAAAGGACACCGCAAGATTAAACCCAAAGCTAAGCACTTCTCCCATTGCACTAAAGATCAATCTAGTAGGCCAAACCAAACTGATAATTCGAAGAGACTTGCAAAGATAACCAATCATACATAAAAGAATTCGGAGAAAATTCAAATATTGTTCATAGATAGACTTGATCATAAACCCACGATTCATCGATCTCAACAAACACACCGCAAAAAGAAGATTACATCGAATAGTTCTCCACAAGAGAGGGGGAGAACATTGTATTGAGATCCAAAAAGAGAGAAGAAGCCATCTAGCTAATAACTATGGACCCGTAGGTCTGAGGTAAACTACTCACACTTCATCGGAGGGGCTATGGTGTTGATGTAGAAGCCCTCCGTGATCGATGCCCCCTCCGGCGGAGCTCCGGAACAGGCCCCAGGATGGGATCTCGTGGATACAGAAAGTTGCGGTGGTGGAATTAGGTTATTGGCTCCGTATCTGATCGTTTGGGGGTACATAGGTATATATAGGAGGAAGGAGAATGTCGGTGGAGCAATAGGGGGCCCACGAGGGTGGAGGGCGCGCCTGGGGGGTAGGCGCGCCCCCCTACCTCGTGGCCTCCTCTTTTGTGTCTTGATGTAGGGTCCAAGTCTCCCGGGTCTTGTTTGTTGAGAAAATCACGTTCCCGAAGGTTTCATTCCGTTTGATATTCCTTTTCTTCGAACCCTAAAACAGGCAAAAAACAGCAATTCTGGGCTGGGCCTCCGGTTAATAGGTTAGTCCCAAAAATAATATAAAAGTGGATAATAAAGCCCAATAATGTTCAAGACAGTAGATAATATAGCATGGAGCAATCAAAAATTATAGATACGTTGGAGACGTGTCAAGCATCCCCAAGCTTAATTCCTGCTTGTCCTCGAGTAGGTAAATGATAAAAACAGAATTTTTGATGCGGAGTGCTACTTGGCATAATTTTAATGTAATTCTTCTTAATTGTGGTATGAATATTCAGATCCGAAAGATTCAAGACAAAAGTTTAATATTGACATAAAAATAATAATACTTCAAGCATACTAACAAAGCAATTATGTCTTCTCAAAATAACATGGCCAAAGAAAGTTATCCCTACAAAATCATATAGTCTGGCTATGCACCATCTTCACCACACAAAATATTTAAATCATGCACAACCCCGATGACAAGCCAAGCAATTGTTTCATACTTTTGACATTCTCTAACTTTTTCAATCTTCACGCAATACATGAGCGTGAGCCATGGACATAGCACTTTAGGTGGAATAGAATGGTGGTTGTGGAGAAGACAAAAAGGGAGAAGATAGTCTCACATCAACTAGGCGTATCAACGGGCTATGGAGATGCCCATCAATAGATATCAATGTGAGTGAGTAGGGATTGCCATGCAACGGATGCACTAGAGCTATAGGTATATGAAAGCTCAAAAAGAAACTAAGTAGGTGTGCATCCAACTTGCTTGCTCATGAAGACCTAGGGCAATTTGAGGAAGCCCATCATTGGAATATACAAGCCAAGTTCTATAATGAAAAATTCCCACTAGTATATGAAAGTGATGAAATGAGAGACTCTCTACTATGAATATCATGGTGCTACTTTGAAGCACAAGTGTGCCAAAAGGATAGTAGCATTGTCCCTTCTCTCTTTTTCTCTCATTTTTTATTATTATTTGGGCCTTTTCTCTTTATTTTTTATGGCCTCTTTTTTTTAGTCCAGAGTCTCATCACGACTTGTGGGGGAATCATAGTCTCCATCATCCTTTCCTCACTGGGACAATGCTCTAATAATGATGATCATCACACTTTTATTTTTCTTACAACTCAACAATTACAACTCGATACTTAGAACAAAATATGACTCTATATGAATGCCTCCGGCGGTGTACCGGGATATGCAATGACTCATGAGTGACATGTATGAAAGAATTATGAATGGTGGCTTTGCCACAAATACGATGTCGACTACATGATCATGCTGAGCAATATGACAATGATGGAGTGTGTCATAATAAACGGAACGATGGAAAGTTGCATGGCAATATATCTCGGAATGGCTATGGAAATGCCATAATAGGTAGGTATGGTGGCTGTTTTGAGGAAGGTATATGGTGGGTGTATGATACCCACTACTAGAAAAAGGGCTATAGATGGGATTGATACTAATGGCGCACCAGACAAGCGGTGCGCCATTAGTATATACTAATGGCGCACCACCTACTGATATGCCATTAGAGTTGAAACTACTAATGGCGCACCTGGCCCAGGGTGCGCCATTAGTATCAAAAAAAAATTAACTAGTGCGCCTGTCCAAACATACTAATGGCGCATCCAGATACAGTGCGCCATTACTAGCCGGAAGGTGCGCCACTAATGTTGTTTTTTATTATATTTTTTATTCCCTTTTTTGCAAAACTACTAATGGCGCACTCTTCCACCATGCGCCATTACTAGTTTAAACTAGTAACAGTGCGCCATTACTAGTTTAAACTAGTAACAGTGCGCCATTAGTACTTTTTTTTTTTGCAAAACTACTAATGGCGCAGCACCAGGAGGTGCGCCATTAGTAACCTGGATTACTAATGGCGCATTTAGAGTTGGTGCGCCATTAGTAAGTGGGCAGCAACAAGATATTTTGGACAGCATCTCCTACCCACACTCACTTTCTCCCCACTTCATTCTCTCCACCTCCTCCTTGTCTCGGGTGCCTCCTCTTTTTCACCTCATTTCCACCATAGATTCATTCAATTTAAGTGGTTAAATTACCTTGTTTTGATAGGTAAGTAAGGGGGGATGCTATATTTATGTTGTTCTCCCTACAACAATGTGCACATGCACTTTTTATGGCCTAGCTAGATCTATGTATGTTCGTGGTGTTGCATATGTTTGTGGTGTTGCATATGTGTTTGTGTTTGGAGGTGTACCGGTATTTGAAATTCGATAGTTGCCAATATTTTGTCGGAATGTTGATTCATTTCCGTTTCGGCGAGAATTTTGGCATTAAGCATTCTTTTTGGTCCTATTTTTAGGGAAAGTCATGCCAAATTTTTTCTTGGTTCTAAAATATCGTTTTGCTCTACCCCGCAGGCGACCATGGTCCGCATGATGACCGAAGGCACCGTGAATAGGTTTTTGAGGTCCGCGAAGGCCGAGATGCTTCAAAAGAACGAGACGGAGATAAGATGTCCGTGTCGAAGATGCAAGCTAAAGAGCCTTATTGCGGACCCGGAATCCGGGCAGGTGCGGGACCACCTGCTCTTGGGTGGTTTCATGGATGGCTATTGGTGGCAAGGTGATGAAGATGACTACGAAGTCGTCCATGGGGGCCGGGCAAGAAATGAGGAAGGGCAGCAAGACAACCACCGCGGCTCGGGCGGGCGAGAAGACGAAGAATCCCGAGGAGATGATCACGACGGTGATGTTGTACACAGTCATCATGTAGAAGATGCAGGACATGATGATGAGGAAGATGCCGGAGCAGTTGACGGGCATGATCATGAAGATGATGATGCCGGCGGAGCAGACGACGCTGGACCATTGATGGGCTGGGTGCAGGACCCTCATATTCAAGAGCTGCTTCTCAAGCAGACGGATAACGCAAGAGCTGCCGCCCGAGAGAAAGCCAAGATGGATCAACTTGAGTTAGACGCGGTTACTCCATTGTATGAAGGATGCAGGCCCAAGGATACCCGCCTGAAAGTAACGCTCATGGCTCTGGAGATGAAGGTAAAACACAAAATGACCGACGCATGCTTCGACGAGAACATGTCATTCTGGCACGAACGTCTTCCTGAGGGGAACAAGTGCCCGACCAGTTTGGAGGAGGCGAAGAAAATCGTGTGTCCTCTGGATTTACCGCACATGAAATACCATGTGTGCATGAACAATTGCATCATTTATCGGGATGAGCACGCGGAGTCTACCATATGTCCGGTGTGCGGCGTCACTCGATACAAGAAGAGGAAGAAAGCTCCTCGAAAAGTGGTGTGGTACTTTCCGATCACTCCTCATCTGCAGCGGTATTTCGCGGACCCTAAGGTAGCAAAGCTCCTGCGTTGGCACGCGGATAGGGAGGAGAAGAAGCGAGAAGATGACGCAAATGATCCGGAGATAGATAAAAAAGACAAGATGCTGAGTCACCCTAAGGATGCGAGCCAGTGGCAAGCGTTGAACGTCGAAGACCCAGAATTTGGGAATGATCCAAGGAACATCGTGCTGGGCGCGAGCACCGATGGAGTCAATCCGTTTGGCAGCCAGAGAAGCACACATAGCACCTGGCCTGTGTTTGTGTGGATGTACAACCTTCCCCCCTGGTTGTGCATGAAGAGGAAGTACATTCACATGAGTATGCTAATTGAAGGACCGAAACAACCAGGGAACGACATCAATCTGTATCTGGGGCTGCTGAAAGAGGAGCTTGACACGCTGTGGAAAACGCCAGCCAATACGTGGGACGCCGCAGAGAAAGAATATTTCCCTATGAGAGCCGCGCTGCTCACGACGGTGCACGACTATCTCGGTTACGGATATGTCGCGGGGCAGGTGGTCCACGGATTTTCTGGATGCGTCAGGTGCATGGATGACACAACATATCGCCAGCTAGATAGAGATCCCGGGTCTTCGAAAACCGTGTTCATGGGACATCGAAGGTGGCTTTGCGACGATGACCCGTGGAGAAAACGCAAGGATCTGTTTGATGGTGAAACCGAACCCCGAGGACGCCCGCGTACGAGGAGCAGCGAGGAAATAGACGAGCTGTTGAAAAATTGGAAAGACTGCCCACTGCCGGGAAAGAAGCAAAAGGCGCCAGAGCCGGGAAAGAAGCGAAAGGCGCCAGAGCCGCTGCTGAGGGTATGGAAAACGAGGTATGTTTTTTGGGACTTGCCGTACTGGAAGATCCACCGTGTGCCTCACAGCCTTGATGTCATGCATATCACGAAGAACGTGTGCGAGAGTCTGCTTGGTACCCTGCTCAACATGCCAGAGAGGACCAAAGATGGGCCGAAAGCAAGGGCAGACTTGAAATCAATGGGCATCAGGCAGGAGCTTCACGCTATATATGATGATGATGATGATGATGATGATGATGAGGCGAAGCAGGACAAGGAAAGTCGTCACAAAGGCAAAAAGGCCAAGAAGACCGGAAATGACTACCCTCCCACGTGCTTCACTCTAAGTCAGGAGGAGATCGAGCAGTTTTTCACCTGCCTCGTAGGAGTAAAACTTCCTTACGGTTACGCGGGGAAGATAAGCAGATACCTAGACCCAGCGAAGCTGAAGTTCAGCGGGATGAAGTCTCACGACTGTCACGTGCTGATGACGCAGATACTTCCAGTTGCAATCCGTGGGATCATGGACGCGCACGTCCGTGAAACCCTATTTGGCCTATGCAACTTTTTCGACGTCATCTCTCAGAAGTCTGTTGGCGTGAGGCAACTCAGAAGGCTATAGGAAGAGATCGTGGTGATACTATGCGAGCTTGAGATGTACTTCCCGCCCGCATTCTTCAACATTATGGTGCATCTGCTGGTCCATATCATGGACGATATCATCCAACTCGGGCCGACGTTCCTGCACAGCATGATGCCGTTCGAAAGGATGAATGGTGTCATCAAAGGATACGTTCGCAACATGTCATGTCCAGAGGGAAGCATAGCTAGGGGCTTTCTGACCGAAGAGTCCATCTCCTACTGCACGAATTATCTAGGAATCGAGAACCCCGTTGGTCTGCCCGTCAACAGGCACCTCGGCAGGCTTGCTGGATGGGGTCACCATGAGGGTCGTCGCGAAATGCATGTCGACTTCGAGGGTCGACTCGCCGACTTTGAAAGAGCAAACCTAGTCGCGCTACAACACATAGACGTGGTCGATCCTTGGGTGGTACAGCACAAAACCTTTATTAAGAAGACGTACAATGACCGAGGCCAACAGAGGATGGACGGAGATATACTCAAAGAGCACAACTCATGTTTCACGCGTTGGTTCAAGCAGAAGCTTCTGTCGTACCCTTTACATGAGGATTCTTCCGCGGAAGAACAACTAATATTCGCCTTGTCACAGGGCGCCGAGCACAACCTGATGACCTATGAGGCGTACAATATCAACGGCTACACATTCTACACCGAGGCCAAGGACATGAAGAGCGATGGTTATCAGAACTCTGGGGTAACGATGGAATCCTACACCGGTAACGACAAGGACAGATACTACGGAAGGATCGAGGAGATCTGGGAGCTGAGCTACGCTGGAGAGAAGGTCCCGATGTTCCGTGTTAGATGGGCCAAGAGCGTCCTAAAAGAAGACCGGTATTTCACCACCATGGTTATACCCGAAGCCAAATCCAAGACCGCGGGCGCAAACGTCACCGCGAAAATGAGCCATGGGTACTGGCTTCCCAAGTGGACCAATGCTTCTTCATTACCGACCCGTCAAAGCCCAGTCGTGTTGTCGTGAGGAGAGGCAAAAGGAAGATCATCGGAATGGATGGAGTAGCCAATGAGCAAGACTTCGACAAGTATGGCGACCCGAGGATCGAACATGACGACGATGATGAAGTAGCAGCATACACCACAAGAAGAAGCAGGACCACCCTACCTAAAGGACGTCCGTTCCACAGAAGAACTCCATTTGCGAAAAAGAAGGGCAAGAAGATTGTGAACAGATAGCTAGCTAAGATCGATTGTATTTAAATCGTAGCCTTCATTTCTCGATTGTATTTCATGGGCACTTTTTGAACTATCATGAATATTTTTAAATTTCATGGACACTCGATCTCGATCCCCCTCCATCTCGATCGCTATCCCACCTCGCCAGATCCGGTCCCCCTCGCCGCCGAGCACCCCTCGGTCCACCGGCCGCCGCCGACCCCCCGCACCCTCAATTCCCCTACTCAACCGCCGCCGCCGACCCCCCGCACCCCTCCCCTACTCAACCGCCGCCGCCGACCCCCCGCACCCTCAATTCCCCTACTCAACCGCCGCCGCCGACCCCCCGCACCCCTCCCCTACTCAACCGCCGCCGCCGACCCCCCGCACCCCTCCCCTACTCAACCGCCGCCGCCGACCCCCCGCACCCCGCGCACCCTCCCCCGCTCCACCGGCATTACTGTTTGATGTAATTTTTAAAAAAATTATTACTGTCTTATAAAAAAATATTACTATTATGATTTAAACAAGTTTGAACATATTTAAACACAAATAAGTATCAAACAACATTTTAAATGCATAAAAAATTGTGGAGCCTGGGAATCGAACCCAGGACCTCCTAGTGTGAGAACTGGCTACTGACCAGTCAAGCTAGTAGAGGGAACTTGGTGTGGATCAGGTCAGGTGGAAGATAACCTGTTGGCTCGAGCAGAAATCAAAAAAAATACTAATGGCGCACCACGGTGGGGTGCGCCATTAGTATGGATATACTTATGGCGCACCGAGGGGTGGTGCGCCATTAGTATTGTGCCATTAGTATGAGATTTCAGCGCCCACGCCATCCTCTTTCTCTCCCCTCTGTCTCTCTCCCCTCACTGCGCCGTCCCCGTCCCCGTGCCCGAGCCGCCCCCGTCGCCGTGCCCGAGCCGTCCCCGTCCCCGTGCCCGAGCCGCCCCCGTCGCCGCCGACCCCCACCGCCCTCGCCGCCCCGACCCACTGCGCCCTGCCTCCTCGCCCCCTCCCCACTTGCCCCCTCGTGCTTCCCCTCGCCCTTCCCCTCGCCCTCTTGCCTTCTCCTCTCCCCCAGATCCGCATCGGCAACCCGCGCGCAACGCGCCCGTCGCCGGCCACCTCGCACCACCGTGGCAACCGTCGACCTCATTCCACACTGACGTGCCCAAGCACTCCACCTCCCTCGACTACGTCTCCCCAGACAAGCCGCAGGACTCCGGACGAGCTCTCCCCCGAGCCCGCTTTGCTCACCTGCAGGTGACAGTGAGCTCCTCTATCGATCCCCTCCCTTTCCCCTTCATCGTGATGCACAAGTAGCTGTGCTGATTAAGAGTACGGTCTTTATTTTTCTCAAGATTCCTTTGTGTTGCCTGTATATATTGCTACCGTGCTTATAAGATAGGTATATATATCTCATTTGTAAGAACATGAATATTGTGGTTCTGTTGTAATTAGTGTTCATCATTACTTATTAGAACACACTTTTTGTTAACGTGTCTGCTTGATTTTTTTCATCATTAAAATTAGAGGAATCGAACAAGTGTTGAAGTCAGGTTTATGCATAAAAAAGAATTATACAATGAGGCACGACATAGCAAGGAGACCATTCAAGGAGATGTCAACTATTTTTATGACTGTGTGCATGATCAACAATTTTTTTTGTATGTTAGTTCTCTGCAAGACCTTTTGTGCAACTGGAAAAAAAGGATAACTAACTGCAACATCAAATTCAATCAATTAAGCCACACATTCATGTATTAGGTTTCAGATGTTACAAGTTTGATCTGAACCACACTAGTTAATCCAGTACTGAATCCTTTTTTTTGTAATCACGGAACAACATGAGTCCATTGTAAATACTGAATCTTCTTTGTTTTAAAGGAAAAATCATCAGAATGGTGCACCAGTACAGGAAAGTGCAAGTTTACGTTTTTGGTATTGCAAACTGTATATTTCTACAGTGTCCATGATGTAGATTTTTTTCTGCTTCTTTTAGTCATTCTGAATTGCTAGGGTACATGAATTGCTAGGGTACATGTGATTTGTTTTCATATCACTCAAGTTTAGGTCACTTTGGAAACCAACTTTATCATGTAAATATACACGTTGGTGAGTTTTTTCACATTACTACAATTATACTACTCTATACATGTTTGATTCCGCACAGACAAGCTTATGTCAAAAAAATCTGATCTATTAATAAACCAAACATGAATATGTCTCGGTTTGGCATCAGTGAATTGTGATGCTCCCATTTATCCTAGACGCCTTTGTTTATTTTAGTGTTTGTTCGAGCCACTCTTTCATACTTTTGTTATTAGTTTTCTACGACAATTACAAAAATGAAATGCAAGGTTGCTGATACTGTAACCCAGATCACACAGATCAATTTTTTTTCAATTTATGCAACTGTAAGAGTACCAACCAGATTACACAAATCATTTTTGATCTGCAAGGTTGTTGTTGCTGTGATGGAGTAACTCTTTAAGATGGAGTACATGAGTACTGTAGTAGTAACTCTTGATTAATTATGGCATTGTGTGTCATAATTTGCTAGGTTGCATGGCATGTGCTGGATGAAGCTTATGGTGTAGTATCTTAATTGACTGATGTTGACGAACCTTTCCTGTACATATTTGGTTTGGTTGATTGCCTGGCATGAGCTAGATGAAATGATCTATTTCTCCTGATGTGAAATGATCCCTTTCTCCTGAAATGTTGATTAATTTCCGTTTCGGTTGAGAATGGGGCACTCCTAGGTCAAGAAAATTAGCAAAGGTCATGCCCAATTTTCTTGACCTAGAAGGTGCCCGATTCTCAACCGAAACTTTTATTTGTGAGCCTTGAGAAGATTAATTGGTTCCACAATGCAAGCCAACTTTTATTTCTCTTGCCTGGTTCCACTAAGATGTGTTATTGCAAGCTATTAATTATTTTTCAGTTGTGAGCCTTGAGAAGATTAATTTTTTCCTATATTGTAGCTTTAACAGTTTTCAGTGTTCCATCTTTCTAGTCTCCTATGTTGAATAGAGACATACAATTTTCAGTGTTAAATCAATTGTGTGATCTCTTTTTCTATGTTTCAAGGACTGCCCAATACAAGTAAAGCAATTCCATCCGCCTCGCCCTCTCACCACGGCCACAGAGGCTCCTGGATCTGGACCAGCCACCGCCGGACAGCAGCAGGTCAGTAAGCCTCTCTCTCTCTCTCTCCATTCATGTACCTTCCCCTGGCCTGCTGTGACTCACTCAACCCCCATTTGCATCTAGGCAGGCGGCATCCGTCACCGGCAGGCAGGCGACATCCATCACCGGCAAACCTCCCACGCACTGTGCCTCGGACGCACAGCAGCAGGTCAGACCCCCCCCCTCCCTCTCTCTCTCTGGCACGATGAGTTATAGGATCAATGCCTAAGTTTTGTTGAGCACACAGATTTCTTTTCTGTAAGCATTGGTATTATGTGCTTCCCATAGTTGGTATAAGATGATTTAAGCTTAACAAACAAAATGCACACCGAAACACCCCCAATTCCAGCTCCTTGAATTCTTAGAACTATGGATACCCAGCTCCACTAATTCATGGGCCTGTTTGCGAGAGCACCAGCTCTAAATAGCATTGCAAAAGCAAACATGTATCAACTGAAAGGAGGAGAAGTAGTTTATTTCATAGAGTAAACATTAGCACTATTTGACAGTAAAAGGTTTTAGCTAATTTGAATTAACTGAAAGCAGCAGTACATCATTTTTATTGACAGTAAAATGTTCAAAGAAACAGATATGTAAAACCCCCATAGTTATGTCTTTCGTACAATATGCCATGAAAAGGTGTGCCATTTTCATAGAAGAGCAAACCGGCCTGCCTTTCGGCCTTTTGGTTGCAAGTGCATTTCACTCAAATCACTCAGTAAGTGATGGCATTCCTTGTGAAATGTTCAAATTAGCTAAAACCTGTGCATATGTAAAAGGTTCAGTAAGTGATGACAGTAAAATGTTCAAAGAAATAGCTGAAACTCCTCTACCGGTGGTTGCACTTGTCTGCAGGATATGTAAAACATTTTTATTGACAGTAAAATGTTCATTTAGTTTCAGTAAACAAATATTGCCAAGCATGACATGGCCTTTGTGATCTCCTACTCCTGAATTTTCATGTCACTTGTGCTATTAGTAGTTTTTTGACAGTAAAAGGAATTTTCATGTCACTTGTGCTATCAGTGCACTACAAGTGAATTTTCATGTCACTTGTGCTATTTATGTGGTCTGAAACTTGTCAAGTGATGCTGCTGCTGCTATCTGCGAGTTGCTGCTGCTAGTTGTGATTTTGTCAAGTGATGCTGCTGCTACTTGTGATCTTCTAAAATAAGGGGGTTAGGAAGGGGGTTGCCATGTGTGTGAGAGAGATAGTGAGAGGAGACAAGAAGAAGGGGGTTAGGAAGATGTTGCCTGCTCATCAAAGCTAACCATCTCCCCCTTTTCACCCCTTTTCCTTTGTCTTTTGTGGGTTGCAAGGAAGCTACTGTCTTAGCTAGCTTAGCTTGTGCACAAATCCCAGTGTTACAACCTTGTATCTTTGCAGCAACCAACTTTCTAGACACACCCCTGCATCATGCAACAGTGCCTTCAAGATCCAAGGCAATATCACAAACATCATAGGCAATTTGACCAAACTCACAACCTTGTATCTTTGCAGCAACCAACTTTCTAGACACACCCCTCAAGAACTAGGTTACCCTGAGAACGTGGACTTGGACCTTAGCAACAACACACTAACAGGTTCTATCCCAAAACACCTAGGCAATATCACAAACATCTCTCAATTGTTCCTTGACAATAACCAACTTTTTGGCGACATTCCTCGAGAATTAGGTTATTTGGTCAACTTAGAGATCTTGTTCCTTGACAATAACCAACTTTTTGACCAAACTTTGTTCCTATTTATAGAGAAACATGGCCAACAACGATGAGGCCGGGGGTTCGGGCGGCAAGAAATTCTGGGAGCTGTCCCAGGAGATGGAGGAACAACCTCACTTGTATGAGGACGCCGCCTTCCCCACCGATCCTGAGACCACTGATGGTACCGCCGAGGATGACCCCACTGATGCCACCACTGATGGTGCCGCCGAGGATGCCACCACTGATGATGGCGGTGCACGCACAGCTGGCAGCCAACCGAAGAGGCAACGGAAGGACCGGCGCCCGACCGTGCTCCGCACCCTCAAGGAGGAAGTTACTGAAGTGGACTCCAACGGGAATCCAACGGCGCCCAAACGAATAGTCAAGGGGTACTCGCTTCAGCTCGGGTGCATTCTCCGGAGCACCGTCGCGATCAACACCGAGAACCTCAGGCATCCTGACCGAGGGAATTTGCGCAACCTCCTCTTCACGAAGCTGCACGAACGATACAAGTTCCCCGCTGAATTTGAAAACACAAGCCTCAAAGGGAATAAAGTGAACAATGCTGCCCTCACAAAGATGAGCACGGCCCTGTCTACTTGGAAAAGCAATGTGAAGAGAATGATCGAGAAAGGTGAGAGTGAAGAGAAGATCAAGGAGAAAAATCCTTCGATCACCGAAGATGACTACAACGACTTCAAGATCAATTGCTCGAGCACCGCAAGCTCCGAATCAAGTAGGTGGGGGAAAGAAATGCGGGAGCTGAACTTAGGGGAACACACACTCGGTCCCGGCGGTTACAGAGTGGCGGAGCCTATATGGGACAAGGAGGAGGCGGACCGTGCCGAGCAAGGCCTACCGCCCCTCTTCGATAAATACGGTGACAAGCAGACCAGGAACTTTGTCAGGGCCCGGTACAAGAAGGACCCGAAAACAAAGGAGCTTACCACGGATCCGAAGACCAGGGCGCTTGAGCTTGTTCTGGTAAGGAATACACCCCTGCGTAATTAGCTCCATATGGTTGCATTCTAATTAATGAAGCCAAATTTCTAAATGGTTCACATTCCTTCCGCAGGCGACTGAAAGCAGTAGCGCGGGGTCGACTAAGAGCAACCCTTGGGACACCACTCTAAATAGGGCGTTGAATGTAATGAAGAACAAGGATAAGCTCAGTAAGCCGACGTCAGCTGGTCGTGTGGCCGGCAAAGGCTTGTCAACAAAATGGTCGTCATACTATAACACTGGTGGGCGAAAGGAGAAAAATACCAGCTCAGAAAGCTAGGCGCGCGAGGTTCAAGAACTCAGGGCACAGGTGGCGCGGATTCCGGAGATTGTCCAAGAGCAAGTGCAACAACAACTCGGAGCGACGATCACCGCCATTGTGCCTACCTTGATCCAGGGGATTAGTGCGTGGATTGCGGGCGGCCAACAGGGGCCGCCCCCGATTCCTAGCTTCACGGCCAGCAACTCGCAGAACGCGATGGCGGGGCCATTGGTGTCTCCGGCGGAGGCGGCATTGGTGTTTGCGACGCCGGCACGGGAGCTTAATGCACCCGGGTGTGCGTCGGCCGGCACCTCTGCAGCAAGCGGCCCCTCCGTCAACTGCACGCCCGCCGTTGGCGGTGCCTCGACATTAGCCGAGCTCGACGCCATCATCACGGTAACTAATTAAGCCTCTCTCGGCCGAGGACTTCATCTCCTTGCCTTTGACTGGGCATCCCTGACGCCCTACATGTTTTCGCAGGGCGCCACCGACGTTCCGTGCACTCTCCTGCACTTCGTGAACAACGAGTTGGTCGATGTCGCCAAGGGCAAAATCGTTCAACCGGGCAACCCCTTGTTCCACGGTACCCAGATGCCACCCAACTTGTTTAGGGTTCAACTGGTTCGGGTGCTGCCAGGCTGCGACGAGTTGTTACCTCCGATTCGACCCGTCGGGGCCGACGATGATGACGTGATGACCCTCAGCGCTTGCCTGAGCTGGCCCCTGCTTTGGCCGAAGAGCCAGATTCATTTGGGGGCGGGGGACACCACCCCAAAGACAACACCGCCAGTCGTGCCGCTACCAAGTCGGCCCCATGGCAAGACCGCCGTAACGGTGCCGGGCATCCCTATGCCACTGGATCCAAACATGCATATGGCACAGGATCAAAACGACGACGACGACGATACATTTGCCAATGTCGATCAGTACTTTGCCGATCATGGGTACGGTGGCGACTTCATGGGGCCTCCTTCTCAAGAACCCAACCCAACAAAAGACGTGCGCGATCTAGCTGGTACCACAGAGAAGCCAAGTTGCAACAGGCGTCGTCTGCAGTTCAGCTCTCAGGAGACGCCTCCAGCTGCCGACTTCACCGAGCCTCAGATAGGCGAGGTGCGAAATATGATCAGCCCCAACACACTCAAGAAGGCGGTCTGTGAGCAGAACTCGGTCCCATTACAGGAGAAGAAGAAGGCACGCAAAAGAAAGACTAACAAGGGTGCGGGCCAGCCGGCACCGAGTACGATCCGTGCTCAGGACGGGCCACCTTCACCTGAGGATATCTCGAGGAGGGTGCATGTGGCGGGTAGGCCGATGCTACCGAGAAATATGCTCGATGCTGCAACCGGTGCTATGCGGAGTCTGCATGACAGTGTTCTTTCTTTGGAGAAGCGGCGTCTCGGAGAGAAGGATGTGGCATACCCGGTTTTTGCGGCCAAGGTGCCAGAGGGCAAGGGCTTTGTGGATAACTCCATCGGGGGTACGATCGTCCTGCGGTTTGATGACATCCACGCTATGTTGAACCTTCATCCGCTGCACTACACCTTTGTTCGGCTATTTTCGCTGAGTATGGAGATGCGGATCATTCGCGACAAGACCCCGGACATCGTGATAGTCGACCCCTTCTACATGCGTGCCAAGATCTTGGGCAGCGCTGGGGATCGTCAAGTCGCGAGTTCTTACCTCGAAGGCGTCATTCTGGCAAACCAAGATAAGGATAACTTCCTCGTGCCTTACTTTCCTGAGTAAGTCCTCCCCTCAACCGCCCCGTAACATATGAATTCTTAGATTTCGATCGTTTTTCTTTTAACATTCCGTGTTTTCTGCAGTGACACACGTTGCACGCTCATCCTCCTAAGCCCCAAATATTCCATGGCCACGTCTTTCGACCCGGACCGTCAGTCGAACGTAGACTACACAAATGTCAAGAAGGTTCTTGATGATGTTCTCCCCGGCTACGTCAAATCTGGAGGCACCTTCACCAGGCCTATTCGTAAGTACGGCAAGCACGTGTTCTCCCACAATACAACGTTCTGCTGCATCAAGCAGCCGCCTGGCGGTCAGAAGGGTGCCTACTACGCCATCCATCACATGTGGGCGATCGTACGGGACCATCATCACCTTCTGCTACCGAGTAGACTCAAAGATTGGGCCGCGAGCGTGTCGGCAATCCAGGACGCGGACATCAGACAAGAATTCTTTCGCATCCAGTTGGAGTTTGCGGAAATCATCCATCAAGATGTCATTCGTACCTCGGGGCAGTTCTACCTCAGAAATCAACCGTCCAACAGTGACATCGACACAATCCTACAAATGCAGGCTGACAACGCCCGTTCTTTCATGACTCCCACGATAGACGGCGGCTTCATCCACACTCCGGTCCCTTGAGTCTCATGTTGTAATTAAACTTTAATGAACTTGTAGTATGTCTCTTTGGTTTCGAGAGTCATTCAACTTAAGATGTAATCGATGCTATTAATGTCTTGCTTTTCTCTTCCGATCGTTCTGTTGCATACTTATATATTGCTTATGTATTGTCTGTGAATTGGTACTAATGTTTCGTTTGGCTACTGCATAGCGATGCCGTGGTATGTCGTGTACAAGGGTAAGGTTCCCGGAGTCTACGACGACTGGGAGGAGTGTCGGAGACAGGTTCACCGATTCAGCGGTAACAGTTACAAAGGGTACGCCACTAGGGCCGAGGCCAAATCTAGATACGCCCGCTATCTAGCGGGAGAGGGGAGGGAGCGTTGTAGGAACCGGATGAAGACGAGTTTCATCGTGATGATGCTCATCGTGATGACCGCAGCTCTCTTCTATGTGATGGTAGTTTAGATGATCGATATCGACTTGTAATGTGAAGACAAACTCGCGGTCTCGAGACTTGTAATATAATGTTCTATCTTTGTTCGGTCTTTTCAATTCGGAGACTAATATGATGACTTGTATTCGGAGACTAAAATGATGAATTGTATTCAGAGACTAATCTTCTATTGTATTCGATGAATCTGTTGTTGATGTGTGCTGTCTATATTTTGTCCAATTATACATTTTGTAACCTGTGCAAAAAACAGAAAATAAAAAAATAAAAAAAAACCTAATATTCATACTAATGGCGCATCACATCATAGTGCGCCATTAGTATGCCAAAGGATACTAATGGCGCATCATTAAAGAGTGCGCCATTAGTATGCCGAAGTTACTAATGGCGCATCTTGCTGTCGTGCGCCATTAGTATGCCAAAGCACCTGGGTATACATGGCCCCCTGGGAGGCATACTAATGGCGCACTGTTGTATATACTAATGGCGCATCTGGGGTGCGCCATTAGTATACCAGATACTAATGGCGCACCTGTGGTGCGCCATTAGTAAAATATACTAATGGCGTGCTACTAATGGCGCACCACTAATGCGCCATTAATGGCCAAATTAGGTGCGCCATTAGTAGGCCTTTTCCTAGTAGTGACCGGCTAAAGGTGCGCGGTATTAGAGGCTAGCAATGATGGAAGGGTGAGAAAAGTGCGTATAATCCATGGACTCAACATTAGTCATAAAGAACTCATATACTTATTGCAAAAATCTACAAGTTATCAAAGCAAAGTATTACGCGCATGCTCCTAGGGGGATAGATTGGTAGGAAAAGACCATCGCTCGTCCCCGACCGCCACTCATAAGGAAGATAATCAAAAAATAAATCATGCTCCGACTTCATCACATAACGGTTCACCATACGTGCATGCTACGGGAATCACAAACTTTAACACAAGTATTCTTTAAATTCACAATTACTCTACTAGCACAACTTTAATATCACCATCTTCATATCTCAAAACAATTATCAAGCATCGAACTTCTCATAGTATTCAACACACTCATAAGAAAGTTTTATTATTAATCTTGTATACCAAGCATATTAGGATTTTAAGCAAATTACCATGCTATTTAAGACTCTCAAAATAATCTAAGTGAAGCATGAGAGATCAATAGTTTCTATAAAACGAATCCACCACCGTGCTCTAAAAGATATAAGTGAAATACTAGAGCAAAACTACATAACTCAAAACATATAAGGGAAGCACATAGAGTATTCTAACAAATTCCAAATCATGTATGGATCTCTCAAAAGGTGTGTACAGCACGGATGATTGTGGTAAACTAAAAGGTAAAGACTCAAATCATACAAGACGCTTCAAGCAAAACACATATCATGTGGCGAATAAAAATATAGCTCCAAGTAAAGTTACCGATAGAAGTAGACGAAAGAGGGGATGCCTTCCGGGGCATCCCCAAGCTCTGGCTTTTGGGTGTCCGTAGATTATCTTGGGGGTGACATGGGCATCCCTAAGCTTAGGCTCTTGCCACTCCTTGTTCCATAATCCATTAAATCTTTACCCAAAACTTGAAAACTTCACAACACAAAACTTAAAGTAGAAAATCTCGTGAGCTCCGTTAGCGAAAGAAAACAAAATAACACTTCAAGGTACTGTAATTAACTCATTATTTATTTATATTGGTGTTGTACCTACTGTATTCCAACTTTTCTATGGTTTATAAACTATTTTACTAGCCATAGATTCATCAAAATAAGCAAACAACACACGAAAAACAGAATCTGTCAAAAACAGAACAGTCTGTAGTAATCTGTAGCTAGCGCAATATCTGGAACCCCAAAAATTCTAAAATAAATTTCTGGACGTGAGGAATTTATCTATTAATCATATGCAAAAAGAATTAACTAAATATCACTTTCCAAATAAAAATGGCAGCAGTTCTCGTGAGCGCTAAAGTTTCTGTTTTTTACAGCAAGTGTAACAGGACTTTCCCTAAGTCTTCCCAACGGTTCTACTTGGCACAAACACTAATTAAACACAAAAAAGCACAACCAAAACAGAGGCTAGATAAATTATTTATTACTAAACAGGAGAAAAAATCAAGGAATAAAAATAAAATTGGGTTGCCTCCCAACAAGCGCTATCGTTTAACGCCGCTAGCTAGGCATAACAAGCAAGGATAGATCTAGGTATTGCCATCTTTGGTAGGCAATCCATAAGTGGCTCTCATAATAGATTCATAAGGTAATTTAATTTTCTTTCTAGGAAAGTGTTCCATTCCTTTCCTTAATGGAAATTGTAATCTAATATTTCCTTCCTTCATATCAATAATTGCACCAATCGTTCTAAGGAAAGGTCTACCAAGAATAATAGGACATGAAGGATTGCAATCTATGTCAAGAACAATAAAATCTATGGGCACATAATTCCTATTTGCAACAATAATAACATCATTAATTCTTCCCATAGGTTTCTTAATAGTGGAATCCGCAAGGTGCAAGTTTAAAGAGCAATCATCAAAATCACGGAAACCTAACAAATCACACAAAGTCTTTGGAATCGTGGAAACACTAGCTCCCAAATCACATAAAGCATAGCATTCATGATCTTTAATTTTAATAGTTGGTTCCCACTCATCATAAAGTTTTCTAGGGATAGAAACTTCCAATTCAAGTGTTTCTTCATAAGATTGCATCAAGGCATCAACGATATGTTTAGTAAACGCTTTATTTTGACTATAAGCATGAGGAGAATTTAGCACGGATTGTAACAAGGAAATACAATCAATAAAAGAGCAAATTTCATAGTTAAATTCCTTGAAATCCATAATAGTGGGTTTAGCAACATCTAGGGTTTTAATTTCTTCAATCCCACTTTTATCAATTTTCGCATTAAGATCAAGAATTTCTGAATTCTTTGAACGCCTTCTAGGTAAAGGTGGATCATATTCAGTCCCATCATTATCAAGATTCATATTTCAAAACAAAGATTTAATAGGGGACACATCAATAACTTTTAGATCTTCATCTTTATTTTCATAGCAATCCGGTTTAGCGGCCATCCTATTAACTAAGGTGGCTTGCTTATCCGAAATTTCAGCGGTCAACTTCTCAAGACGAGCAATTTGGGATCTCAAACCATCGAATTCTTTAGACATATCATCAAGCTCTTTATTCATAAAACTCATAAAACTTTTCTGTTCCTTAAGCTCATTTCTGAAGAAACTATTATGTTCAAATTGCAAAACCATAAAGCTCCTGACATTGCTTTCGATCTCCTCTAATCTTTTAAGGTGAAGATCACCAAATTTAGGTAGAGCCATCGTGACAAGCAAGCAAACTAACACACAAGCAAACAAAAAGCAAGCGGGCAAAAGGAGGCAAATAGAGAAAGAGATGGAGGATATATATAGAGAGAGAGGGCGAATAAAACAGCAAGGGTGAAGTGGGGGAGAGGAAAACAAGAGGCAAATGGCAAATAATGTAATGCGGGAGATAAGGGTATGTGATGGGTACTTGGTATGTTGACTTTTGCGTAGACCTCCCCGGCAACAGCGCCAGAAATCCTTCTTGCTACCTCTTGAGCACTCGTTGGCTTTCCCCGAAGAGGAAGGGATGATGCAGCAAAGTAGCGTAAGTATTTCCCTCAGTTTTTGAGAACCAAGGTATCAATCCAGTAGGAGGCTACGCGTGAGTCCCTCGTACCTGCACAAAACAAATAAATCCTCGCAACCAACGCGAATAGGGGTTGTCAATCCCTACACGGCCACTTACGAGAGTGAGATCTGAAAGATATGATAAGATAATATTTTTGGTATTTTTGTGATAAAGATGCAAAGTAAAATAAAGGAAAAGTAAAAAAGCAAAGGAAATAACTAAGTAGTAGGAGATTAATATGATAAAGATAGACTCGGGGGCCATAGGTTTCACTAGTGGCTTCTCTCAAGAGCATAAGTATTCTACGGTGGGTGAACAAATTACTGTTGAGCAATTGACAGAATTGAGCATAGTTATGAGAATATCTAGGTATGATCATGTATATAGGCATCACGTCCGAGACAAGTAGACCGACTCCTGCCTGCATCTACTACTATTACTCCACTCATCGACCGCTATCCAACATGCATCTAGAGTATTAAGTTAAAAACAGAGTAACACCTTAAGCAAGATGACATGATGTAGAGGGATAAACTCATGCAATATGATGAAAACCCCATCTTGTTATCCTCGATGGCAACAATACAATACGTGCCTTGCTGCCCCTACTATCACTGGGAAAGGACACCACAAGATTGAACCCAAAGCTAAGCACTTCTCCCATTGCAAGAAAGATCAATCTAGTAGGCCAAACCAAACTGATAATTCGAAGAGACTTGCAAAGATAACCAATCGTACATGAAAGAATTCAGAGAAGATTCAAATATTGTTCATAGATACACTTGATCATAAACCCACAATTCATTGGTCTCAACAAACTCACCGCAAAAAGAAGATTACATCGAATAGTTCTCCACAAGAGAGGGGGAGAACATTGTATTGAGATCCAAAAAGAGAGAAGAAGCCATCTAGCTAATAACTATGGACCTGTAGGTCTGAGGTAAACTACTCACACTTCATCGGAGGGGCTATGGTGTTGATGTAGAAGCCCTCCGTGATCGATGCCCCCTCCGGCGGAGCTCCGGAAAAGGCTCCAGGATGGGATCTCGTGGATATAGAAAGTTGCGGTGGTGGAATTAGGTTTTTGGCTCCGTATCTGAACGTTTGGGGGTACGTAGGTATATATAGGAGGAAGGAGTACGTCGGTGGAGCAATAGGGGGCCCACGAGGGTGGAGGGCGCGCCTGGGGGGTAGGCGCGCCCCCTACCTCATGGCCTCCTCTTTTGTGTCTTGACGTAGGGTCCAAGTCTCCCGGGTCTTGTTTGTTGAGAAAATCACGTTCCTGAAGGTTTCATTTCGTTTGGACTCCGTTTGATATTCATTTTCTTCAAAACCCTAAAACAGGCAAAAAACAGCAATTCTGGGCTGGTCCTCCGGTTAATAGGTTAGTCCCAAAAATAATATAAAAGTGGATAATAAAGCCCAATAATGTTCAAAACAGTAGATAATATAGCATGGAGCAATCAAAAATTATAGATACATTGGAGACGTATCAGTCAACACAAATCATTCATCCTTTCTGGATCTACACAAGGTCATTGCATACCTTGATGGTCCTCCAACTGTTTTTTCACGCGGCCGAGCTCTTCCTCGGTCCGCTCCAGACTCTGCTTCAGTTCGGAGACCTCAGCAGCATGAGAGGTCACAACCAGCAAAGACGCCTGCTTATTCACATAGACGCGTATGGTTAGTCTCCTGCGAAAATTAGTTGATCCTCTGTCCGGATTCTCTTTTCGAACACCGTACAGTGTCTCAGGGGCTACTGTCTATACTATGACATTCCTTTTGCATAAATTGTGTTTCATACCTCAAAGCTTGTTAGAAGGCTTGTGCAGGCTTCAGTCAGTCCGCTCCTCGCGGACTGAATCCTCTCAACCACCGTACCCAAGAGGGTACGGTGTTCCTCAACAATGGAAGCACTTCACAGCGCTTCCAGTAGAGTATCCGGTGCCTGTAGATGGACAGAGGACACCGATGGAATCGGTGCACCTCCTTCTTTCGAAGGAGGCTGCTTGCCTGATTCCGGAGCCGTATAGGTCTCTGGAATTGTATTCGGCTGGGGGCTGAATTGGATATGGCCCCCACCGCCAGTCTCCATGGGGATTTGCTCCTCCATGTGTCTAGCGGCCAAGGCTTCACCCTCTGGCGCCACCCCGACGGCCTCCTGCACCTCTCCCTGGCCTGGGAAGGTCCTTCAGGACAACACCTCGGTGTCATCCATGGCCTTGGGAGAAGAGGCCGCCGGAAGGGGCCCGCTGTCCATCACCTTTGGATCCAGCGAATTCCCCGAAGATGTGGATCGCTGGAGGTCGGAACGAGCCGGACTGCAGCGCATGATTCAACATGTTAAAACCATGGAGTAAAGGAGCTGGATATATGTGCACGTCTTTGAGTACTTACGATTCGGCCAGGGGCTTATCCCTGGGGCGCCACTCGGAGTTGCTATCGATGTCCCACGCGGAGCTATCCGCGAGGGAGACCTTCCCCTTCTTGGACGCATGTGCCTCTAGATGCGTGCAGGCCACCCTTTTCTTCCTTCCCCCCTCCGGGGGAGAGTTGCTTTCCTCCTCCTCCTCGTCGTCCTCGGTGGCGGAGGAGTGGGTCTCGGCGTCTTCGGACGTCACGTCCGAAGTTCCCTTACGGCGAAGGCCACTTCTGGTCTCCTTGGCCTTCTTCTCCGGCGCTTGGTAGGGCGCCGGAACCAGCATCTTTGTCAGAAGTGGGATTGCTGGGTTTTCGGGTAGCGGAGCCGGACACTGAATCCGCTTCGCCTTCTTTGTCCATCCCTAAAAAACAAATAGGGAAGCTTAGGCGTCTTCCTTGAGTATGCAAGTAAAGGATATGCCTTGAAATACAAAAAACATACCGGACTGGCGTGGGTGAAAAGGTGAAATCCTTATCCCTTTATAAAGGCTGCGAATATCAAGCGCCTCCCCACTCGCCTTAAAACTCGCCTATTTCCCAAGGGTCGTGCAGATGTCGCAGTTGGATTACCCACGCTCGTATTGATGAGAATCCCGCAATAAGGGGACACGATCTCTGCTTCGACAAGACGTGCCAATAAAACTGCATCTTGAAACATGGAGCGGGAGCTAAAAAACGGTTTGAAATAATGACCGGGCAGTGACGTGATGTCACGCTACAAAAGTTGTCAGTAGATTGGACTCGTGAAATATTATACTCTATGTGTGTGTGTGTGGGGTACTTGTTTTGCAGAGCCGGACACGTTTTCTGTGTTCGAAGGTTGTTTTGGAGTATTCGGAGGAGCCGCCTTGCAATGCCAAAGACAATCTGCGCGTCGGACATATCGTCATTGAAGCCTGGTTCAGGGGCTACTGGGGGAGTCCTGGATTAAGGGGTCCATGAACGTCCGGACTATGTAACATGGGTCGGACTAATGGGCTATGAAGATACAAGATAGAAGACTTCTTCCCGTGTCCGGATGGGACTCTCCTTTGCGTGGATGGCAACCTTGGCATTCAGATATGTAGATTCCTTCCTTTGTAAACCGACCCTGTACAACCCTAGGCCCCTCCGGTGTCTATATAAACCGGTGGGTTTAGTCCGTAGAGGCAATCATAATCATACAAGCTAGACATCTAGGGTTTAGCCATTACGATCTCGTGGTAGATCAACTCTTATAATTCTCATGTTCATCAAGATCAATCAAGCAGGAAGTAGGGTATTACCTCCATCAAGAGGGTCCGAACCTGGGTAAACATCGTGTCCCCCGTCTCCTGTTATCATCGACTTTAGACGCACAGTTCGGGACCCCCTACCCGAGATCCGCCGGTTTTGACACCGACAATAGGACTGTCATGTCAGTGATGCTAAGGAGCCAGCGATAGACAGTGATACCACCCAGCAGGACGCCAGACCAGAGAGGAGGTCCAAGACAGGCCCAAGCGTGAGAAGAAGTCCAACCCACGAGGACTTGGCGGCAGCGGCTCCTGAACTACTTTCCTCTTTCCTTCCTACCAGATTAAGCTCGCTAAGCTTGTAACCAAACTAAATTCATGTAATCTACGAGTGAGAACCTTAGTAGTTCCTATCATGTTGGGTCCGGCGTTGGCCTGAATATGAAGGATGACGGTCAGCCGTGACATTTGAGACTCGTTTAGAATTCCTTTTGGATCACATTTTTGTGGCCGGTCAGAGCAACTCCAATGGGCCGACCCAAACGGATGGTGTTTTTGTCCGCTTTCTATCCGTTTGGGTCGGCCCGATGAACACAAACGTCCGGCGCTGTGTTTGGGTCGGCGCGAGCGCCCAACGCTGGCCCGACCCATTTTGTCGGCGCGCCAAAAAAAGTATTGCAAGCATTTTGAAAATAAATACATGCATTTAATTAAACATAAAAGCCGGCCACGAAGGCCGGCGAAAGTCCACATTACATTAATTAAAACACTAAAAACTAGACGTCGCGCTGCCCTAGGCGTCCTCGTCGGCGGCGGCGTTTGCGTCGGGACCGGTGAGGTTGATCAACATCGGCGCAGGGCCGGCCCAGGGGAACGCCGTGTTCCAGACGGTGGTGATGTCGGGCTTTGCCACCGCTACCTGGGCCTGGCACGCCTTCTCTTCGGCCTCGCGCTCGATCATGTGCAGGCGCTCGCCCTCCCGGCGCTCCTCGGTCAGCCAAACGCGGCGCCAGTGGTCGAGGTAGGCCACCTCCTGCTTCTCCGTCGCCCCGAGCCAGATCGGTGGAGCGCTGACCCACTCGCGCACTACTCTAGTCCAGGAGTAGCGCTCGCGGTAGGCCGGCTCCTCCGGCTCGGCTTTGGGCAGGGACGGCGGGGCCACCGGCGGCACGACGTAGTCGCCCGCCGCGGAGAGGGCCAAGGCCTCCGCCATGGCAGCCTCGAAAGCCGCCTTGTCCGCCTCCCTCCACCGCTCCTCCTCCTTGCTCTCCTTGATGGATGCCTGGTAGGCAGCCTCGGCCTCCTGGTCCTCGTCACGGACGATGAGCGCGGGCGGCGGCAAGCTGTGGTCGACGCCGCGGACGCCGCGTCGCCTCGCCTCCTCATGCTCGAAGGTGAACCATCGAGCCCAGTTGGGCGAGTCGACGGCGTAGTGCGGGTCGGCACGCTGCTCCGACGTCAGCAACGCCTGCCGGCGCCACACCTCCTCCGCATGGGCCCTCGCCGTCCGCGGCACCGTCGGCACTGGGATCCTCTCCAGATCCAAATGCATGTCATGCGGCAGTGTCACGTCCGGGTATGGCAGAGGCACGCGGTGGTGCCAGTGCCACTCGGCCTGGTGCAACGGCACGTTGATGTGCTGCCTCTGCCGGGGAGCGTGCGCCAGCACGGGAAGGGCGGGGAGGGAGGGGGAATGGCGGGTGGGGGCTTTGCCCTTGTGGCTGCTGCCGATGCCGGAGAAGAAACCCATGCTGGCGGTGGCTAGGGTTGTCGCCGGCGTGGGGGCAGGGGTGGCTAGATGGGGACGGGGGACGAGTGGTAGTGGATGAGGATGGCCCCGCCGCACGCCCGGCTTAAAAAAGGACGACCGCCGTCGCTGACGCGTGGGCCCAAGGTAGGTGGTCGTCATAAATTATGTTGACCATTGTAATTGGACGGCCGCTGATACGTCTCCAACGTATCTATAATTTTTGATTGCTCCATGCTATATTATCTACTATTTTGGACATTATTGGGCTTTATTATCCACTTTTATTATTTTTGGGACTAACCTATTAACTGGAGGCCCAGCCCAGAATTGTTGTTTTTGCCTGTTTTAGGGTTTCGAAGAAAAGGAATATAAAACGGAGTCCAAACAGAATGAAACCTTCGGGAACGTGATTTTCTCAACAAACAAGACCCAGGAGACTTGGACCCTACGTCAAGACACAAAAGAGGAGGCCACGAGGTAGGGGGCGCGCCTACCCCCCCCCCCCCCAGGTGCGCCCTCCACCCTCGTGGGCCCCCTGTTGCTCCGCCGACGTACTCCTTCCTCCTATATATACCTACGTACCCCCAAACGATCAGATACGGAGCCAAAAACCTAATTCCACTGCCGCAACTTTCTATATCCAGGAGATCCCATCTTGGGGCCTGTTCCGGAGCTCCGCCGGAGGGGGCATCGATCACGGAGGGCTTCTACATCAACACCATAGCCCCTCCGATGAAGTGTGAGTAGTTTACCTCAGACCTACGGGTCCATAGTTATTAGCTAGATGGCTTCTTCTCTCTTTTTGGATCTCAATACAATGCCCCCCCTCTCTTGTGGAGAACTATTCGATGTAATCTTCTTTTTGTGGTGTGTTTGTTGAGAACGATGAATTGTGGGTTTATGATCAAGTCTATCTATGAACAATATTTGAATCTTCTCTGAATTCTTTTATGTATGATTGGTTATCTTTGCAAGTCTCTTTGAATTATCAGTTTGGTTCGGCCTACTAGATTGATCTTTCTTGCAATGGGAGAAGTGCTTAGCTTTGGGTTCAATCTTGCAGTGTCCTTTCCCAGTGACAGTAAGGGCAGCAAGGCATGTATTGTATTGTTGCCATCGAGGATAACAAGATGGGGTTTTCATCATATTGCATGAGTTTATCCCTCTACATCATGTCATCTTGCTTAAGGCGTTACTCTGTTTTTAACTTAATACTCTAGATGCATGCTGGATAGCGGTCGATGAGTGGAGTAATAGTAGTAGATGCAGGCAGGAGTCGGTCTACTTGTCTCGGACGTGATGCTCAATTCTCATAACTATGCTCAATTCTGTCAATTGCTCAACATTAATTTGTTCACCCACCGTAGAATACCTATGCTCTCGAGAGAAGCCACTAGTGAAACCTATGGCCCCCGGGTCTATCTTTATCATATTAATCTCCTACTACTTAGTTATTTCCTTTTCTTTTTCCTTTGCCTTTATTTTACTTTGCATCTTTATCACAAAAATACCAAAAATATTATCTTATCATATCAATCAGATCTCACTCTCGTAAGTGGCCGTGTAGGGATTGACAACCCCTATTCGCGTTGGTTGCGAGGATTTATTTGTTTTGTGCAGGTACGAGGGACTCGCGCGTAGCCTCCTACTGGATTGATACCTTGGTTCTCAAAAACTGAGGGAAATACTTACGCTACTTTGCTGCATCATCCCTTCCACTTCGGGGAAAACCAACGTAGTGCTCAAGAGGTAGCAAGAAGGATTCCTGGCGCCATTGCCGGGGAGGTCTATGCAGAAGTCAACATACCAAGTACCCATCACATACCCTTATCTCCTGCATTACATTATTTGCCATTTACCTCTTGTTTTCCTCTCCCCCACTTCACCCTTGCCGTTTTATTCGCCCTCTCTCTCTCTATCCTCCATTTCTTTCTCTATTTGCCTCTTTTTGCCCGCTTGCTTTTTGTTTGCTTGTGTGTTAGTTTGCTTGCTTGTCACGATGGCTCAAGATAATACTAAATTATGTGACTTCACCAATACCAACAACAATGATTTTATTAGCACTCCGATTGATCCTCTTACCGATGTTGAATCTTGTGAAATTGATACTGCTTTGCTGAATCTTGTCATGAAAGATCCATTTTCCGGCCTTCCTAGTGAAGATGCCGCTACCCATCTAAATAGCTTCGTTGATTTGTGTGATATGCAAAAGAAGAAAGATGTGGATAATGATATTGTTAAATTGAAGCTATTTCCTTTTTCACTTAGAGATTGTGCTAAAACTTGGTTTTCGTCTTTGCCTAAAAATAGTATTGATTCATGGAATAAGTGCAAAGATGCTTACATCTCTAAGTATTTTCCTCCCGCTAAGATCATCTCTTTTAGAAACGATATCATGAATTTTAAGCAACTTGATCATGAACATGTTACACAAGCTTGGGAGAGAATGAAACTAATGATACGTAATTGCCCTACTCATGGTTTAAACTTGTGGATGATTATACAAAAATTTTATGCCGGATTGAATTTTGCTTCTAGAAATCTTTTAGATTCGGCCACAGGAGGCACTTTTATGGAAATCACTTTATAATAAGCTACTAAACTCCTAGATAATATTATGGTTAATTATTCTCAATGGCATACTAAAAGATCTACTAATAAAAGGTGCATGCGATAGAAGAAATTAATGTTTTGAGTGGAAAGATGGATGAACTTATGAAATTATTTACTAATAAGAGTGTTTCTTCTCATCCTAATGATATGCCCTTGTCTACTTTGATTGAGAATAATAATGAATCTATGGATGTGAATTTTGTTGGTAGGAACAATTTTGGTAACAACGTGTATAGAGGAAATTTTAATCCTAGGCCTTATCCTAGTAATCCCTCTAATAATTATGGTAATTCCTACAACAATTCTTATGTAAATTATAATAAGATGCCCTCTGATTTTGAATCTAATATTAAAGAATTTATTACTTCTCAAAAGAATTTTAATTCTTTGATTGAAGAAAAATTGCTTAAGATTGCTGAGTTGGCTAGGAACGTTGATAGAATTTCTCTTGATGTTGATTCTTTGAAACTTAGATCTATTCCACCTAAGCATGATATCAATGAGTCTCTCAAAGCCATGAGAATTTCCATTGATGAGTGCAAAGAAAGAACCGCTAGGATGCGTGCTAAGAAAGATGCCTTTATAAGAGTGTGTTCTTCTAGTTGCTATGAAAATAAAGATGAAGATCTAAAAGTTATTGATGCGTCCCCTATTAAATCTTTGTTTTGCAATATGAATCTTGATAATGATGGGACTGAATATGATCCACCTTTACCTAGAAGGCGTTCCAAGAATTCAGAATTTTTTGATCTTAATGCTAAAATTGATAAAAGTAGGATTGAAGAAATTAAAACCCTAGATGTTGCTAAACCCACTATTATGGAATTCAAGGAATTTAACTATGAAAATTGCTCTTTTATTGATTGTATTTCCTTGTTACAATCCGTGCTAAATTCTCCTCATGCTTATAGTAAAAATAAAGCGTTTATTAAACATATCGTTGATGCCTTGATGCAATCTTATGAAGAAAACTTGAATTGGAAGTTTCTATCCCTAGAAATCTTTACGATGAGTGGGACCAACTATTAAAATTAAAATTAAAGATCATGAATGCTATGCTTTATGTGATTTGGGTGCTAGTGTTTCCACGATTCCAAAGACTTTGTGTGATTTGTTAGGTTTCCATGATTTTGATGATTGCTCTTTAAACTTGCACCTTGCGGATTCCACTATTAAGAAACCTATGGGAAGAATTAATGATGTTCTTATTGTTGCAAATAGGAATTATGTGCCCATAGATTTTATTGTTCTTGACATAGATTGCAATCCTTCATGTCCTATTATTCTTGGTAGACCTTTCCTTAGAACGATTGGTGCAATTATTGCTATGAAGGAAGGAAATATTATATTCCAATTTCCATTAAGGAAAGGCATGGAACACTTCCCTATAAATAAAATTAAATTACCTTATGAATCTATTATGAGAGCCACTTATGGATTGCCTACCAAAGATGGCAATACCTAGATCTATCATTGCTTGTTATGCCTAGCTAGGGGCGTTAAACGATAGCGCTTGTTGGGAGGCAACCCAATTTTTTTATTCCTTGCTTTTTGCTCCTGTTTAGTAATAAATAATTTATCTAGACTCTGTTTTGGTTGTGCTTTTTTGTGTTTAATTAGTGTTTGTGCCAAGTAGAACCGTGGGGAAGACTTAGGGAAAGTCCTGTTACACTTGCTGTAAAAAACAAAAACTTTAGCGCTCACGAGAACTGCTGCCATTTTTATTTGGAAAGTGATATTTAGTTAATTCTTTTTGAATATGATTAATAGATAAATTACTCACGTTCATCAATTTATTTCAGAATTTTTGGGGTTCCATATATTGCGCTAGCTACAGATTACTACAGACTGTTCTGTTTTTGACAGATTCTGTTTTTCGTGTGTTGTTTGCTTATTTTGATGAATCTATGGCTAGTAAAATAGTTTATAAACCATATAAAAGTTGGAATACAGTAGGTACAACACCAATATAAATAAATAATGAGTTAATTACAGTACCTTGAAGTGTTCTTTTGTTTTCTTTCGCTAACGGAGCTCACGAGATTTTCTACTTTAAGTTTTGTGTTGTGAAGTTTTCAAGTTTTGGGTAAAGATTTAATGGATTATGGAACAAGGAGTGGCAAGAGCCTAATCTTAGGGATGCCCATGTCACCCCCAAGATAATCTACGGACACCCAAAAGCCAAAGCTTGGGGATGCCCCGGAAGGCATCCCTCTTTCGTCTACTTTTATCGGTAACTTTACTTGGAGCTATATTTTTATTCGCCACATGATATGTGTTTTGCTTGGAGCGTCTTGTATGATTTGAGTCTTTACTTTTTATTTTACCACAATCATCCTTGCTGTACACACCTTTTGAGAGAGTTATACATGATTTGGAATTTGTTAGAATACTCTATGTGCTTCGCTTATATCTTTTGAGTTATGTAGTTTTGCTCTAGTACTTCACTTATATCTTTTAGAGCACGGTGGTGGATTCGTTTTATAGAAACTATTGATCTCTCATGCTTCACTTAGATTATTTTGAGAGTCTTAAATAGCATGGAAATTTGCTTAAAATCCTAATATGCTTGGTATACAAGATTAATAATAAAACTTTCTTATGAGTGTGTTGAATATTATGAGAAGTTCGATGCTTGATAATTGTTTTGAGATATGAAGATGGTGATATTAAAGTTGTGCTAGTAGAGTAATTGTGAATTTAAAGAATACTTGTGTTAAATTTTGTGATTCCCGTAGCATGCACGTATGGTGAACCGTTATGTGATGAAGTCGGAGCATGATTTATTTTTTGATTGTCTTCCTTATGAGTGGCGGTCGGGGACGAGCGATGGTCTTTTCCTACCAATCTATCCCCGTAGGAGCATGCGCGTAATACTTTGCTTTGATAACTTGTAGATTTTTGCAATAAGTATATGAGTTCTTTATGACTAATGTTGATTCCATGGATTATACGCACTTTTCTCACCCTTCCATCATTGCTAGCCTCTCTAATACCACGCACCTTTCACCGGTATCATACACCCACCATATACCTTCCTCAAAACAGCCACCATACCTACCTATTATGGCATTTCCATAGCCATTCTGAGATATATTCCCATGCAACTTTCCACTGTTCCATTTATTATGACACACTCCATCATGGTCATATTGCTTAGCATGATCATCTAGTCGACATCGTATTTGTGGCAAAGCCACCATTCATAATTATTTCATACATGTCACTCATGAGTCATTGCATATCCCGGTACACCGCCAGAGGCATTCATATAGAGTCATATTTTGTTCCAAGTATCGAGTTGTAACTGTTGAGTTCTAAGAAAAATAAAAGTGTGATGATCATCATTATTAGAGCATTATCCCAGTGAGGAAAGGATGATGGAGACTATGATTCTCCCACAAGTCGGGATGAAACTCCAGACTAAAACTAAAAAAATAAAAAAAGAGGCCATAAAAATGAAGGAAATATGCCCAAGAGGCAATAATAAAGTTATTATTTATTTCCTTCTATCATGATAAATGTTTATTATTCATGCTAGAATTGTATTAACCGGAAACATAATACATGTGTGAATACATAGACAAACAGAGTGTCACTAGTATGCCTCTACTTGACTAGCTCGTTGATCAAAGATGGTTATGTTTCCTAACCATATACATGAGTTGTCATTTTATTAACGGGATCACATCATTAGGAGAATGATGTGATTGACTTGACCCATTCCGTTAGCTTAGCACTTAATCGTTTAGTTTGTTGCTATTGCTTTCTTCATGACTTATACATGTTCCTATGACTATGAGATTATGCGACTCCCGTTTACCGGAGGGACACTTTGTGTGCTACCAAACGTCACAACGTAACTGGGTGATTATAAAGGTGCTCTACAGGTGTCTCTGAAGGTACTTGTTGGGTTGGTGTATTTCCGGATTAGGATTTGTCACTCCGATTGTCGGAGAGGTATCTCTGGGCCCTCTCGGTAATGCACATCACCTAAGCCTTGCAAGCATTGCAACTAATGAGTTAGTTGCGAGATGATGTATTACGGAACGAGTAAAGAGACTTGCCGGTAACGAGATTGAACTAGGTATTGAGATGCCGACGATCGAATCTCGGGCAAGTAACATACCGATGACAAAGGGAACATTTCCGATAAGTATATGTGAATGACATATTGTTGATCGAAGATAATGTAGAATTATTCTGCAAAGCATAAAGGAATGTTTGCAAGGAGTTTTTCAAAGAAAGACCTCGGTGAAGCTGCTTACATATTGAGCATCAAGATCTATAGATATAGATCAAGACGCTTGATAAGTTTTTCAATAAGTACATACCTTGACAAGATTTTGAAGTGGTTCAAAATGGAACAGTCAAAAAGGAGTTCTTGCCTGTGTTACAAGGTGTGAAGTTGAGTAAGACTCAAATCCCGACCACGGCAGAAGATAGAGAGAGAATGAAAGTCATTCCCTATGCCTCAGCCATATGTTCTATAAAGTATGCCATGCTGTGTACCAGACCTATTGTATACCATGCCCTGAGTTTGGCAAGGGAGTACAATAGTGATCTAGGAGTAGATCACTGGACACTGGTCAAAATTATCCTTAGTAGAATAAGGATATGTTTTTCGATTATGGAGGTGACAAAAGGTTCGTCGTAAAGGGTTACGTCGATGCAAGTTTTGACACTGATCCAGATGACTCTAAGTCTCAATCTTGATACATATTGAAAGTGGGAGCAATTAGCTAGAGTAGCTCCATGCAGAGCATTGTTGACATAGAAATTTGCAAAATACGTACGGATCTAAATGTGGCAGACCCGTTGACTAAACTTCTCTCACAAGCAAAACATGATCACACCTTAGTACTCTTTGGGTGTTAATCACATAGCGATGTGAACTAGATTATTGACTCTAGTAAACCCTTTGGGTGTTGGTCCCATGTCGATGTGAACTATTGGTGTTAATCACATGGTGATGTGAACTATTGGTATTAAATCACATGGCGATGTGAACTAGATTATTGACTCTAGTGCAAGTGGGAGACTGAAGGAAATATGCCCTAGAGGCAATAATAAAGTTATTATTTATTTCCTTATATCATGATAAATGTTTATTATTCATGCTAGAATTGTATTAACCGGAAACATAATACATGTGTGAATACATAGACAAACAGAGTGTCACTAGTATGCCTCTACTTGACTAGCTCGTTGATCAAAGATGGTTATGTTTCCTAACCATATACATGAGTTGTCATTTTATTAATAGGATCACATCATTACGAGAATGATGTGATTGACTTGACCCATTCCGTTAGCTTAGCACTTGATCGTTTAGTTTGTTGCTATTGCTTTCTTCATGACTTATACATGTTCCTATGACTATGAGATTATGCAACTCCCGTTTACCGGAGGAACACTTTGTGTGCTACCAAACGTCACAACGTAACTGGGTGATTATAAAGGTGCTCTACAGGTGTCTCCGAAGGTACTTGTTGGGTTGGCGTATTTCGAGATTAGGATTTGTCACTCCGATTATCGAAGAGGTATCTCTGGGCCCTCTCGGTAATGCACATCACCTAAGCCTTGCAAGCATTGCAACTAATGAGTTAGTTGCGAGATGATGTATTATGGAACGGGTAAAGAGACTTGCCGGTAACGAGATTGAACTAGGTATTGAGATGCCGAAGATCGAATCTCAGGCAAGTAACATACCGATGACAATGGGAACAACGTATGTTGTTATGCGGTCTGACCGATAAAGATCTTCGTAGAATATGCAGGAGCCAATATGAGCATCCAGGTTCCGCTATTGGTTATTGACCGGAGACGTGTCTCGGTCATGTCTACGTAGTTCTCGAACCCGTAGGGTCCGCACGCTTAACGCTACGATGACAGTTATATTATGAGTTTATATGTTTTGATGTACCGAAGGAGTTAGGAGTCCCGGATGAGATCGAGGACATGACGAGGAGTCTCTAAATGGTCGAGACATAAAGATCGATATATTGGATGACTATATTCGGACTTCGGAAAGGTTCTGAGTGATTCGGGTATTTTCGGGGTACCGGAGAGTTACGGAATTCGCCAGGGAGTATATGGGCCTTATCGGGCCATACGGGAATAGAGGATATAGGCCAAAAGGAAGGAGGCCTGTGCCCCCCCCCTCTGGTCCGAATTGGACAACGGGTGAAGCCCCCTTTTCCTTCTCCCTCTCCTCCTCTTTTCTTCACTCCTACTCCAACAAGGAAAGGGGGAGTCCTACTCCCGGTGGGAGTAGGACTCCCCGTTGGCGCGCCCTCCTCCTAGGCCGGCCGCCTCCCCCCTTGCTCCTTTATATACAGGGGCAGGGGGGCACCTCTAGACACACAAGTTGATCGTCTCTTAGCCGTGTGCGGTGCCCCCCTCCACCATAGTCCACCTCGATAATACTGTAGCGGTGCTTAGGCGAAGCCCTGTGTCGGTAGAACATCAACATCGTCACCACGCCGTCGTGCTGATGAAACTCTCCCTCAACACTCGGCTGGATCGGAGTTAGAGGGACGTCATCGGGCTGAACGTGTGCTAAAATCGGAGGTGCCGTGCGTTCGGTACTTGATCGGTCGGATCATGAAGACGTACGACTACATCAACCGCGTTGTGCTAACGCTTCCGCTTTCGGTCTACGAGGGTACGTGGACAACACTCTCCCCTCACGTTGCTCTGCATCACCATTATCTTGCGTGTGCGTAGGAAAATTTTGAAATTACTACGTTCCCCAATAGTAGCATCCGAGCCAGGTTTTATGCGTAGATGTCATATGCACGAGTAGAACACAAGTGAGTTGTGGGCGATATAAGTCATATTTCTTACCAGCATGTCATACTTTGGTTCGGCGGTATTGTTGGATGAAGCGGCCCGGACCGACATTACGCGTACGCTTACACGAGACTGGTTCTACCAACGTGCTTTGCACACAGGTGGCTGACGGGTGTCAGTTTCTCCAACTTTAGTTGAACCAAGTATGGCTATGCCCGGTCCTTCCGAAGGTTAAAACAGCACCAACTTGACAAACTATCATTGCGGTTTTGATGCGTAGGTAAGAACGGTTCTTGCTCAGCCCGTAGCAGCCACGTAAAACTTGCAACTACAAAGTAGAGGACGTCTAACTTGTTTTTGCAGGGCATGTTGTGATGTGATATGGTCAAGACGTGATGAGATATAAGTTGTTGTATGAGATGATCATGTTTTGTTGAAGTTATCGGCAACTGGCAAAAGCCTTATGGTTATCTCTCTATTGCATAAGATGCAAGCGCCAAATAATTGCTTTACTTTATCGCTATGCGATAGCAATAGTTGTAAGAGCAATTGTTGGTGAGACAACCATGTGACGACACATTGATATAGATCAAGATGATGGAGATCATGGTGTCATGCCAGTGACAATGGAGATCATGACGATGCTTTGGAGATGGAGATCAAAGGCACAAGATGATGATGGCCATATCATGTCACATATTTTGATTGCATGTGATGTTTATATTTTATACATCTTATTTTGCTTAGTTCGACGGTAGCTTTATAAGATTATATCTCACTAATTATCAAGGTACAAGTGTTCTCCCTAAGTATGCACCATTGCGAAAGTTCTTCGTGCTGAGACACCACGTGATGATCGGGTGTGATAGGCTCTACGTTCAAATACAACGGGTGCAAAACAGGTGCACACGCGGAATACTCAGGTTAAACTTGACGAGCCTAGCATATAACAGATATGGCCTCGGAACATGGAGACCGAAAGGTCGAGCATGAATCATATAGTAGATATGATCAACATAGTGATGTTCACCATTGAAACTACTCCATCTCACGTGATGATCGGACATGGTTTAATTGATATGGATCACGTGATCACTTAGAAGATTAGAGGGATGTCTGTCTAAGTGGGAGTTCTTAAGTAATATGATTAATTGAACTTTAATTTATCATGAACTTAGTCCTGGTAGTATTAGCATATCTATGTTGTAGATCAATAGCTCGCATTTAGCTCCCCTTTTTATTTTTGATATGTTCCTAGAGAAAATTAAGTTGAAAGATGTTAGTAGCAATGATGCGGATTGGATCCGTGATCTGAGGATTATCCTCATTGCTGCACAGAAGAATTATGTCCTTAATGCACCGCTAGGTGACAGACCTATTGCAGGAACAGATGCAGACGTTATGAACGTTTGGGTAGCTCAATATGATGACTACTTGATAGTTTAGTGCACCATGCTTAAACGGCTTAGAATCGGGACTTCAAAGACGTTTTGAATGTCATGGACCATATGAGATGTTCCAGGAGTTGAAGTTAATATTTCAAGCAAATACCCGAGTTGAGAGATATGAAGTCTCCAACAAGTTCTATAGCTAAAAGATGGAGGAGAATAGCTCAAGCCGTGAGCATGTGCTTAGATTGTCTGGGTACTACAATCGCTTAAATGAAGTGGGAGTTAATCTTCCAGATAAGATAGTGATTGACAGAATTCTCTAGTCACCATCACCAAGTTAGTAGAACTTCGTGATGAACTATGATATGCAAGGGATAACGGAAACAATTCCCAAGCTCTTCGTAATGCTGAAATCAACAAAGGTAGAAATCAAGAAAAATATCAAGTATTGATGGTAGACAAGACCACTAGTTTCAAGAAAAGGGCAAAGGGAAGAAGGGGAACTTCAAGAAGAACGGCAAGCAAGTTGCTGCTCAAGTGAAGAAGCCCAAGTATGGTCCTAAGCCTGAGACTAAGTGCTTCTACTACAAAGGGGCTGGTCACTGGAAGCGGAACAGCCCCAAGTATTTGGCGGATAAGAAGGATGGCAAAGTGAACAAAGGTATATTTGATATACGGATTATTGATGTGTATTTTACTAGTGTTTGTAGCAACCCCCCAGTATTTGATACTGGTTCAGTTGCTAAGAGTAGTAACTTGAAACGGGAGTTGCAGAATGAACAGAGACTGGTTAAGGGTGAAGTGACGATGTGTGTTGGAAGTGGTTCCAAGATTGATATGATCATCATAGCACACTCCCTATACTTTCGGGATTAGTGTTGAACCTAAATAAGTGTTATTTGGTGTTTGCATTGAGCATGAATATGATTTGATCATGTTTATTGCAATACGGTTATTCATTTAAGTAAGAGAATAAATTGTTGTTCTGTTTACATATATGGTTACACACCCAATGAAAATGGTTCGTTGGATCTTGATCGTAGTGATACACATATTCATAACATTGAAACCAAAAGATGCAAAGTTAATAATGATAGTGCAACTTATTTGTGGCATTGCCGTTTAGGTCATATTGGTGTAAAGCGCATGAAGAAACTCCATGCTAATGGACTTTTGGAATCACTTGATTATGAATCAGTTGATGCTTGCGAACCATGCCTCATGGGCAAGATGACTAAGACACCGTTCTCCGGAACAATGCAGCAAGCAACAGATTTGTTGGAAATCATGCATACTGATGTATGTGGTCCAATGAATATTGAAGCTCGCGGCAGGTATCATTATTTTCTAATCTTCACAGATGATTTGAGCAGATATGAGTATATCTATTTGATGAAACACAAGTCTGAAACATTTGAAAAGTTCAAAGAATTTCAGAGTGAAGTGGAGAATCATCGTAACAAAATAAAAGTTTCTACGATATGATCGCAGAAGTAAAATATTTGAGTTACAAGTTTGGCCTTCAGTTAAAACAATGTGAAACAGTTTCACTACTCATGCCACCTAGAAAACCACAGTGTAATGGTATGTCCGAACGTCGTAACCGTGCTTTATTAGATATGGTGCGATCTATGACTTCTCTTACTAATTTACCGCTATCGTTTTGGGGTTATGCATTAGAGACAACTACATTCACGTTAAATAGGGCACCATCTAAATCCGTTGAGATGACACCATATGAACTATGGTTTGGCAAGAAACCTAAGCTGTCATTTCTTAAAGTTTGAGGTTGCAATGCTTATGTGAAAAAGTTTCAACCTGATAAGCTCAAACCCAAATCGGAGAAGTGCGTCTTCATAGGATACCCAAAAGAAAATGTTGGGTACACCTTCTATCACAGATCCGAAGGCAAGATATTCGTTGCTGAGAATGGATCCTTTCTAGAGAAGGAGTTTCTCTCGAAAGAAGTGAGTGGGAGGAAAGTAGAACTTGATGAGGTAACTGTACCTGCTCCCTTATTGGAAAGTAGTTCATCATAGAAATCTGTTCCTGTGACTACTACACCAATTAGTGAGGAAGCGAATGATGATGATCATGTAACTTCAGATCAAGTTACTACCGAACCTCGTAGGTAAACCAGAGTGATATTCGCACCAGAGTGGTACGGTAATCCTGTTCTAGAGGTCATGTTACTTGACCATGACGAGCCTACGAACTATGAGGAAGCGATGATGAGCCCAGATTCCGCGAAATGGCTTGAGGCCACGAAATCTGAGATGAGATCCATGTATGAGAACAAAGTATGGACTTTGATTGACTTGCCCATTGATCGGCGAGCCATTGATATTAAATGGATCTTCAAGAGGAAGACGGACGCTGATAGTAGTGTCACTATCTACACAGCTAGAATTGTCGCAAAAAGGTTTTCGACAAGTTCAAGGTGTTGACTACGATGAGAGTTTCTCACTCGTATCTATGCTTAAGTCTGTTTGAATCATGTTAGCAATTGCCGCATTTTATGAAATCTGGCAAGTGGATAAACAAAACTGCATTCCTTAATGGATTTATTAAAGAAGAGTTGTATATGATGCAACTAGAAGGTTTTGTCAATCCTAAAGGTACTAACAAAATATGCGAGCTCCAGCAATCCATCTATGGACTGGTGCAAGCATCTCGGAGTTGGAATATATGCTTTGATAAGTTGATCAAAGCATATAGTTTTATACAGACTTGCGGTGAAGCCTGTATTTACAAGAAAGTGAGTAGGAGCATTACAACATTTCTGATAAGTATATGTGAATGACATATTGTTGATTGGAGATAATGTAGAATTATTCTGCAAAGCATAAAGGAATGTTTGCAAGGAGTTTTTCAAAGAAAGACCTCGGTGAAGCTGCTTACATATTGAGCATCAAGATCTATAGATATAGATCAAGACGCTTGATAAGTTTTTCAATAAGTACATACCTTGACAAGATTTTTAAGTGGTTCAAAATGGAACAGTCAAAAAGGAGTTCTTGCCTGTGTTACAAGGTGTGAAGTTGAGTAAGACTCAAATCCCGACCATGGTAGAAGATAGAGAGAGAATGAAAGTCATTCCCTATGCCTCAGCCATATGTTCTATAAAGTATGCCATGCTGTGTACCAGACCTATTGTATACCATGCCCTGAGTTTGTCAAGGGAGTACAATAGTGATCTAGGAGTAGATCACTGGACATTGGTCAAAATTATCCTTAGTAGAATAAGGATATGTTTCTCGATTATGGAGGTGACAAAAGGTTCGCCGTAAAGGGTTACATCGATGCAAGTTTTGACACTGATCCAGATGACTCTAAGTTTCAATCTTGATACATATTGAAAGTGGGAGCAATTAGCTAGAGTAGCTCCATGCAGAGCATTGTTGACACAGAAATTTGCAAAATACATACGGATCTGAATGTGGCAGACCCGTTGACTAAACTTCTCTCACAAGCAAAACATGATAACACCTTAGTACTCTTTGGGTGTTAATCACATAGCGATGTGAACTAGATTATTGACTCTAGTAAACCCTTTGGGTGTTGGTCACATGTCGATGTGAACTATTGGTGTTAATCACATGGTGATGTGAACTATTGGTATTAAATCACATGGCGATGTGAACTAGATTATTGACTCTAGTGCAAGTGGGAGACTGAAGGAAATATGCCCTAGAGGCAATAATAAAGTTATTATTTATTTCCTTATATCATGATAAATGTTTATTATTCATGCTAGAATTGTATTAACCGGAAACGTAATACATGTGTGAATACATAGACAAACAGAGTGTCACTAGTATGCCTCTACTTGACTAGCTCGTTGATCAAAGATGGTTATGTTTCCTAACCATAGACATGAGTTGTCATTTTATTAATAGGATCACATCATTACGAGAATGATGTGATTGACTTGACCCATTCCGTTAGCTTAGCACTTGATCGTTTAGTTTGTTGCTATTGCTTTCTTCATGACTTATACATGTTCCTATGACTATGAGATTATGCAACTCCCGTTTACCGGAGGAACACTTTGTGTGCTATCAAACGTCACAACGTAACTGGGTGATTATAAAGGTGCTCTACAGGTGTCTCCGAAGGTACTTGTTGGGTTGGCGTATTTCGAGATTAGGATTTCTCACTCTGATTGTCGGAGAGGTATCTCTGGGCCCTCTCGGTAATGCACATCACCTAAGCCTTGCAAGCATTGCAACTAATGAGTTAGTTGCGAGATGATGTATTACGGAACGAGTAAAGAGACTTGCCGGTAACGAGATTGAACTATGTATTGAGATGCCGACGATCGAATCTCGGGCAAATAACATATTGATGACAAAGGGAACAACGTATGTTGTTATGCGGTCTGGACGATTAAGATCTTTGTAGAATATGTAGGAGCCAATATGAGCATCCAGGTTCCTCTATTGGTTATTGACCGGAGATGTGTCTCGGTCATGTCTACGTAGTTCTCGAACCCATAGGGTCCGCACGCTTAACGCTACGATGATAATTATATTATGAGTTTATATGTTTTGATGTACCAAAGGAGTTCGGAGTTCCGGATGAGATCGGGGACATGACGAGGAGTCTCGAAATGGTCGAGATGTAAAGATCGATATATTGGACGACTATATTCAGACTTCGGAAAGGTTCCGAGTGATTCGGGTATTTTTGGAGTACCGGAGAGTTACGGGAATTCGCCGGGGAGTATATGGGCCTTATTGGGCCATACGGGAATAGAGGAGATAGGACAAAAGGAAGGAGGCCTACGCCCCCCCCCCCTCTGGTCCGAATTGGACAAGTGGTGCAACCCCCTTTTCCTTCTCCCTCTCCTCCTCTTTCCTTCACTCCTACTCCAACAAGGAAAGGAGGAGTCCTACTCCCGGTGGGAGTAGGACTCCCCCCTTGGCGCGCCCTCCTCCTAGGCCGGCCGCCTCCCCCCTTGCTCCTTTATATACAGGGGCAGGGGGCACCTCTAGACACACAAGTTGATCAAGTTGATCGTCTCTTAGACGTGTGCGGTGCCCCCCTCCACCATAGTCCACCTCGATAATACTGTAGTGGTGCTTAGGCGAAGCCCTCCGTCGGTAGAACATCAACATCGTCACCACACCGTCGTGCTGACGAAACTCTCCCTCAACACTCGGCTGGATCGGAGTTAGAGGGACGTCATCGGGCTGAACGTGTGCTGAACTCGGAGGTGCCGTGCGTTTGGTACTTGATCGGTCGGATCGTGAAGACGTACGACTACATCAACCGCGTTGTGCTAACGCTTCCACTTTCGGTCTACGAGGGTACGTGGACAACACTCTCCCCTCTCGTTGCTATGCATCACCATGATCTTGCGTGTGCATAGGAAAATTTTGAAATTACTACGTTCCACAACAAAAAAAGAGAGAAAAGGCCCAAAAAAAGAGAGAGAAAAAGAGAGAAGGGACAATGCTACTATCCTTTTGCCACACTTGTGCTTCAAAGTAGCACCATGATATTCATAGTAGAGAGTCTCTCATTTCATCACTTTCATAATAGTGGGAATTTTTGATTATAGAACTTGGCTTGTATATTCCAATGATGGGCTTCCTCAAATTGCCCTAGGTCTTCATGAGCAAGCAAGCTGGATGCATACCCACTTAGTTTCTTTTTGAGCTTTCATATACCTATAGCTCTAGTGCATCTGTTGCATGGCAATCCCTACTCACTCACATTGATATCTATTGATGGGCATCTCCATAGCCCGTTGATACGCCTAGTTGATGTGAGACTATCTTCTCCCTTTTTGTCTTCTCCACGACCACCATTCTATTCCACCTATAGTGCTATGTCCATGGCTCACGCTCATGTATTGCGTGAAGATTGAAAAAGTTAGAGAATGTCAAAAGTATGAAACAATTGCTTGGCTTGTCATCGGGGGTTGTGCATGATTTAAATATTTTGTGTGGTGAAGATAGAGCATAGCCAGACTATATGATTTTATAGGAATAACTTTCTTTGGCTATGTTATTTTGAGAAGACATAATTGCTTTGTTAGTATGCTTGAAGTATTATTATTTTTATGTCAATATTAAATTTTTGTCTTGAATCTTTCGGATCTGAATATTCATACCACAATTAAGAAGAATTATATTAAAATTATGCCAAGTAGCACTCCGCATCAAAAATTATGTTTTTATCATTTACCTACTCGAGGACAAGCAGGAATTAAGCTTGGGGATGCTTGATACGTCTCCAACGTATCTATAATTTTTTATTGCTCCATGCTATATTATCTACTGTTTTGGACATTATTGGGCTTTATTATCCACTTTTATATTATTTTTAGGACTAACCTATTAACCGGAGGCCCAGCCCAGAATTGTTGTTTTTCGCCTGTTTTAGTGTTTCGAAGAAAAGGAATATTAAACGGAGTCCAAACGGAATGAAACCTTCAGGAACATGGTTTTCTCAACAAACAAGACCCAGGAGACTTGGTGTAATGCCCCGTGACCGATGTGCCAGGTGTCTTCCAGTTATTCGCTTTTGCCTTGTCATTTGCTTGCGTGTTGCATCTTTCATGTCATCATGTGCATTGTGTGTTTTTCATACATATTAAGTTGTTGCATGTTCCATGCATGATTCTTGCTTCATCACCTTCTCCTTCCCTCCACTTCCTTCTTTTGGCAAGTGTCACGTTCCCTTCTCTTTTAATGTTCATCTTTGCCTCAATATTCTAACACCATGCACCTAGCCTCTCTGTCAAATTTCATCTCTTTTGAAATTGTTTTGGTTAGGGTTTAAAATGGTTCAAGTTTGAATTTAATTCAAACTTGAATTATTTTTACTTCCTTTAAAATCTCCAAACCAATTTTGTTAAATAGAACACATTTTCAGGATCATGAATATATTTTTATATTTCTCTAGCTCCTCTCCTTTTCCCCCTGCTTTTTCCTTTTTGGTATTTCTGTCTGAAGAAATAGAAAAGCAGCAGCATCAGCTACCTGGGCCTCGGCCACCCGGCCGGCCCATTAGCTCAGCCAGCGCCGGCCCATCCCTCTCCTAAGGCCCGGCCGCCCCATTCCCACCTAAACCTAGCCCGAGCCCCTCGCGCAACCCCCTCCTCTCGGTCTCCCTCGCGTCGCCAGGAGACAGCGAGCGCGCTGCCCGATCCATCTACCTCTTGATCCCTCCCTCTCTCGCTGTCTTCCCTTCCCCCTTCGTCCTCCTCGTGCGTCGCACCTCCTACCCCGAGCACCGCCCCATGGAGCCGCCTTCTCCACTCCGGTGAGGCCGCCGCCGCGCCATCTCGCCTCCTCCCCATCTCCAGCAAGGCCGCCACGCCACCATGCTCCAGCGCCGCCTCGAGCTCATCTTCCTCGACCTCCATGCCGTCCCGCAGCTCCCTCGCCCCGCTCGATCTGCACGCGGGATCCCGAGCGCCTCGGCCCGCTGCCTGCTTGCCGGAGCAGCAACAGCAGCCCCATGCACTGCCCGGGCCTCCCCTGCATCCTCCTCACCGCTGAACCGGCCTCCTATCCATCTCCTCTGCGCCCATGGGCCTCGACGCCCTTGTTGCTGCGGCTACTAGACCACCACGGCGCCATCAGGAAGACTCTGGCCACCACCGAGAACCCCCGGACCTGTCAAGACGTGTACACGGAGACCCAAGTCAGGAGACTACCGATGGCCCTCCAAGTTCAACAAATCGTCGACATCGGAGTACCACTACTTCAACAGGTGTACAACTACGCGGTTTCACTAAGTACCCCTTCAGATTCGTCGAGTTTGACTACCCCGCAAGAACCGGAGCGCCAAGTACCTCTACCGCCTTCTTCGGAATCCGAAAAATGCCAAGTACCCCTTCAGTTCGGCAAGTCCGGAAGTTCGTCTTCACTAAACGTTCACACGACCATAACCGGGACCGTCAGGCATCTTCTTTGAGATTTTTGCCAAGTACCACGACGACGCGTCTTGTTCATCTACCGCCATTTTCGGAACCGCTAAGAACGGCAAGTACCTCAGCAAGTACCTTGACACCCGATGCATAGAACAACTACCGTCGCCGACGACCCGAGTACCACTACCGTCGACCCTCGAAGACTCCGTGGATGTCAAGATCCTCGCCGTGACCTCGAACATCTACGGAATGTGCACGACTACAAAATGGGTACCACTACCATTGCCAAAGACCCGTGTAACGGTATCGTCAAGTTCGACTACCGCCGCGTGAACAACTACTTCCACTACCACCATTGCAAGAACGTCTACTTCCCTCTACAAACTCGTTCCGCCTGAAACACATGCTTCGAAGGTATACCACCGAAACGACCTTCCGAGAATGAAAGCATGTTGTATGAGATGCTCATGTTCGAACCGTGTCTGAGTTGTCATTGCACGTTCCTCCTCGGTTGCCATGCCGTCGACCCATGGGTAACCCGGTATCCGGGATTACCCCCACCATCCTCGCATGATCCGCTCATCCACATTTTCTCTTGCACCGACATCTCAATGAGTTGTCGGATCACCCGGAATGTTGCCGTGGCACCATTTCCGTTGTAGTTGTCGTGGCACCCCTTTTGTTCCGCCATGGCGACCAAATGCTTCATAATACTCTTGTCAAACTTTTAATAAAAAATGCATAAACTTGCACATGTCATCCGCATCATGTTAACAACATCAAGAATGTTTAAAATTGTTGTTTGTATTAATTTGCTAAATGCATATGGGGATTTATCGGATTTGTTGTTTGTTATATCCGGCCCCATTTAAATGGTTTAAATGGTATAGTTTTGCTATGCTTCACCTCTTGCCAGGTTAACCAACATTTAAATTTGTTGAGTACCTAACCGGGAGAGAACTAAATAATTAATGTGGTGTTCCGTCAATATGCAACGGAGTTGCATATTGAGCTCCACTTAATTTGTAGTATTGTTTGTGCACTTTGCCATGCCATGCTTCATTTAACCAGACATGCATCATACTTGATTGTGCATCATGCCATGATTATGTGGTGGTTGTTTACTATGTTGTTTGCTTCTTTCCGGTGTTGCTTCTTCGGGTTAGTTCCGATAACGTCGTGTTTGTGAGGATCCGTTCGACTTTGTCCGTTTGTCTTCTTCATGGACTCGTTCTTCTTCCTTGCGGGATCTCAGACAAGATGACCATACCCTCGAAATCACTTCTATCTTTGCTTGCTTAGTTGCTCGCTCTTTTGCTATGCCTATGCTGCGATACCTACCACTTGCTTATCATGCCTCCCATATTGTTAAGCCAAGCCTCTAACCCACCTTGTCCTAGCAAACCGTTGTTTGGCTATGTTACCGCTTTGCTCAGCCCCTCTTATAGCGTTGTTAGTTGCAGGTGAAGATTGAAGTTTGTTCCTTGTTGGAACATGGAGATCGTTCCTTGTTGGAACATTGTTTACTTGTTGGGATATCACAATATCTCTTATTTAATTAATGCATCTATATACTTGGTAAAGGGTGGAAGGCTCGGCCTTATGCCTGGTGTTTTGTTCCACTCTTGCCGCCCTAGTTTCCGTCATATCGGTGTTATGTTCCCGGATTTTGCGTTCCTTACGCGGTTGGGTTATAATGGGAACCCCTTGACAGTTCGCCTTGAATAAAACTCCTCCAGCAAGGCCCAACATTGGTTTTACCATTTGCCACCTTGCCTTTTCTTTCCCTTGAGTCGGCCGGCTCAAGGGTCATCTTTATGAAACCCCCGGGCCAGTGCTCCTCTGAGTGTTGGTCCAACCCAGAGCACCGTGCAGGGCCATCCCTTGGCAACTTGGGTTACGTCGGCTCCTGTACGCTTAGCTTATCCGGTGTGCCCTGAGAACGAGATATGTGCAGCTCCTATCGGGATTTGTCGGCACAGCGGGTGGTCTTGCTGGACTTGTTTTACCATTGCTGAGGATGTCTTGTAACCGGGATTCCGAGTCTGATCGGGTCTTCCCGCTAGAAGGAATATCCTTCGTTGATCGTGAGAGCTTGTGATGGGCTAAGTTGGGACACCCCGCAGGGATTGAACTTTCGAAAGCCGTGCCCGCGGTTATGGGCAGATGGGAATTTGTTGATGTCCGGTTGTAGAAAACCTGAACTTGACCTTAATTAAAATACATCAACGGTGTGTGTAACCATGATGGTCTCTTTCTGACGGAGCCCGGGAAGTGAACACGGTGTTGGAGTTATGTTTGACGTAGGTTGTTCTAGGATCACTTCTTGATCATAGTTTTATCGACCGTGCCTTGCCTTCTCTTCTCGCTCTCATTTGTGTATGTTAGCCACCATATATGCTAGTCGCTTGCTGCAGCTCCACCTCATACCTTTACCTTACCCATAAGCTTAAATAGTCTTGATCGCGAGGGTGTGAGATTGCTGAGTCCTTGTGACTCACAGATACTTCCAAAACCAGTTTGCAGGTGCCGATGTTACCGAGCAGATGACGCAACCAAGCTCAAGGAGGAGCTCGATGGGTCGATTGGGGACCTTGTCGCATTTGGGGTTCTTCTTTTATTTTGGTTCCGTAGTCGGACCTTGATTGTATCTGGATGATGTAATGCTTTATTCATGTAATTGTGTGAAGTGGCGATTGTAAGCCAACTATGTACCTTTTTCCCTTATGTATTACATGGGTTGTGTGAAGATTACCTCACTTGCGACATTGCTTTCAATGCGTTTATGCCTCTAAGTCGTGCCTCGACACGTGGGAGATATAGCCGCATCGAGGGCGTGACAAGTTGGTATCAGAGCCTTCCCCGACCTTAGGAGCCCCCACTGCTTGATCGAATTAGCAGACGAGTTGAGTCTAGAAAAATGTTTTGAGTCATTTAGGAATCATATATCGGAGAGTTTAGGAATTCTTTTTACTCCTCAGTCCCTTCGTCGCTCTGGTGAGGCATCCTGACGTAGAGTTTTGACTCTTCTCTTCTCAAATTTTCACTAATTTTTTTAGGATCACGCGGGTATCTTGGAATCGTTCTGATGGTTTTGTGATGAGAACATTGTTCTTGGTGCCTCCTGACATTTAGGGGTTGTGGCAGTGTCCCGGGGAGTTGAGCTCCGAGGTGTTGTCGTCACAATTTTATCATTGCAGTTCTGGAATACCTGAGTTTAGTTTCGCCGACATCGAAAATCTCTTTTATGCAGTTGTTGGTGAGATAACCTCGACGCCACCCAGTACTGGGGCGGGAGTTCGGGAGTATCGCCATAACTTTTATAACGGATGCTTTTCGAAGGTTGAGGTAGACGATTTTCGAAGGTTTCTTGGTTATGTGTTGAAGGATGGATACAGCTGGATGTAGGATTTGCTAGATTTGGGTGAGATATTATGCTTCCCCTGTATCCCCAACACCTGATTGCATAACCAGAAAGTTTCGGGAGTTTATAAGTGGGAATTCAAGTAGCTCTTAGGATATCTTTCCGACAAATGTGTGATACGAAATTGGGGTTCGACGTCTAGTGGTCCGCCTATTCACGGTTGGTTTTATAGTGGTCTCGTTGTGTCTTAAAGAGTCCTTGGCTATGCCGACTCGGGGACGCTTCGTATGTCATGTGCACTGCCTTGTACATGATGGTGCTGTACGATCGAGCCTGTGTAGGCCCCACCACGAAAACTTCGGACGAAATCTCTATCATATGTTTGTTCCGGCTTATTCTACAAGCCAATCCTTTGTTTTTGTTTTGAGTGGTGGTATTCGAGTTGCTTCAATGTCAAGTGTTGATTCCATACCTTTTTCTAAACGGTGTTCTCATATTTCTATGTGAATACTAATCCTTCTTGATCATCGAGTCTGTCATGTCAATCCTTTTTAACCGGTGTGCTTCTCTTCAAGTGGATCCGATCATTGCAACATCCGCAAGATCAAGTATCAGTTCTTCTCAACGGTACTCATTTCATTCGTCCCAAGCTGCCTTTGTTTTCCCGCCCTCCCACCCTTTTTCTTCAAGGACTCGAATTTCTTAATCAACTATCCATTTTACTGATGTGAAGTCTCTCCATTCTTTTCAATCAATATCCTTATCTGGTGATTCTCATGAAGATTCTAACGGAGATTCAAGTTCGTCACTCTTCACTCATTTTCTTCTCCGGTGGATGCAAATCAAGCTTTCGGTTTTGATCTCATATCCCTTTTTCCTTGTTTCAAATACCTTCTCATACCGGTGCACCTCATAATAATTCACTTCTCGCTATTCATTTGTTCGGGAGTGCTGAAGATATCTCGGAAGGCTCGTCTTGTCTTTCAAGATCAGTTCAACCTATTTCGAGGTTGTTGTCTCATTCTAGCCATTTAAATCTTACCGGTGCTTTCTCTCTTTTGAATCGTTCTATGGTGTTTCTTTTGAGTGGGCCCTAACCCATAGGTCTTTTCCCAGGATCTTACCTGACTCTTCTCTTTTCCCGGCGTTACTCTCAAATTCTTTTCCATGTTTGACGTAAGAATGAATTATCATCAGTCTTATGTATTTCTCCAAGATCTTTTAAATTATTTTCATCGTTGGCTCAACCTTTCCATTATTCATCCCAAAGTATCTCAACAATTTGGGGGTGTTTCTCATCGTCATTCTCTGCGTTTGAAGACCGAAGAAGAGTTTCTCTTTAATCTTGCTCCATTCTCTTCAAGATTCATGGTGCTAGCTTGTTGCCATCCTCTCATAATTATTTTCGATTGTGAGAATCCTTTTCAACCATCCGGAGTAATTCAGGAGTATTTTACAGTTTGATTCTCCGAAGCCCATCATTTCAGAAGACCTATTCATTCTCAGCTTTCAGCTCTATTTCTCTCAATCTTACCGGTGCATCGTTCAAATATCCTCTAATTAGTTCATGATCTCTTCGTTCTCATGGATCTAAATTCTCTCAAGGATCTTCATTTTTTGCTAATCCTTCCCGGTGTTTCTTCATGTTTTATTCGTTCTTTTCCAATTCTTACGGTGGCTCGTTCAAGATTTCTCTTCCTTTGTTATTGTATCAATTCATTCATTCTTTCCAATCCTACAAGTGGTTCGTTGAAGATTTTCTCAAGTTTGCGCTATATCTATCTTAATTCTTTCTACGAGAATAAGTAGTATGCCAAATCCATTGCTTGTCATCAATTTAATTTGGTGAAGTATACGCATAACATAATTCTTATTCTTGTTTCATCCAAGTGATCAATTCCTTCCTTCGGAGCTTGTTCATAACGAATAAATTCTTGATTTCATTTGTTCATCTTTCTTTCCCGGAGTCCCAAGCTCTCGCAATTACATTATCACGGAGATCCATCTAAATCATTACAAGGTTTCACCTTGTGTTCCCAACTTCTCTTTATCTTCGTAATTCTTTTGTTTACCGGAATTCTTCATGGAGACTCTACATGATGGTTCTTAAAGGATTTAATTCCTTCTCGAAGTTTTCATCGAGATTCTTTTCTAGGGAGCTCAAGTTTTCTTCTTCTTGCTATCCGGAGTGCAATTCTTTCTTCCGTATCATTGGAGGTGGTATTATGTCATTCTTGATAATTTGGGTTCATGTTTCATGTTCCACATGTTGTTAAGAATGAGGTATTTTAAATCCATCAACCTCTTCTTTGGAGTTATCTTTGGGTATATTTCACCTAAAGCCTTCCCTGAGGATTGTTGCTATCCATGGTGCTTATAAAGGACCCAAGTTCTTCTTTATCCTCCCGGTGAAATAAGTTTCCCGTCTCCTTCTTGTTATCAAGCCAATCTATTGTTTCGTTAGTGGAAGAATTTCACCTCATAGTTTTGAGATGTTCTCCATAAGCCCACTACAAGTTTACTCTTTTCGTTGTTGGTTCTCCAACAACTCCATTCGACCCTTCTTCTAAGGATGCCTTTTTCAAGCTCATTCGAGATAGAAGATATTGTTCTCTCCTCCGTTCATCCCATTCATTCTCTCTTTTCTTCCGGAGGCATTGTGATGTTGCTCTCTTAAACCCTCTTTCTTGTTCTTGTCAGGACCTTATTCTTTTCATGCTTATCCATTTAACCGAAGTGTTGTGTCCTCTGCTCAAGTTCTTTTCATCTTGTCAAGTCTTTCATCTCTTGTCAACCGGAGTGCTGCTCGAATTTGTTCTTCCTTGTTCCTCTTTCCTAACGGAGTGCTTTCAACTTCGTTCATCTCCATTGTATTCTTTTCTCGAGATGGCTTAACCTTTTGAAGGTTCTTTGGTTTCACTCTTTTGTCAAAGGAGCAACTTAGTTTTACCTCCTCTCTTCCTCTTCCTCCTCTGTTTTCCCTCCGGTGCCATTCTAGATCTCGGGACAAGATCCTCTCGTAGTGGTGGAGTGTTGTAACACCCCGTGACCGATGTGCCAGGTGTCTTCCAGTTATTCGCTGTTGTCGCCTTGTCATTTGCTTGCGTGTTGCATCTTTCATGTCATCATGTGCATTGTGTGTTTTTCATACATATTAAGTTGTTGCATGTTCCATGCATGATTCTTGCTTCATCACCTTCTCCTTCCCTCCACTTCCTTCTTTTGGCAAGTGTCACGTTCCCTTCTCTTTTAATGTTCATCTTTGCCTCAATATTCTAACACCATGCACCTAGCCTCTCTGTCAAATTTCATCTCTTTTGAAATTGTTTTGGTTAGGGTTTAAAATGGTTCAAGTTTGAATTTAATTCAAACTTGAATTATTTTTGCTTCCTTTAAAATCTCCAAACCAATTTTGTTAAATAGAGCACATTTTCAGGATCATGAATATATTTTTATATTTCTCTAGCTCCTCTCCTTTCCCCCCTGCTTTTTCCTTTTTGGTATTTCTGTCTGAAGAAATAGAAAAGCAGCAGCATCAGCTACCTGGGCCTCGGCCACCCGGCCAGCCCATTAGCTCAGCCAGCGCCGGCCCATCCCTCTCATAAGGCCCGGCCGCCCCATTCCCACCTAAACCTAGCCCGAGCCCCTCGCGCAACCCCCTCCTCTCGGTCTCCCTCGCGCCGCCAGGAGACAGCGAGCGCGCTGCCCGATCCATCTACCTCTCGATCCCTCCCTCTCTCGCTATCTTCCCTTCCCCCTTCGTCCTCCTCGTGCGCCGCACCTCCTACCCCGAGCACCGCCCCATGGAGCCTCCTTCTCCACTCCGGTGAGGCCGCCGCCGCGCCATCTCGCCTCCTCCCCGTCTCCAGCAAGGCCACCGCGCCACCATGCTCCAGCGCCGCCTCGAGCTCATCTTCCTCAACCTCCATGCCGTCCCGCAGCTCCCTCGCTCCGCTCGATCTGGACGCGGGATCCCGAGCGCCTCGACCCGCTGCCTGCTTGCCGGAGCAACAACAGCAGCCCCATGCACTGCCCGGGCCTCCCCTGCATCCTCCTCACCGCTGAACCGGCCTCCTCTCCATCTCCTCTGCGCCCATGGGCCTCGACGCCCTTGTTGCTGCGGCTGCTAGACCACCACGGCGCCATCAGGAAGACTCTGGCCACCACCGGGAACCCCCGGACCTGTCAAGACGTGTACACGGAGACCCAAGTCAGGAGACTACCGATGGCCCTCCAAGTTCAACAAATCGTCGACATCGGAGTACCACTACTTCAACAGGTGTACAACTACGCGGTTTCTCTGAGTACCCCTTCGGATTCGTCGAGTTCGACTACCCCGCAAGAACCGGAGCGCCAAGTACCTCTACCGCCTTCTTCGGAATCCGAAAAACGCCAAGTACCCCTTCAGTTCGGCAAGTCCGGAAGTTCGTCTTCACTGAACGTTCACACGACCGTAACCGGGACCGTCAGGCATCTTCTTTGAGATTTTTGCCAAGTACCACGACGACACGTCTTGTTCATCTACCGCCGTTTTCGGAACCGCTAAGAACGGCAAGTACCTCAGCAAGTACCTTGACACCCGATGCATAGAACAACTACCGTCGCCGACGACCCGAGTACCACTACCGTCGACCCTCGAAGACTCCGTGGACGTCAAGATCCTCGTCGTGACCTCGAACATCTACGGAATGTGCACGACTACAAAATGGGTACCACTACCATTGCCAAAGACCCGTGTAACGGTATCGTCAAGTTCGACTACCGCCGCGTGAACAACTACTTCCACTACCACCATTGCAAGAACGTCTACTTCCCTCTACGAACTCGTTCCGCCCGAAACACATGCTTCGAAGGTATACCACCGAAACGACCTTCCGAGAATGAAAGCATGTTGTATGAGATGCTCATGTTCGAACCGTGTCTGAGTTGTCATTGCACGTTCCTCCTCGGTTGCCATGCCGTCGACCCATGGGTAACCCGGTATCCGGGATTACCCCCACCATCCTCGCATGATCCGCTCATCCACATTTTCTCTTGCACCGACATCTCAATGAGTTGTCGGATCACCCGGAATGTTGCCGTGGCACCATTTCCGTTGTAGTTGTCGTGGCACCCCTTTTGTTCCGCCATGGCGACCAAATGCTTCATAATACTCTTGTCAAACTTTTAATAAAAAATGCATAAACTTGCACATGTCATCCGCATCATGTTAACAACATCAAGAATGTTTAAAATTGTTGTTTGTATTAATTTGCTAAATGCATATGGGGATTTATCGGATTTGTTGTTTGTTATATCCGGCCCCATTTAAATGGTTTAAATGGTATAGTTTTGCTATGCTTCACCTCTTGCCAGGTTAACCAACATTTAAATTTGTTGAGTACCTAACCGGGAGAGAACTAAATAATTAATGTGGTGTTCCGTCAATATGCAACGGAGTTGCATATTGAGCTCCACTTAATTTGTAGTATTGTTTGTGCACTTTGCCATGCCATGCTTCATTTAACCAGACATGCATCATACTTGATTGTGCATCATGCCATGATTATGTGGTGGTTGTTTACTATGTTGTTTGCTTCTTTCCGGTGTTGCTTCTTCGGGTTAGTTCCGATAACGTCGTGTTTGTGAGGATCCGTTCGACTTTGTCCGTTTGTCTTCTTCATGGACTCGTTCTTCTTCCTTGCGGGATCTCAGACAAGATGACCATACCCTCGAAATCACTTCTATCTTTGCTTGCTTAGTTGCTCGCTCTTTTGCTATGCCTATGCTGCGATACCTACCACTTGCTTATCATGCCTCCCATATTGTTAAGCCAAGCCTCTAACCCACCTTGTCCTAGCAAACCGTTGTTTGGCTATGTTACCGCTTTGCTCAGCCCCTCTTATAGCGTTGTTAGTTGCAGGTGAAGATTGAAGTTTGTTCCTTGTTGGAACATGGAGATCGTTCCTTGTTGGAACATTGTTTACTTGTTGGGATATCACAATATCTCTTATTTAATTAATGCATCTATATACTTGGTAAAGGGTGGAAGGCTCGGCCTTATGCCTGGTGTTTTGTTCCACTCTTGCCGCCCTAGTTTCCGTCATATCGGTGTTATGTTCCCGGATTTTGCGTTCCTTACGCGGTTGGGTTATAATGGGAACCCCTTGACAGTTCGCCTTGAATAAAACTCCTCCAGCAAGGCCCAACATTGGTTTTACCATTTGCCACCTTGCCTTTTCTTTCCCTTGAGTCGGCCGGCTCAAGGGTCATCTTTATGAAACCCCCGGGCCAGTGCTCCTCTGAGTGTTGGTCCAACCCAGAGCACCGTGCAGGGCCATCCCTTGGCAACTTGGGTTACGTCGGCTCCTGTACGCTTAGCTTATCCGGTGTGCCCTGAGAACGAGATATGTGCAGCTCCTATCGGGATTTGTCGGCACAGCGGGTGGTCTTGCTGGACTTGTTTTACCATTGTCGAGGATGTCTTGTAACCGGGATTCCGAGTCTGATCGGGTCTTCCCACTAGAAGGAATATCCTTCGTTGACCGTGAGAGCTTGTGATGGGCTAAGTTGGGACACCCCGCAGGGATTGAACTTTCGAAAGCTGTGCCCGCGGTTATGGGCAGATGAGAATTTGTTAATGTCCGGTTGTAGAAAACCTGAATTTGACCTTAATTAAAATACATCAACCGTGTGTGTAACCGTGATGGTCTCTTTCCGACGGAGTCCGGGAAGTGAACACGGTGTTGGAGTTATGTTTGACGTAGGTTGTTCTAGGATCACTTCTTGATCATAGTTTTATCGACCGTGCCTTGCCTTCTCTTCTCGCTCTCATTTGCGTATGTTAGCCACCATATATGCTAGTCGCTTGCTGCAGCTCCACCTCATACCTTTACCTTACCCATAAGCTTAAATAGTCTTGATCGCGAGGGTGTGAGATTGCTGAGTCCTTGTGACTCACAGATACTTCCAAAACCAGTTTGCAGGTGCCGATGTTACCGAGCAGATGACGCAACCAAGCTCAAGGAGGAGCTCGATGAAGATCTTGTCCTTTGTGTTGTTTCGTTTTAGTTGATCAGTAGTGGAGCCCAGTTGGGGTCGATCGGGGACCTTGTCGCATTTGGGGTTCTTCTTTTATTTTGGTTCCATAGTCGGACCTTGATTGTATCTGGATGATGTAATGCTTTATTCATGTAATTATGTGAAGTGGCGATTGTAAGCCAACTATGTACCTTTTTCCTTTATGTATTACATGGGTTATGTGAAGATTACCTCACTTGCGACATTGCTTTCAATGCGGTTATGCCTCTAAGTCGTGCTTCAACACGTGGGAGATATAGCCGCATCAAGGGCGTGACACTTGGACCCTACGTCAAGACACAAAAGAGGAGGCCGCGAGGTAGGGGGCGCGCCCTCCACCCTCGTGGGCCCCCTGTTGCTCCACCGACGTACTCCTTCCTTCTATATATACCTACGTACCCCCAAACGATCAGATACGGAGCCAAAAACCTAATTCCACCGCCACAACTTTCTGTATCCACGAGATCCCATCTTGGAGCCTGTTCCGGAGCTCCGCCGGAGGGGGCACCGATCACGGAGGGCTTCTACATCAACACCATAGCCCCTCCGATGAAGTGTGAGTAGTTTACCTCAGACCTACGGGTCCATAGTTATTAGCTAGATGGCTTCTTCTCTCTTTTTGGATATCAGTACAATGTTCTCCCCCTTTCTTGTGGAGAACTATTCGATGTAATCTTCTTTTTGCGGTGTGTTTGTTGAGACCGATGAATTGTGGGTTTATGATCAAGTCTATCTATGAACAATATTTGAATCTTCTCTGAATTCTTTTATGCATGATTGGTTATCTTTGCAAGTCTCTTCGAATTATCAGTTTGGTTTGGCCTACTAGATTGATTTTTCTTGCAATGAAAGAAGTGCTTAGCTTTGGGTTCAATCTTGCGGTGTCCTTTCCCAGTGACAGTAGGGGCAGCAAGGCACGTATTGTATTGTTGCCATCGAGGATAACAAGATGGGGTTTTCATCATATTGCATGAGTTTATCTCTATACATCATGTCATCTTGCTTAAGGCATTACTCTGTTTTTAACTTAACACTCTAGATGCATGCTGGATAGCGGTCGATGAGTGAAGTAATAGTAGTAGATGCAGGCAGGAGTCGGTCTACTTGTCTCGGTCGTGATGCCTATATACATGATCATACCTAGATATTCTCATAACTATGCTCAATTCTGTCAATTGTTCAATAGTAATTTGTTCACCCACCGTAGAATACCTATGCTCTCGAGAGAAGCCACTAGTGAAACCTATGGCACCCGGATCTATCTTTATCATATTAATCTCCTACTACTTAGTTATTTCTTTGCTTCTTTACTTTGGCTTTATTTTACATTGCATCTTTATTATAAAAATACCAAAAAATATATTTTATCATATCTATCAGATCTCACTCTCGTAAGTGGCCATGTTGGGATTGACAGCCCCTTATCGCGTTGGTTGCGAGGATTTATTTGTTTTGTGCAGGTACGAGGGACTCGCGCGTAGCCTCCTACTGGATTGATACCTTGGTTCTCAAAAACTGAGGGAAATACTTACGCTACTTTGCTGCATCATCCCTTCCTTTTCGGGAAAAACCAACGCAGTGTTCAAGAGGTAGCAGCTGCCAGGTGGGGACACGACAGACGACGAGGAGACGCGCGGCATGTCCGCGCCTACGCATTCCAGGCGCAATTTTGGGCCAGAAATGGGTCGGGGCGGACGCCGGGCGGACACGATTTGAGTTTTGATCGGCGCGTTGAATCGTCATTTTTGTCCGTGCCGACCCAAACCGACACGGTCACTTTCGCCTAATTAAAGTTGCTCTCAATGACCGGGCTGTCTGCCCCGGACGTTTGAGGCGGGTCCGGGCGTCCGGCCGTAGATGATTTGAGCAGGCTAGCTCCTTGCATTGGACAGACAGAAAGGCAGGGGTGGGAGGTTAGCGAGGCGACGTGTGACTCGTGGGCGATGGAGCCAACCATGGAAGGAACACAGCCAATGCGCAGGCCCCCATCCCGCTGCAGCGCGACGCACGATTCGCACGTGCCACTCTCTGCTGCGCCCTGTCCGCTCTGCTCCCCGCACCACCACCACCACCACTCCACAGTCCACACTCCACGCTGCCACTGCACGCCCACCACCCCCACCCCTCCCACGACCACGCCCCTGTGCCGGCCCGGCCGTGCTCACCGCTCCCCTCCCCTGCCCTCTCCTCGCCGCATCCCTCGGTGCCGCGCCGCCCACCCATCCTCGGGGTCGGGGCCATGGACGGCGACGCGTGGCCCGCGCGGTGGCCGCCTCCGCGCCCGTCCGCCGCGCCGGCGCCGGCGCCGACGACGCTGCCGAGCCAGGTACGCACGCATTCGGGCGGGCGGGGGTTTCCCGGGGCATGAGAACGCGCGTGACAGTGGTTTACGAGCGACATACGCTCTTCATTTGGGGTTGCTCTTCTTTGGGGACGATCTGCTCTGCTCCCCCCCTCACTGTTCCAGTTCCAAGGTAGAAGAAGAGGTCCTCACATCGCCTTGCCTCTCTTCTGCTGCAGCAGGCGGACCCGCGCCACCGCCTCCGCCCCTTCGCCGCCGCCCCGCAGCCGCCGGAACCCCTCACCGACGGCCGGCCCGCGGGAACGCCGGCCGGATTGGATTTGGGGCCGAGCCCCGCGCCGGTGCCCGACCGGTTTGCGCCCAACACCGCCGCGGCAGTGCCGGGCCAATCGCCGCCGGGGCCCGCGGCAGTGCCGGGCCAATCGCTGCCGAGCCCCGCGGCAGCTCCGGACCGGTTGCTGCCCAACCCTACCCCGTGGAGCCAGCCCGCGGGAACGCCGGGCGGATTGGGGCCGAGCCCCGCGCCAGTGCCCGACCGGTTCGCGCTCAACACCACCGCGGCAAGGCCGGGCCACGCGGCAGTTCCGGACCGATTCGCCTTGCACACCCCGGCAATGCCGGACCGGCTGTTGCCGACACCGACCCCGTGGAGTCAGCCCGCGAGATCCGGGCGGAGCAGCAACCCCCTGCTCGCTCAAGCTCCCGGGACTTACTACAGCTACCCCCATTTGAGCCGTGCGCCGGACCTCAAGTCCCCGCTCCACACCCCCAGCGCCAGCAATGCCAACAATGCTGCTGCGGGTGCCATCGATCTTGCTCGCGCTTATACTCCGCTCGGCGGCGCGCTGCCAAAGTACCCGAGGCACGGGCTGTCGGCCGGCAGCGGCCCTGAGCAGTCTTCCTTGGGGGCATTGTTCCTCAACAAGAGCTCCTCTAATGTGCAAGTTAATTTGCCGGGGGAAAGTTCGACTTCGACCATCGATGGTATGCTTCTGAACTCTCAGTTAGCAGTGAGACTGAATGCAGCAGTGACCTGATGGGCACACTTAATGGTTTGGTGTATGTAATGAGCCTCAGCGTTTGTCATGCAGGGATGCCACACGGCGCCGTGCAGTTCCAGGATTCGAGTGCGGCGCAAATGATGCAGAAGCTGGCATCCAAACCGGCCCCTCGCCATCAGCCCACGCCTCTCACGGATCGTATCCGCGTCTCCTGTCTGAACGTCGGTGGGTTCACCTTGCAACATGATCTGCAACCTAGTTTGACTACCGGTTTGTCGTGGGGGAGGTAGTCATTGAATGGCTAGATCATTGTTACAGTAAGCATTTTTTTTTACCCCTTGTATCTGGTATGGCCTTGACTGGAAACCTGGCCACTGAACTACGTACGATGAGCAGTGCTTGATCATAGCATCTCTGCTCGTAGCTTGTGCAGCAAGTGATCATGACATTACTGCATTGCGTCAAAAAGTTTAAAAGCTGTCTCTTGATGACTGAATAAAGGTTTCCAAATCATCTAGGATTAAATATGACTCTCAATTAGCAAATCTTTATTTATGTCCCCACATCGGCATTTGGTTAGTATTAATTTGGTGCAAATGAGAAAACTGGGATTGATTATTAGTTGGATTGTTAACTTTTTTCAATCTCTTGATCCTGCTGCCTAAAACTATTATGATCACTAAATGTATATTTTTCTTTCAGTAAAGTTCTTCTATTGGCATTTGAACAGGTGGAGAGCTCTTCGTGGGTGATGCTGGGCTTTTTGGAGTTCTTTGCTCATGTCATCAGCTGAGGATGTCTGTAGCTAAGTTTTGTGAGGTACTACAGGACTGTTGCCCTAACTTGTTGTATTTTATTATGCACATACTCGACTTCACAGAAATATTCCTGTCGATAAAAGTTTTAACTTGCATACATTTGTTGATGTAGCATGCAGGAGGGCCTGCAGAAAAAGCTGGTGAAATTGTCCTCATGGAGAATGGCATGAGTATTGCACATTGGTTCAAATACTGCGTAGGGGTAAGTTTTAGATGATTACATCTAATTGTGCCTCAATCTATTATATTTTACTTGGTAACTAATTCCATTTCGGACACCATGAATTAGCTGTATAACTTCTGACTTACGATGTATCACATGTGGTGTGATTCTATGTCTGACTGTGAGAGGAATTAAATCGAACATGCACTTGGCATGATGATACTTTGATGTGAATTGCAAAATGGTTAGTCAGAGATGATGCATTCTAGCAGCAAGAAATAAGTGTTACTTTTATATATTCCTCACATTTGCAGTCCAACATGTCCTGATAGTTATGCGAAGCCTTTACTTCAAATGTGTGTTAACTGTTTTCCACTTCTCTTTTCATGTAGGTTGGATCATATGTTACTGACAGTAATTGTGACCGGCCAGAATGGGCGTGTATAGATCCTTCTCCAGAAGGATACAGGCTGAAAAGTCTCCTTGTGAGAAACACTAGTATGGAAAAAGTGGGGTTATTCAATGGATATGGAAAAGGTACAGGACCTATAAACGGAACAGTTTATTCAAATGATCTACGAAAAAGCACAGGACCTATAAGTGGAACAGTTTATTCCAATGATCTGCACAATGAGGGTAGAGGGCACACTACCATTGAAAAGCTAGGGAATAAGAGAGATGAAACATATTACAGGAGTGCTGATGTACACACATCCTTTGCCAGGAACTTTGCTTTACTGCAGAATTCTGAAACAAATCTAGGGCTTGCTAAAAACCATACTTTTAATGCAGTGCACCTAAACCAAATTAGCAGGCCAAGTGGAAGCCCATATATTACAGCAAGCACGAGTGCACATCACAATGGGAATCATTCGTCACATAATTATGCAGATCTTTTGGAGAATAACTTTGGTGCCTCGTTTCGTAATCCAGCTCCAAGATCTCCAGTAGTTTTTAGCAATGATACTAGGGCAGGCAGATATAATTTTCCCAACAAAATACTCCAAGATAGTTTGAGCAGTGCTTCGAACACCGAATTGAAGCTTGGGCAATCCTCTTATCATCAATCTCTGACTGCCCTATTTCCATCGGCCCAGTCAACATTAATTGATTTTCAGAGACCTCAGTCACATCTGCCATCAGTAACTCAAAGTGAGTTTGTTATTATGCTCTTCTTTCATTATTTTTGCTGTCAATTGCCATTCAAGTTACAAAGTACCTGCAATAACTACTGATCAGGCATCTGCAATTTTGTGTATACTTAGCTATGCCAAGACTTCGTTTTAGTGGTACTGAAGTGCGTAAATGGTAGAAGCAATAATAAAATTAGTTGATGAACGACAAAAGTAATTTGCTATGATTTAGAACACCACAGCAGAAACATCAAGTTTGATCCTTGTATGTGCACTGCCTGTGAGAGCATCCCCCTTACCCCACCTGTATATCTAAATAATATCATTACTCTTTGGTGCAGATCATTGTCCAAGGCAAACAGTCAAGGTCAGCAAAAATATGGGGGAACATAATGAACCACCAGTTGGTAGAGGAACTAGCGAACAATCTAATGGAGTTGCTAATGCTATCAACCGTTCTGAAGGTGGCAAGGTTACAGATGCAGCAGCCAAGAATTCGTTTATCTCAATATTTCTTTCGCATCTTGAGAGGAATAGTGAAGCCATCGATGATATTCTCAAAAGTAGCGAGCATAGCCTTCCTAAGGGTCTGGATGGTGCATATAGTTCCTATCATTCAAAAATTGCAAGTAGTCAAGTTGAGCCAAGGGCTAATGATAATCGTTCTAAGTTGGCCTCTACCAGCATTCATACTGAAAGGATATCAGATGACAGGGCTCTTTCAGTGGCACTCAGTGGATCTTCAAAAGTTGTACCACTTGCAAATAGTCAGAACTCTTTAATCCATAGTGACTGCCGGTCGCATTTGCTGCCTAGGCAACCTAATGCTGGAAGCTCCAAAGTTTGTGATGGTGCATATAGTTCCTATCATTCAAAAAGTGCAAATAGACAAGTTGAGCCAAGGGCCAGTGATAATCATTCTAATTTGGTCTCTACCAGTATTCATACGAAAAGGATATCAGATGGCATTGCTCTTTCAGTGGCACCCAGCGGATATGCTTCAAAAGTTGTACCTCTTGCAAATAGTCATGAGCCCTTAATCCATAGTGACTGCCAGTCGCATTTGCTGCATAGCCAACCTAATGCTGGAAGCTCCAAAATTTGTGCAGGAGTTCCATGTCCTGCAAATTGCAGGACCGGCAATCATGCAAGCGATATATCCCATCAGGCTCCCTGTATATGTGATAAAACGGTGAGTTGATCTTGCACTTGCACACATTGACATATCATAAGTAAGAGATAACTGCCAGCACCACAATCAAGCACCAGCATGATTGTTTTATGTTTCAATTTTTTTGATGCTCCAACCATTTTATGCAGGCCAATGGACACAATACTTTTGAGTGTGTAGACGACTCATGCACACACAGAAGTTCGAGAGTTGCCAAAATCATCTGCCATTGTCGAAATTCCTGCTCTTCATCTAGGGAGTTTCTACCTAGTTTTGGCCAACATGATCAATCAATGTTAGAAAAATCAATACATCGATGCTGTTACAGAGTTCAGGAAGATGTTTCTAGACTTGGTTCTAGAGCTGGTCACTTGTGCCGAACTCAATTCTCGAATGACGGTGCTCCAATCCATAAACTAGGTGGGTTCTGTGTTAGACAACTATCTTATTGATTTTTTCTTCTCTTGAATGATGGCTTGTCTTACTCCAGTGGCATACTTTCTTATTTTTTCAGGGTTGCATGAGCTTTGCACCTGCTCCACTTTCATACCAAGGCCATCGCTGTGTTCTGGAGATTATATCTTGCAGCCTTCTTGCCATGTGTGCTCTCCTGATGGGTTTCATTACAGAAGGTAACTTAATATTTCTATGCTTTTTGACGAGTTCTGGTTGTCGGCATTGCATTATGAACAATTTCTTTCTTCACTACATGTTATTGAAAAATATTTCAGCTCCATCGTTGTTGTAACACTCTATTTCATGCTCATGGTACCGGATATTTTTCTCTGAGCAAACTTGAAACTTGGATTAGGTATTAGCCTGATTAATCGCTTCATTGGTGGCATGCCCTTTCTCTGTCATGTGCCATATACTTATTTCATAACTATACAAAATGTGCTCTTGCAGCTACTACCTCTGTCCTGGTTTATTGGTCCCCATTGTATTTCGTGCTAAATTTTGACCATGGTTGAACTAACAAAATGTTCATGCATGTCACCAAAAATTATATCATTGAAAACTATGTTCAAATATGAATCCAACGATATAATTTTTGTTAACATGCATTAACATTTTGTTAGTTAAATCTTTGGTCAAAATTTGACACAAACTACAAAGGGGACCTATAAATCAGGACGGAGGTAGAATTTCCATGCTTGCTTTGACATTCTTTTTTTTTATTACAGTTCCATGGGACATGCAACCAACAGCTTGACCCAATGCCCTCTGCTTGATGCACCTAATAAGAAAGAACCAGGTCCATGTCGGGATGGCAGATGCTGCTGCTCTGTAGTCTCAAAATGTTTGACAGGTTGTGGCTTTTCAAAGCACTGCAATGACAGAATTGACCAAAGTGGTAGTAGTTTACAAAAGTGCAAGCATGATGTGCAACTGCCTACCAAATGCGTGGGAGAGAGTGAAAAGTTAAGATGCCAGTGCTCAAGCAGTGCACAAACACCTTTGTTGAAAGCTGTCTCTAATAAAATGACAAACCAGCTTTTCGCTCCTATATCAGAGAGACTGAAGAATGTATCAGAAGAATCAGTGGCCAATGCCAGCTCGTCTTATATAGCTGTAACGGAGAAAGATGGCTCCTGTAGAGGTTCTGGTGTATGTAAAGAGCGACTAAAGTCTGGTTTTTCTTCTGGATCCTCCAGTGCTGTGGTGACAAAGTTTCCAGCATCACCTGAATTTAACAATACATCCTCGTGTGCGGATAAATATGGTGTTGAACACAAAAAGCTCATGTTTGACGAAGGATCAAGAACTGAGAAATGTTTGTCGTCAAGCTATGATGTGCCTATCAGTACAGGATGTGAAAAGTCCCTAAATAGTTCCTCTACATTTCACTTGGACACATCTAAAGTGAAGAGAAAATATTATCAGATTTCTGACGGAATTACACTCAAAGATAAGGGCAAGCAACAACGTTCTGAAACACGAAGGAAATCAAGAAGATTGAAGTGCTCTGAGGAATATTTAGTATCAGATGATTGTACTAGGAAAATTACCTTGCAGTCATCCGAAAATGGAGACCCTCCTCGACCACAGAATGAGGCTAGTTCATATTCTTGCAGTGTGTCAAAAATTAAACGGAAGCATACTACCATGCAACGAAATAAGCCAGTGAAACGCTCTCACACCCATCAAGAGATTTTGAAAGGTGGTGAGCAGTCAGATGGTGAGGGCATTATGGTTGGAGAATTAAATTCCTCTGATGAGAAGAAGCAAGTAGAGGATATGAGCACTCTGGTTAGAACAAAACATCAACAGGAAGGGAGCCGAATGTCTGCTCGAAAACCGCCTAAATATGTTTCTATCAACTGCATTTTAAATGAACCTAAGAGTGAAAATGTTTGTAGTGAGGTTCCCCTTCTTGATTCTAGCTTAATTGCTACAGGGATAACAGATGATAATAGAAAAATTCCTAAAATTGCTCCACTTAGTCTGGTTCTTAAAAAGGCGAAGAGATGCAATGCTGTCAAAACCCCCTGCAACACAGAAAACATCCACTCTTGTGAGGAAAAGAGTGCAGTTCGTCCTGTAGGTAAATATTCGTTTGGTAATCAAAATTACAGTTCAAAAGCTGAAGATGGAATTCAGAGTTCCAAAAAGAGTAGATATTCACCTAATGCCTTGAGGTTGAGACCAAACATTGAGTGTGACTGCAAAAGACCCTGCATCGGTATATTTCTGGAAATATCCCAATTAGTAGTAAGGTAGTGATTTCTTCATAAAATCGGAAATATGAAAACACCTTTCATTTCAGATCTTGGGGAAGGTGAGCCTATTGGCCCAACAGATGTGGAGACAAGCCAACTTTCAGTGCAAACATCAAGAAAGGGTAAAACTTCGTTATAATATTGATGGCATTTGCTTTTTTTAGTACATACTGGAAAATGTGATGATATAATGCAAGATATTAATTACTATAAACATGAGCAACGTCTCAGTTTCTTAAGTTCCACATGGGATGCTAAATGAATCTTGTTTTACTAACATATTGGACCAACTATTTGCAGGATTTAGGAATCGAAGATCAAGTGTATCTGTTGATAGGATTAAGAAGTGTGAAGAATCTGCAAATAGATCAGCACGTGGTCCTTGTGGCGATAAACAAAATGTGGTTCAAGCCTGCGAAGTGAATGTTGGAAGGTTGTAGTTCCACTAGATGTGGTTTTTAGATTTTCACAAAAGATGGCTGATACCATATGTTATTAATGTGTCAAGGTATGCTGCTTTACTGGCTGATCTAACAAAGTTCTGCACAGGTACAAAGAAAGGCTTGGCTTAGCTGACTCATGTTGTGTTTGTCGAATTCCATACCTGGAGCCTTGCAATCAGTTGATGGAGTGCAGCAAGTGCTTTGTCAAAGTCAGTCATTCTATTTCTTACCTGTACCTAGTACTACTGCATATTTACATAGGTGCTATGCATCTTATGTAGGCGCACCAAGCTTGCTATGGTGTTCTAAAAGTTCCAAGAGGCCAATGGTTCTGTAGACCCTGCAAGACCAAGGCCAATGCCCAGGACACTGTAAGCGAATTCATTCTTAAATTTTTTTAGCTGTCTATTTAGTATATCCATGCCTTATGTTATCTGTACAAGCATCGTTGTGGTAGTTTACATTCCTAAGTGTTGTGAATTCTCGTATATGCAAATTACAGGTGGGGCTTTGCTAGTTCATCTTCTCATCACTAATTAAGCACTTTAGGTTATTTATTGATTACTACCTAATGATGTTAAATCATCGCTTGTTAGAAGTGGTCTTATCTAATCTGATCGTCCTTATGCAATGTAACCATGAACAGCTGATTTAGATTGTCAAGGATGATGTACATATTTTGGGAGGTTAGGGTGGCCTTTCTTGCACTAAAAGGATCATACAATATGGAGCATCTAGACAGTAGAAATCTGAGGTCTATTAGTAAGCCCCATTTTGTTTGCACATGCCTTCTGAGTTCGATTGCATCAGAAAGAGGAACTCTATTATGCATGGATGCCATACCTAAGGATATTTGTCATTCCGCCACTAAAGGCATCTACATTACATCAGTTATCCACTTGTGGTTCTGCTAAGGGGTAAGCAAGCCTTACTGGTCTAATATCTGGAACTGACTACATTAACATAAACCATCAGATGATAATCCTTGCAATTATGTGCTAGTAGTATGTTACTGGAAACGACATGTAGCTGCTGTACCTCCTATAGAACTATCTGTTCATGGTGGTGTTTAATGACCTTAATTTCCTCCATGTTAAATCTGTTGAGTATTGTTGTGATTATTTCTGTGGCATAAGAAGTGCTGCTTACTGGTCTCCATTGTGTTTTTTTTCTTTCAGGTTTGCGTTTTATGTGGCTATGGAGGTGGAGCCATGACAAGGGCATTGAACGCTCAAAAAATCCTGACAAGTTTGCGAAAAGGTCTGAGAGTTACATCACGAGCAGATAAACATGTCAAACACGATCCATCTTATGCGTCAAGATCAACGAGTTTGGAAAACGTATCTAGAGTAGATAAACAGAGGTCAGTAGACAATGCACATGAGGAGAACACCGTCAGCAGCTCATGGACTGCGAACCACAATTCAAGTCTACTCGTTCCACAAACGTCGCGGTGGGTCCATGTGGTCTGTGGTCTGTGGACACCCGGTACAAAATGCCCAAATCCCACCACAATGAGCGCCTTCGATCTATCTGGTGCTTTGCCTGCCAAAAGTGATTATGTGAGTTCTCTGCTTTAAGTTATCAGACACACAATAGTACCTCTCATGACAAATTTTGTAGCCTCCGATGTACTTTTTTCTTGCCCTGATCGTTTGCATTTTCCTTTGTCATCAGGCATGTTCGATGTGTGACAGAGCTGGGGGTTCATTCATGATGTGCCGAGATGTGAATTGCTCGGTGACCTTCCATGCTTGGTGTGCCCACCAGAGGGTAAGCTTTTTTTGTTAAGGGCAGCCACACCACATGTTCTCAACAGATCGACTTGTTGCATCCATGCTCATCTAACCTTCATGCATATTCTTATCATGTTTCTTTTTCTTTATCGAAAAAAATCAAATCTTTTATTGAGGGAAAAAAACTAACTTTTTAAATATGGATGAAAAAGAGAACTAATTTCTTGGGCGTCAAAATCCAGAGAAACACAGTCGTATAATATAGACTGAGGAGTACTGCTTCATTTTTGCATGGTTGCGTATGTTAATGTTGCTACCCGGAAATAGGTATCCAGATCATGACTGTCATACTTGATTATAGCTTGAAGGTTGAATGTTTGGCAGGTCATCTAGAAAAGATTTTGAGATATCCTTTCAGCTGTATTTTAATCGAAGCCACAAAGTTTCAGTTTTTATTTATTTTATTTGCTATGTTTTCGATCATGGGTGCAATGTCCCTGGGAGTAGAAATACCACTCTCTGGAAAAGTAGTGGCTACACCCAAGTTCATTGCACCCATGATGAACAGTAAAATCAAAACAAATAGCAAAAAAAAAATCTGAAACTTCGTGGCATTGATTATGAACAAATGTTTTAGGTGCTTGCAAACTTTGGTGGCCAAATAACATCAAATGATCTCCATACAAACGAAATACAAATCCTGCTCAAACAGTGCACATATGTTTGAGCACATTTTTTTACAGAGCTCCTCGGATGTCATTTGTCCACCAAATTTTGCAAGCACCTAAAACATTTGGTCATAATTGAAGCCACAAAGTTTCAGATTTTTTTTATTTGCTATGTTTTTGATCGTGGGTGCAATGTCCCTGGGAGTCCACTCTCTCAAAGGAAAAAGCTAACTATAATCCCATAGTTTTTTGTGGCTTAAGGAACGCTTGAGAAGCAATGAATGTTGATTGCACTCTGGCTTCATAGTTTTTTGTGGCACTAGACTGAGGAAACGTTAATGTTAAATGTTGCTTCAGTGGATGTGTTATTTTCTTTGTTATTCCTAGCAATGGCCTGATGGATTAGTTATGTCAAATTATGCACCAGTGAAGATGTTCTGGATATAGGCTTCTGTGAATTCTTCTTCGCTTAGTAAATTGGAATGCACAATACCCACTTCTCATCATGTTATGCATACACTGAATGTCTATAATATGTTTTTTTAGGGAACTATAATATGTGAACTTGTCAAGCTTATTTGTAAACTTACTGTACTAGTGATAGTTTTCCAGTCTAAGAAGGGATGTTTTGCACTAGATAATTTTCCATGCAGCGTTTCTTAAATAAAATGATATGAGTCAGGTTCTGTGTCATTTTCTTTTCTTTCTCATGTACCTCTGTTTCATTTTTATGTTCGCGAAAATTGCAGTTGGCTCCTTTTTTTGTGCGGGCACATGTGATGCTGATTGCACAAAAGATAAACCTAATGCATGGAGATGTAGTGATTTGATAGACAAGTCAATAGACAGATGACATTATGATGATCACATTTTTACCATTGCCTTGGTGGATTGTACTTTTTAAAGTTGATTGTTGCTTGTGGTATCTCAACAGGGTCTGTTGCAAAGTGATCCAGAAGGCGAGCATAATGAATATATTGGTTTTTATGGGAGATGCCTGAATCATGCTACTAACCGTGTTAATCCTGAGAAATGCTTGAGAAGCAATGAATGGACATGTGCACGCACAGAGGTAATTTGGTTGAACTTTATTGCCTGAAAATCAGAATCCATATAACTAATTTTACTCCTGTGGAACAGGGTTTTAAAGGACGAAAGGGTGAAGGCTGTTCTGGTTCTAATCACAAGAAACCTCAAGTGAAGAGTAGTGAGTGCAGTGTTTCCCAAGAACAGATAAATGCTTGGCTACGGATAAACGGATCAAAGCCTTGCATAAGAAGACAGGTAGCTCCTTCAAGTAATCTTGTACTGCATTGTAGCTGATTATCTTCAATACTGCATATTGTCGCGTATGCTATGGAGAGACGTCAAAGTTTGCTGCATATTACAGTGTCAGCTGGTATGACAAATCAGTTTACTGATTTACGTATGTCTTTGTCTCCATTTATAATCAGTCCAAAGGATGGAAGCATTTGGTTGTGTATAAATCTGGCATACATGGACTTGGCCTCTACACATCAGAGTTTATACCGCGTGGCTCCATGGTAATTCTGTCACTATTATCTTTTGTTTTCCCTTTCGATGTGAAATATTCAGATTTAACAGTTTAGCAAATAAAGGCATTTCATAGATCTGCCTCTAAATATCTCAGGTTATAGAGTATGTTGGTGAAATTGTTGGGCAGCGCGTTGCCGACAAAAGAGAGATCGAGTACCACTCTGGGAAACGGCAACAGTACAAGAGCGTCTGTTATTTCTTCAAGATTGACAAGGAGCATATTATCGACGCCACCCGCAAGGGTGGGATTGCAAGATTCATCAACCACTCATGCATGGTAGTAAGCTTTGCCTGTCCATGTATCCTGATCCAGTTACAGCGAGTATTCCTGACACATGCTTCTTTTGATGTTTTGTCGGACCAGCCAAACTGCGTCGCAAAAATAATCTCTGTCAAGAACGAGAAGAAGGTACACACCTTTGTCACATGTACTCCCTCTGTCCCAAAATGTTAGATCATTTTTTATACTATCATAGTATAAAAAATGATCTTATATTTCGGGACCGGGGGGGGGGGGGGGGGGGGGGTATTTAATTTCCTTACAAAGGCAACCCTTTTCCAATGTTGATCTTAGACCAAAGCTCCTGCTCATTCTAGGATGGATTATTACACATTCTTGTGGGCACCAACTATTATGAGCTGAAATGACCATTTTGACCATACAGGTAGTGTTCTTCTCGGAGCGCCACATAGATCCAGGGGAGGAAATCACATATGATTATCACTTCAACCAAGAGGATGAAGGCGAAAGAATCCCTTGCTTCTGTAGATCATTTAGCTGCAGGCGGTATCTCAACTAGTTAGTTGGCTGACGTGCGTCTGTGCCGTCTATTTAGTTTAGTGCATATAAAGGACTCGGGCTTGTAATTTGAACATGCGATTCATTATTTAGGGAGCTTTTATTCCACGAGAACATGTAATTCTGTGCCGTCTATTTCAGTGTATGTAAAAGACTTGGGACTTGTATTCTGAACATGTGATTCATGATTTAGGGAACCTCTGCTCCACGAGAATTGTACTAGAAAATATTACTCCCTCTGTTTCTAAATATAAGAAGTTTTGGCAGCTCGATTTAAACTGCCAAAACGTCTTACAATTAGAAACAGAGGTAGTATTAGTTAAACTGTTTCCATAGTTTTGGGCACAATTGTTGCATTCTAGTGATCCTGAAACTGTTTTGAGCGCCAAATGATTGACCATCAATTATGCTTTTAACCAAATACAATTTGTTACATCTTGAAAGCAAATATAAGAATCTAGAGCCGAAGCTACAGCTAATGCAGGTGTATTATATGTAACTAATGCAGGGTGTATGCAGGCTGTTAGTTTCAAAATTGTTCTTGTATTATGGGACGGGGGGAGTAGTTCAGAAGGCCGAGTTACATGCACCCTGCATTAGTTGCAGCTTTGGCTCTAGAACGGGTTGCTGTCATCTGTCAAAACTCTCTTGAACTTTTTCTTCCTTGCGTCTGGCTGAGGCTGGGAGAAGGCGCTGATATGATGTTCAGTCTGAAATGCGCAAGTCTTGTTTGGTTATCTTTTATATACTCTGGGAGGAAGGATGTCTTGAGGTTAGACCTATCCGCTATAAGCTTTGCTGAGACAGCCTCGATGCGTTGACCCATGCAAAGCCAAGAACACTATTTTTTTGTTAGCAGAACACTCTTTTCTTAACTCGTGATCTTGAAACAAGAGGTAAAAACCACCTTCCAAGAAGAGTTTTTGAGACTAATGAGAAGCCGAGCTCCTTCTCCGCCTTCGCTGCCAGAACCTCCACACCTTGTGTCCCACTTGGATGAATGAACTAGGCATATTTGAGGAATTCACATTGGCTTGGTGGAATACCCTACGTTTGGACGTCCAAGCGACATTCCGAAGGTTTACGCTCACGCCCTCGATTTTAACCAAAATTGCTTCCCAATGACTCACTAGTAATTTATAATTTATAGTTTTTTCTTGGAAAATGTACGACTTTAGTTCATTTAGTCTTTTTCTGAGAAGTTCATTTAGCTGTTTATTTTTGAGGGGCAAGAAGTTCATTTATCAAAAAAAAAAAAGATGACTCATGGACAGGAAAAACAAATAGACCATACTGCATTTTTTTGAGGGGTTATAGACCATATTGCATGGGCTAGGCAAAAATGCTGCTGGGTACGGCTAGCTTGGGCCTCAAACCCAAACATACATACCCTCGCCACTTGGGCCTTGGCTCTCTTCCCTCGCTAGCAGTACATCTTTTTCTCCAAGTCAGGAGGAGGTCCGTGCGGTGCGGGAGAGCGGCACGGCGGCGGAGAAACCTCGGCGACCCGACGACGGCGCAGGTAAGCTTCGCCCCGTTCGCATCTTCCCCCACCTGTGCTCCCTCCCGCCACCCCCACCCCATCCCGTCCCCCCTCCCTCTCCTCCGTGGCGCCTCCCTCGCCTCTCTCCTCTGACCCACCTTAGAACAGCAAGGCCTAAAATCCTAACCATTTCCCTCCCGTCATCGCAGGTTGGCTCCAGTTCGGCGTGGTGAATCTGCAGCGGCGGTCAGATCAAGGAAAGGTAACGGAAATACCATCCATGTGTTGTGATTTTCTGCGACCAGATCCGCCCCTGCTCCGGGCGCACGCACACAACCTGTTCGACGCATTGCTCGTTTCAGCATGAAGTCGTTTCACCACACGCTGCTCTTTTAGTCTGATGACTTGTTTGTTCCTTAGACGATGCCGTGATCGCCAACAAATTCAGTGCATCTTTGCGTAGCATATAGTAACCTACTCTGTTTCTTTGAAGCAAAATTTCACGCTTCATAGTTATTCAAGGAACTCGGTTTCTCCCAGATTAGGTGGTGCCACAATGTTTCCTCTCTTTCAAAGAAAATTCCGCAGTTCACGGTTGTTGGAGGAACTCTGTTGCTCCTGCGCTACACTAGCTAGTAAAACATCATCCATATGCTCTGCTCTGCTCTTTTCCCCAGATGTTCGGTTCAGATGATTCATTTCTCTCGCATTGCCTGTTTATTGTATTGCTCCTGTGGGCATTTGTTATGGACTTAGAGTACTGATTGTCAGTAGCCAGCCTTTGCTATTGCATAGAAACTCACACTTGTAAGTGATATGGCAGGATGGGTCGGAAAGCTGGGTTGTACATAAACCCAAAGAAGTTTGGCGGCATCGTTAAGCCTTGCATGATGGAGATGACGGCCTTCCTCAACTGCCTCGCCTTGAACAAGCAGATCGATGAAAAGTGCACGAGGCAGAAGGAGCTCTTGATCACCTGTACCCAGGCTCAGGTTATGATTCACTCTTCTAGTTCTCTGAATGTTCTTGCTTTCACTTCAAAGCATTAAGCCATCCATTCTAACGTTTTTCCTAATGTTACTTGTGGCTTGATTGCAGAAGGGGAGGCCGAAGAACGCGGCCAAGACCATCAATTACCATCTTCAGAGGCTCGGGCGCGACAAGTTCCACTAGTTTCGGTGGAACCGAGACCATCGTTATCCTTTCTATCTCTTATGTCCGGACAGCAATAATCTTCCAAGTAGCTTTGCTGAATGAGCAGTAGACTTTAGACAATGGTTTAGTTTGAATCAATTTTGGATGTCAGACTTGTAAGGCATCAGCATAATATGGATACCGATTTCTCCTCCTGATATGATACGCACTTTGCTGCTGCTTCCTTTTTTGCTTTGTTTTTGAGACAAGAATGTGCACGAAACGGATTGATTGATTACATAACTTGGCTGGAGTATCAGGATCTCTACTAGCAAGGTACTATTGATTCGCCCAATTGCAATGATGGTGTTTGCAAGTCAGAAGAGCCGCTGATCTACAGTACTTTCCGCTGAAACTATTATTAGTTCGTGCTCAACACCGGAATGCCTGAATTCTCATCAATACAAACTTCAACCAGATACAGCTTGTCACATCTTAATACACAACACAAATTAGCCCAGGTCCAATATAACAATTGAACCATCGCAAGTACTACAACACATATTAGCAAGAAGATACAAGACACGCTGCTTTTCTCACGCAACAGGCTGATCAGTTGTAGCTTTGGCTCCAGAATGGGTTGCTGTTCTTCTTCTCATCATAGAAAGGGTTGGTGAAATGTTCACTGTCAAGGCTCTCTTGAACTTTCTTCCCCTTGGCATCTGACAGGGGCTAGGAGAAGGCCCTGGGGTTGAAGTCGTCCTCCTCGAAAGCAGCTCCCCAGCCTTCGCCGCCACCAGCGATGTCCTCCTCCCTCTGCTTCTTCATCTCCTCGACGCGCCCCTTGAACTCCTCCTGCGCGGTGTTGATCATGCCATCCCTGTGCTGGTGACACCATGCGCTGCAAAAACCAGTACCGTCATGTAAGAATCACAGAAAACGCGGTGTTCAGTCTAAATGAGGAATGCTTGTTTGATTGTTTTGAGGTCAGACTTGTCCAGTGGGAGCTTTGTTGAGATGGCCTCAATCTGCTGATCCCTTCGAAGACAAAGAACACTCCCTTTTTAGCAGCTCAAACGAGAGATACAATTACCTAGCAAGAACAAGAAAAGTTTTCGAGGTTTACGAGAAGTTGAGGTTCCGATTTGTCGATGATATAGCTCGGCCTGAATCCTTGAGAGCTCCTTCTTTGTTTCCTCCACCAAAACCTTCAGCAGAAAGCTCAAATGCAGAGGCTCAAACTTCAATTCAGTTCTGTAGTCAATTCATCCATTCTAATGATCTTCAGGGTGATAGTGATCGACACAGAATGATTAACTAAATATTTGCCCATCAATACAAATTTTAACCGAATACAGTTTTTCATCCATTCTAATGATCTTCAGGGTGATAGTGATCGACACAGAATGATTAACTAAATATTTGCCCATCAATACAAATTTTAACCGAATACAGTTTTTCATCCATTCTAATGATCTTCAGGGTGATAGTGATCGACACAGAATGATTAACTAAATATTTGCCCATCAATACAAATTTTAACCGAATACAGTTTTTCATCCATTCTAATGATCTTCAGGGTGATAGTGATCGACACAGAATGATTAACTAAATATTTGCCCATCAATACAAATTTTAACCGAATACAGTTTTTCATCCATTCTAATGATCTTCAGGGTGATAGTGATCGACACAGAATGATTAACTAAATATTTGCCCATCAATACAAATTTTAACCGAATACAGTTTTTCATCCATTCTAATGATCTTCAGGGTGATAGTGATCGACACAGAATGATTAACTAAATATTTGCCCATCAATACAAATTTTAACCGAATACAGTTTTTCATCCATTCTAATGATCTTCAGGGTGATAGTGATCGACACAGAATGATTAACTAAATATTTGCCCATCAATACAAATTTTAACCGAATACAGTTTTTCACATCTTAAAACACAACACGAAACAGCCCAGGTCCAATATAACAATTGAACCATCGTAAGTACAACACATATTAGCAAGAGGATACAAAGACAGTGCTTTCTCACACGAAAGACCCAGCTACATACACTCTGCATCAGTTGTAGCTTTGGCTCCAGAATGGGTTGCTGTTCTTCTTCTCATCATAGAAAGGGTTGGTGAAATGCTCACTGTCAAGGCTCTCTTGGACTTTCTTCCCCTTGGCATCTGAGAAGGCCCTGGGGTTGAAGTTGTCCTCATCAAAAGCAGCCGCCCAGCCCTCGTCACCGCCGGCGATGTCCTCCTCCCCCCTCTGCTTCTCCATCTCCTCGACGTGCCCCTTGAACTCCTTTTGCGCGGCGTTGATCACGCCTTCCCCGTTCTGGTCACACCATGCCCTGCAAAAACCAGTAATGCCAATAAGAATCGCGAAAAAATGTTCAATCTGAATGGGGAATGGTTGCTTGATTGTTGAGGAATGATGAGGAATGCTTGTTTGAGTGTTTTTATGTACTTTGGGAAGAATGTCTTGAGGTCAGACTTGTCTAGTGGGAGCTTTGTTGAGATGGCCTCAATCTGTTGATCCCTGCGCAAAGCCAAGAACACTCGTTTTAGCACATCAAACCAGTGTTGCAATTAGAACAAGAAGAGTTTTCGAGATTTACGAGAAGTTGAGGTTCCGATTCGTCGATGATAGCTCGGCCTGAATCCTTGAGAGCTCCTTCTTTGTCTCCTCCACCAAAACCTTCAGTACAAGGTTCAAATACAGAGGCTCAAAATTCAATTTTGTACTGGCAATCACAAATGATGTTGATTTGCTCAATGGCAATGCTGTTGTCTGCATATTGCTATACACAAATTCAGAATGGCCAAGGATTTGCAGTACCTTATCATTCGCCAAATCGGAAGCAGAGACATCGCCGGCGGCAGCAGCTGCAGCAGCATGAAGCTTCTTCTTGGCCCTCTTGGCATCCGGGGCGGGGCTCGCCTCAAGGCGGCACTCACTGTATGAAGATCGCGGCGGGGCGGAGTCGCCGCCGGCAGGGGCATCCTCATTGCCACCGGCGCCTGACTTCTTCCACTTCTTGAGCCCATTGAACCCCCAAGAGCTCTTCTTCTTGCCTTTCTCATCGGCGGATCCCTCCACCGCCGCCGCAGGCTCCTTGTTCTCGCCGCAGCCGCTGCCGTGGAACATGGCCGTCAGGTGCCTCCTCTTCCCCTTGTCGGCCTTCCCGGCGGGCGTCGCCTCTGACGGCGGGATCTCGGCCATGAGGACTGAAGCGTGGTTGTTCTGGTCCACCTGGGCCAGCGGCGGCCGCTCCTGCTCCTTCTTGCCTCGGCTCTTCCATGGCGAGATGAAGGCCTTGTGCTTGGGCTTCTCGGCGGAGGGCGGCGGCGGTGGGTCCTGGAGGTCGATCTCCGACCATTCTTCCGCGGAGGACCTGGTCGCCGGCACGCCGCCGGCATCGTCCGCGTCGGGGCAGTCGACGACGACGCCGAGCGCGGCGAGGCGCTGCACGAGGGACCTCTTGGCGGCGTTGTACTCGGCCGGCGAGACGCACTTGGCGCGGAGCAGCTCCTGCGCTCCCAAGAACGAACGGAGCAAAGATCAGTACAAATTTCTTAGCCAAGAATCGCGGCTCGATAATGGGAGCGGGGAAGCGAAGGATGACGGGGAGGGGGAGAGGCGGTGGGCACCTGGAGGAAGAGGAGCTTGTCGCGGAGGATGGGCGGGTGGTCGGCGGGGCCCTGCGGCGGCGCGGAGAGGGCGGCGAGGAGGGATGCGCGGAAGGCGTGGACGTCGGCGGCGGGGACGATGCCCTCGCGGTGGAGCGCGGAGAGGTGTAGGATGCGGTGGAAGGAGTCCTGCTGCCACTTGAGCGCGTCGGCGTGGCGGCGCGCGGCGGCCTGGTCGGCGGTGAGGCGCTTGCCGGGGCGGCTGAAGATGGACTTGCAGACGGACGCGATGGTCTCCTGCAGGCCCGAGTAGTACGTGGGCGTGTACGTGTACCCCATCGCCGCGGCGCAGAGCGAAGGAGCTCGCTCGGTTGGTTGCTTGCCGCGCCGGCGAGCTGTGGTGTGGCGTCGGGGGCGTGAGCAGGGGAGCGTGCTCGCGAGGGAGAGAGATCGGAGGTGAAGAGGGAGGCGGAGGATGTGGTGAGGGAGGGAGGGGGGACGGGGGATTTTGTTTGGGCGTTGGCCGCATCCCCAACGGTTGGGGGGGACGGAGGAACTAGCCGTTGAGACGGATCGGCTGAATCTGGCTGCCTGTGGTGCCCACACACACCAAGAGAAATGCTTTGAAATGCCGATTGACACTGATGTCATACTCTACTTGCCAAGTTTCTTGTGTTTACTAACTGGGATGTTAAGTGTTTTTTGTCAATCCGATGATATATGCCACTACGCGTTTTGTGTATGTAAAAAGCGGATTTGCTATTTCTCATGTGCTTGAAATTCTTTTTCGCGTCAGTCACTTTTCTCCTCCTTCCTTCCCTGTTGGCCGGACCTCGCCGGAAGAGTCAGCCCCACCCCACCATCTATCTTAGGGTGAAGTAATAGCCGCATTATCTATCTTAGGGGTGAGGGGTGCATCGGATCGTCGGAGTTCTCCATTGGTGCAGCGGGGCTTAGAGGGATGGACGGGCGGCGGCCGACAATGACGGTGAGGGGAGGTCGAGGGGAGGGCGGGGCGGCGCGCAGTAGCGCTGGCCGACCGGGGGGGGGGGGGAGGGGGATGGGGCGGGGTAGGCTAGGGGATCGGGAGGAGGAAAAAGGAGGGGGGGGGGGTTGAAGATGAGCAGTTCCAGATCTATTTTGAACGGTTGGATGAAGATCAGACGACACATAAGAAGTGACTGATAAATCATTTTTTCAGTTACCTGATAAATAGGCATTCACTGTAAAAAAGGTCATTGCAAAAAAGCTTACGGAAAATGCCACTATGATGTCTACTACACAACCTTCTTCTTGTAGACGTTGTTGGGCCTTCAAGTACAGAGGTTTGTAGGTCAGTAGCAAATTTCCTTCAAGTGGATGACCTAAGGTTTATCAATCCGTGGGAGGTGTAGGATGAAGATGGTCTCTCTCAAGCAACCCTGCAACCAAATAACAAAGAGTCTCTTGTGTCCTCAACACACCCAATACAATGGTAAATTGCATAGGTGCACTAGTTCAGCGAATAGATGGTGATACAAGTGCAATATGGATGATAGATATAGGTTTTTGTAATCTGAAAATATAAAAACAGCAAGGTAGCAAGTGATAAAAGTGAGCACAAACGGTAGTGCAATGCTAGGAAACAAGGCCTAGGGTTCATACTTTCACCGGTGCAAATTCTCTCAAAAATAATAACATAATTGGATCATATAACTATCCCTTAACATGCAACAAAGAGTCACTCCAAAGTCACTAATAGCGCAGAACAAACAAAGAAATTATTGTAGGGTATGAAACCACCTCAAAGTTATTCTTTCTGATCGATCTATTCAAGAGTCCCTAGTAAAATAACACGAAGTTATTCTTTCCGTTCAATCTATCCTAGAGTTCGTACTAGAATAACACCTTAAGACACAAATCAACCAAAACCCTAATGTCGCATAGATACTCCAACGTCACCTCAAGTATCCGTGGGTATGATTATATGATATGCATCACACAATCTCAGATTCATCTATTCAACCAACACAAAGAACTTCAAAGTGTGCCCCAAAGTTTCTATCGGAGAGTTAAGACAAAAACGTATGCCAACCCATATGCATAAGTTCACGAGGTCACGGAACTCGCAAGTTGATCACCAAAACATACATCAAGTGGATCACGTGATATCCCATTGTCACCACAGATAAGCACATGCAAGACATACATCAAGTGTTCTCAAATCCTTAAAGACTCAATCCGATAAGATAACTTCAAAGGGAAAACTCAATCCATTAGAAGAGAGTAGAGGGGGAGAAACATCATAAGATCCAACTATAATAGTAAAGCTCGATACATCAAGATCGTGCCAAATCAAGAACACGAGAGAGAGAGAGGTCAAACACAACTACTGGTACATACCCTTAGCCCCGAGGGTGAACTACTCCCTCCTCGTCATGGAGAGCGTCGGGATGATGAAGATGGCCACTGGAGAGGGATTCCCCCCTCCGGCAGGGTGTCGGAACGGGTCTAGATTGGTTTTCGGTGGTTACAGAGGCTTGCGGTGGCGGAACTCCCGATCTAGATTTCTTTCTGAAAGTTTGGGGTTATATAAGAGGTGTTGGAGTCGGGAACAAGTCAGGGGGTCCCCGAGGCGGCCACGAGGTAGGGGGGCGCGCCCAAGGGGGCAGGGCGCGCCCCCACCCTCATGGTGGCCTCGGGACTCTTCTGGCCCATCTCTGGTACTCCGTGGGCTTCTTCTGGTCCAAAAATGATCTCCGTGAAATTTCAGGTCAATTGGACTCCGTTTGATTTTCCTTTTCCGTGATACTCAAAAACAAGGGAAAAAACAGAAACTGGCACTGGGCTCTAGGTTAATAGGTTAGTCCCAAAAATCATATAAAATAGCATATAAATGCATATAAAACATCCAAGGTTGATAATATAATAGCATGGAACAATCAAAAATTATAGATACGTTGGAGACGTATCACACTACAAACACTTATACTTCGATTAATCCCACTATGGCGGTGGCATATATCATTTTAGTAGTTTTTACAGTATAATGTTCCGAATAGATGAAGTTGATGGTGACACATCAAAATTAAACCATTTTTCTTTGTGGGCAGTCGTTCGGCTTCTTCAACATAGGAACATCAGTGATGGACCATCAGGTGAAGACGAAAGTATTTTCTAGACTCATCAATTGTAACTGTCAAAGACAATGACTTGTGGGGAGTGTTTATAGCGTCCATACCACACTCATGACAGTGACAGAAAGGAATTCTAATGATAACAAGCTTTTGGTACAAATGCTCCATGAAACAAATACCAAGTGGCTTGTGAAGTTTCTAGTAACCTTTTATGTCATGTTGCTATTTGAGACGTCCATTACATTGATATAATTCTATACTCTACTTCTGTTGTTTCTAATAACCTTTATGTCATGTTTGTTATTTGATAACCAATAAGTGCTATTACCTTTGTCTTGGTGGTGGTTCATTTGGCTTCTTGTGTTGAAATATATTGTCCGCCCTTAGCTACCAATTTCAGACTTTTGGGTGAACGATGGTCTTATTGCTAAGGTCATCGTGTGATCGGCAAAATTACACTCTGATGTATTTCTAATAGGTTTGACTGCCTCGTTGGAGCTTGCCTTAATCCTATGTTAAGAGGTTTTCGAGCGTGGCTCGGTGGATGACTCAAGTCGTGCACGACTCCTCGAGACCAGCTCCAAACTTTTCTTCCGCGATGCTGATTTCAATCACACGACTCTAGACTTCTTGAACACGTCTTGAAGTTCTAGGTGTTGGGGAACATAGTAATTTCAAAAGATTTCCTACGCACACACCGGATCATGGCGATGCATAGCAACGAGAGGGGTGATACGTCTCCGTCGTATCTACTTTTCCAAACACTTTTGCCCTTGTTTTGGACTCTAACTTGTATGATTTGAATGGAACTAACCTGGACTGACGTTGTTTTCAGCAGAATTGCCATGATGTTGTTTTATGTGCAGAAAACAAAAGTTCTCGCAATGACCTGAAACTCCACGGAATATCTTACAATAAATAATAAAAATCCTTGCCAAAGATGAAGACCAGGGGGCCCACACCCTTCTCACGAGGGTGGGGGACGCCCCCCCTAGGGCGCGCCCCCTACCTCGTGGGCCCCCTGGAGACCCCCCGACTCCAACTCCAACTCTATATAACTGCTTTCGGGGAGAAAAAAATAGGAGAGAAGAAATCATCGCGTTTTACGATATGGAGCCGCCGCCAAGCCCTAAAACCTCTCGGGAGGGCTGATCCGGAGTCCGTTCGGGGCTCTGGAGAGGGGGATTCGTCGCCGTCGTCATCATCAACCATCCTCCATCACCAATTTCATGACGCTCACCGCCGTGCGTGAGTAATTCCATCGTAGGCTTGCTGGACGGTGATGGGTTGGATGAGATTCACCATGTAATCGAGTTAGTTTTGTTAGGGTTTGATCCCTAGTATCCACTATGTTCTGAGATTGATGTTGCTATGACTTTGCTATGCTTAATGCTTGTCAGTAGGGCCCGAGTGCCATGATTTCAGATCTGAACCTATTATGTTTTCATCAATATATGAGAGTTCTAGATCCTATCTTGCAAGTCTATAGTCACCTATTATGTGTTATGATCCGTTAACCCCGAAGTGACAATAATCAGGATACTTACCGGTGATGACAGTAGTTTGAGGAGTTCATGTATTCACTATGTGCTAATGGTTTGTTCTGGTTCTCTATTAAAAGGAGGCCTTAATATCCCTTAGTTTCCGTTAGGACCCCGCTGCCACGGGAGGGTAGGACAAAAGATGTCATGCAAGTTCTTTTCCATAAGCACGTATGACTATATTCGGAATACATGCCTACATTACATTGACGAATTGGAGCTAGTTCTGTGTCACCCTATGTTATGACTGTTACATGATGAACCGCATCCGGCATAATTATCCCTAATTGATCCGATGCCTACGAGCTTTCCATATACTGGTTTACGCTTATTTACTTTCCTGTTGCTATTGTTACAATCACTACAAAACACCAAAAACATTACTTTGCTTTCATTACTCCTTTGTTACCGTTACCATCACTATCATATTACTTTGCTACTAAACACTTTGCTGCAGATACTAAGTTTCCAGGTGTGGTTGAATTGACAACTCAGCTGCTAATACTTGAGAATATTCTTTGGCTCTCCTTGTGTCGAATCAATAAATTTGGGTTGAATACTCTACTCTCGAAAGCTGTTGCGATCCCCTATACTTGTGGGTTATCAAGACTAATTTCTGGCGCCGTTGCCGGGGAGCATAGCTCTATTCTTTGAGTCACTTGGGATTTATATCTGCTGGACACTATGAAGAACTTGAGAGATCCAAAAACCAAGATCCATCCCTCAACTACGAGGAGAGGTAAGGAACTGCCATCTAGCTCTGCACTTGATTCACCTTCTGTTATGAGTAGGCTTGCGACACCTACACCTGCTTCTGCTATTCGTTCTGACATGTCGCATGTTATTGATGATGCTACTTTTGCTATGCATGATACTTATGATGAAACTACCTCTATGCTTGATACTACTATGCCACTTAGTGATTTTCTCGAGGAACGACTTGCTAGGGCTAGAGAGATTGAAAATATTGAATCTGATTATGAAGATGAAAGTGATGATGAAGAATCACTTGTTATTCCTGAGGGTTATTTATTTGATCAAGATGCTTCTTTAGCTATTTTAGCCTGCAAAGATAGATATGAACTCAAAAGGTTATTAGCTAAATGGAATAAGCAATCTCCAAATGCTAGGATGAGACCTGACCCTGCTTTTGCTACTTCACCTATATGTGTTGCTGATAAGGATTATGAATTCTCTATTGATCCTAATATAATTACTTTGGTTGAATCTGATCCTTTTCATGGCTATGAATCTGAAACTGTTGTAGCACATCTTACTAAATTAAATGATATAGCCACCCTGTTCACTAATGATGAGAGATCTCGCTACTTTTATATCCTTAAAATATTTCCGTTCTCATTAAAGGGTGATGCTAAGATATGGTTTAATTCTCTTGATCCTGGTTGTGTGCGTAGTCCCCAGGATATGATTTATTACTTCTCTGCTAAATATTTCCCTGCTCATAAGAAACAAGCTGCTTTAAAGGAAATATACAACTTTGTGCAAATTAAAGAAGAGAGTCTCCCACAAGCTTGGGGGAGGCTTCTCAAGTTACTTAATGCTTTGCCTGATCATCCTCTTAAGAAAAATGAAATTCTTGATATCTTTTATAATGGACTAACCGATGCTTCTAGAGATTACCTGGATAGTTGTGCTGGTTCTTTTTTCAGGGAAAGAACACCGGATGAAGCTGAAATCTTATTGAATAATATGTTGACAAATGAAAATAATTGGGCACCTCCTGAGCCAGCTCCTGAGGTAGCTCCTGCTCCAATTAATGATCCTATTCCTAAACCAACTCTAAAGAAGAGAGGTGTTCTATTTCTCAGTCCTGAAGATATGAAAGAGGCAAAGAAATCTATGAAAGGAAAAGGTATTAAAGCTGAAGATGTTAAGAATTTACCTCCTATTGAAGAAATACATGGTCTTAATTTACCGCCTGATGAAGAAATATATGATCTTAATCCTTTATTTATTGAAGAACCTCCAGACCTCGATAACCCGACACAGGTAGTAAAGGTAAATTCTCTCTATAGATATGATAAAGCTGAAATCCCTCCTACTAAAATTGCTAGTCAATGCTTGGATGAGTTTGATAATTTTATATTTAAGCAAGAAGACTTCAATGCTTATTTTGGTAGACAATTAAAACAAGATACTGATATGATTAAATACCTAGGTGATTATATGGCTAATATTAGAGGTGAACTTAAACTTGTTAGCAAACATGCTTCTATGGTTACCACTCAAGTAGAACAAGTACTTAAAGCTCAAAAAGAATTGTTCAATGAGATGAATAGTAAGAAAAATGATTATGCTGTTAAAGTGGCTACTAGAACGGGTAGAATGACTCAGGAACCTTTGTATCCTGAAGGCCACTCTAAGAGAATTGAACAAGATTCTCAGAGAAATAAAATTGATGCACCTAGTTCTTCTAAAAGGAAGAAAAAGAAAAATGATAGAATTGTGCAAACTTCTAGTGAACCTATTGCTGGACCACCTGATAATCCAAATGATATATCTATTTCTAATGCTGAAACACAATCTGGCAATGAACATGAACCTAATGCAAATGTTAATGATGATGTTCATAATAATGCTCAACCTAGTAATGATAATGATGTAGAAATTGAACCTGCTGTTGATCTTGATAACCCACAATCAAAGAATCAACGCTATGATAAGAAAGACTTTGTTGCTAGGAAGCATGGTAAAGAAAGAGAACCTTGGGTTCAGAAACCCATGCCTTTTCCTTCCAAACCATCCAAGAAAAAGGATGATGAGGATTTTGAGCGCTTTGCTGAAATGATTAGACCAATCTTTTTACGTATGCGATTAAATGATATACTCAAAACAAATCCTTATGCTAAGTACATGAAAGATATTATTACAAATAAGAGAAAGATATAGGAAGCTGAAATTTCCACCATGCTTGCTAATTATACTTTTAAGGGTGGAATACCAAAGAAACTTGGAGATCCAGGAGTACCTACTATACCATGCTCCATTAAAAGAAACTATGTTAAAACTACTTTATGTGATCTTGGAGCTGGTGTTAGTGTTATGTCTCTCTCTTTATATAGTAGACTTGATTTGAATAAGTTGACACCTACTGAAATATCTTTGCAAATGGCTGATAAATCAACTGCTATACCTATTGGTATTTGTGAGGATGTGCCTGTTGTGGTTGCAAACGTTACTATTTTAACGGACTTTGTTATTCTTGATATTCCCGAGGACGATAGTATGTCTATTATTCTTGGAAGACCTTTTCTTAATACTGTAGGGGCCGTTATTGATTGCAACAAAGGCAATGTCACTTTTCATGTTAATGGTAATGAGCATACGGTACACTTTTCGAGGAAACAACCTCAAGTTCATAGTATCAATTCTATTGGAAAAATTTCATCGATTATATTTGGAGGTTTTGAATTTCCTCTCCCTACTGTCAAGAAGAAATATGATATACTTATTATTAGGGATGTGCATATCCCCGTTGAGGTAACCTAGTGTTATTCGAAATTTCTCCGGTTTCATGTTAATCGGAATGAGTTTGTTAACAAGACTTGATCAACCTTGTTAGTGGATTCCTTTTGACGAGCATGAGATGGATGAAACTAGAAGCACGACCTTCTGTACCTTGATGTCCTCATCAGTACCCTCTCTATACTTTTTGTTATTTATATTAGATAAAGTAAAAATAAATAATTTTCTATCTGTTATCTGATTATCCGTGCAATATAAAAATACCTCGAAAATAAAAGTTCTCCAAATGCCCTGAAAATTAAATATGATTTTTATAGAATATTTGAGGATTTATGGAACAAAGAACACACTAGGGGGCCAGCCACCTTGCCACGAGGGTGGAGGGCGCGCCCACTGCCTCGTGGGCCCACGGTGGCCCTCCTCCACTTATTCTTTCAGCCACACACTTCATCTTCATCCCCCAAACATGAAAAACCAACTCAAACCCGAGTCCAAGCTCGTTTTGCTGCCATTTTCGATCTCCTTGCTCAAAGCACCTCTCACAAAACTGCTTCGGGAGATTGTTCCTTGGTATGTGACTCGTTTTTGTTCTAGTGCTTTATTCATTGCAAATTTGTGTTGCTTAGGTGACCCTGTTCTTGAGCTTCCATGTCAAATTTATATGGTCAAAAGTAGTTTTGATGCATGATATAGGCCCTAGGCACTTGTAGGAGTAGTTGCTATCAATATTATTGAGTTTGGTTTACTTTTATTTTGAAGTTACTAAAAATTTCAGAATTTTTCAGAAAATGATGAGGAGATTATTGAGGGGCTCATCGAGCCAAAGCTCAAAGGAAAAGGCACCGAAGCCTAAGTATAATTTTCCGCGCACCGCGGAGGTTCGAGCGTGTGAATGTCCTTCTGAGGATTTCTTGAGAGCAGCCGGGATTTATGAAGATTTTCATGAGTTGGCTCATAATGCAGGCCTCACCGCTTTCCTCCACGACCAATGCGATCAGTATCTCTTGCTCACAAATACCTTTGTGCAAAACTTTCATTTTCATTCTAGGAACTCACCACCTACGGTGGATTTCATTTATATGATGAGCATAAGGAGATGTCACTTTATGATTTCTGTCAGATTTGTTTAGTCCCTTTTGGGGGCAAGACAGAAGAACCACATCATAATGATGTGGAGGGATTTATTAATACTATCACTGTAGGGGAAACTAGGAAGGTTTCCGATGCACGAATCACTAGCATACATTTTCCTGTTTTACGTTACTTTGCATTATTTGCTAGTCGTTGCTTAATTGATCGCGGAAACTGTGGAAACCTTAGTATCCCTGATATTATTATTTTGCTCCAAGGTTTATACAGTGATACCACTTTTAGTATGGGCGGCATTATTGCTAGACGGTTAAGTATGAACCGTACTAAGGGTCCCATCTTTGGAGGCATCTATGCTACACGCCTAGCTGCACATTTTAACATTCCTATTAGACATGCTGAGAAGGAGGAAAAAGTGTTTCCTCGTATTTATTTAGATTATAAAAGTATGGTGGCGCATGATTTTATTGTTAAGAATAGGGCAGGAGAGCTTAAATATCAATTGTTCTTTAATAAACATCATCCTGAGACGATTACCTTGCCTGCTCCTGCTTTGTTTGATTTGACTGTAGGCAAGTACCTTGTTCTGTTGACGGCTATCCACGCCTACCGGAACCCTGCACCAGCCGAGGAGCCAGAACCGAAACCACAATTTGATCCTTCACGACAGTCTAACTATCAGTGGGATCCGGAGATGATTGCAAGCCAGTGGCAATCGGAGCCTTCTTCTTCCTCATCACAGTACGACCACAACAACTATTATTATGGATATCAGCCAGGCCAGCCGTGGCCATAGACCAACTCAGGCCAAAATCCTAAGCTTGGGGGAGTACGTATTTCTCACCGACATTACATTTATGTTCACACACACTCATTGCTAGATGTCGGTGCTCATACTTTTTCATTGTATCATCCATGTTAGTTTATTTTCTTTTATGCTATCTTCTTGTGTGTTTAATAAACCTTAAGAAAAACCAAAAAAAATTAGTTGTAGCTTTTAATTAATTTACTTTCCATGCTTGTAGTAATAATTAAAAAGAAAACCCAAAAATATTTCCTATTCTTCTTTTGCTTGTTGGGAGCTTTCCCGTATAAATAGTTTTATTTCTTTTCTTTTCTTTGGGGGTCAGTAGGAGAAGACCATGATTAAATTGTTGAAATGGCTCTTATATGCATTATTGTTTATCTGACAAAAGAGCCCATATTGCCTTGTCTTCTCCTGTTTATTGAATGCTCACAGATTTCAGCTCAGTCCAATGCACGTGCACTCTTATTATTATTCACATCATTCGGTCGTGCAAGTGAAAGGCAATTATGATGATATATGATGGACTGACTGAGATGAGAAAAGCTGGTATGAACTCGACCTCTTTTGTTTTTGTAAATATGATGAGTTCATCGTTCTTGATTAAGCTTGTTATGAATAAACATGTTTGCAATGACAATTAGAGATCATAGTTGCTTGTGCCATGCTTGATTAGCTATGAGTTATAATGGTTTACCTTGCGTGCCAACATGCTATTAAAATGGTTATGATGTGGTATGATAGGGTGGTATCCTCCTCTGAATGATTTAAGTGACTTGACTTGGCACATGTTCACGCATGTAGTTGAAACAAATCAACATAGCCTTCACGATATTTATGTTCATGATGGATTATATCCTACTCATGCTTGCATCCAATGTTTATTAATTTTAATGCATGTACATGACTGTTGTCGCTCTCTAGTTGGTCGCTTCCCAGTCTTTTGCTAGCCTTCACCTGTACTAAGCGGGAATACTGCTTGTGCATCCAAACTCCTTAAACCCCAAAGTTATTCCACATGAGTCCACTATACCTTCCTATATGCGGTATCTACCTGCCGTTCCAAGTAAATTTGTATGTGCCAAACTCTAAACCTTCGAATAATCATCCTGTTTTGTATGCTCGAATAGCTCATGTATCAACTAGGGCTGTCTGTATCTTCCATGTTAGGCGGGTTATTCTCAAGAGGAGTGGACTCCGCTCCTCACTCACGAGATAAAGGGCTGGTCACCGGGATGCCCAGTCCCATGCTTTATGCAAACTAAATCAAAATAATTGCAAAGAAGACTCCCCCTGGGACCTGATGTATGTTGGAGGCACTCGTTGTTTCGAGCAAGCCATGGATTGATGTTTGTTGGTGGAGGGGGAGTATAAACTTTACCATTATGTTTGGGAACCGCCTATAATGTGTGTAGCATGGAAGATATCGCCATCTCTTGGTTGTTATGTTGACAATGAAAGTATACCGCTCAAAATATTATTCGCCTCTATTTCAAAACCGAGCTCTGGCACCTCTACAAATCCCTGCTTCCCTCTGCGAAGGGCCTATCTATTTACTTTTATGTTGAGTCATCACCCTCTTATTAAAAGCACCAGTTGGAGAGCACCGCTGTCATTTGCATTCATTACTGTTAATTTATATTGGGTGTGACTATGATTGGATCTCTTTTACCATGAATTACAATGTCTAGTCAGTCCTTGATCTTTAAAGGTGCTCTGCACTTATGTTTTGCGGTCTCAGAAAGGGATAGCGAGATACCATCTTGTTATATCATATTATGATTGTTTTGAGAAAGTGTTGTCATCCGAGATTTATTATTATGGCTTGCTAGTTGATTATGCTATTCATATGAGTAAACATGAGACTTGAGAATTATTGCAAATATGGTTAGTTATAATCTTTCCTGAAAACTTGAATGCTAGCTTGACATATTTACAACAACAAGAGCAAACAGAGTTTGTAAAAGTTTTTCTTTATTTCTTTCAGTTTGTCAACTGAATTTCTTGAGGACAAGCAAGGGTTTAAGCTTGGGGGAGTTGATACGTCTCCGTCGCATATACTTTTCCAAACACTTTTGCCCTTGTTTTGGACTCTAACTTGTATGATTTGAATGGAACTAACCCGGACTGACGCTGTTTTCAACAGAATTGCCATGATGTTGTTTTATGTGCAGAAAACAAAAGTTCTCGGAATGACCTGAAACTCCACGGAATATCTTACAATAAATAATAAAAAATCATCGCCAAAGATGAAGACCAGGGGGCCCACACCCTTCTCACGAGGGTGGGGCGCCCCCCCTAGGGCGCGCCCCCTACCTCGTGGGCCCCCTAGAGACCCCCCGACTCCAACTCCAACTCTATATAACTTCTTTCGGGGAGAAAAAAATAGGAGAGAAGAAATCATCGCGTTTTACGATACGAAGCCGCCGCCAAGCCCTAAAACCTCTCGGGAGGGCTGATTTGGAGTCCGTTCGGCGCTCCGGAGAGGGGGATTCGTCACCGTCGTCATCATCAACCATCCTCCATCACCAATTTCATGATGCTCACCGCCATGCGTGAGTAATTCCATCGTAGGCTTGATGGACGGTGATGGGTTGGATGAGATTCACCATGTAATCGAGTTAGTTTTGTTAGGGTTTGATCCCTAGTATCCACTATGTTCTGAGATTGATGTTGCTATGACTTTGCTATGTGTAATGCTTGTCACTAGGGCCCGGGTGCCATGATTTCAGATCTGAACCTATTATGTTTTCATCAATATATGAGAGTTCTAGATCCTATCTTGCAAGTCTATAGTCACCTATTATGTGTTATGATCCGTTAACCCCGAAGTGACAATAATCGGGATACTTACCTGTGATGACCGTAGTTTGAGAAGTTCATGTATTCACTATGTGCTAATGGTTTGTTCCGGTTCTCTATTAAAAGGAGGCCTTAATATCCCTTAGTTTCCGTTAGGACCCCGCTGCCACGGGAGGGTAGGACAAAAGATGTCATGCAAGTTCTTTTCCATAAGCATGTATGACTATATTCGGAATACATGCCTACATTACATTGACGAATTGGAGCTAGTTCTGTGTCACCCTATGTTATGACTGTTACATGATGAACCGCATCCGGCATAATTATCCATCATTGATCCGATGCCTACGAGCTTTCCATATACTGGTTTACGCTTATTTACTTTCCCGTTGCTATTGTTACAATCACTACAAAACACCAAAAACATTACTTTGCTTTCATTACTCTTTTGTTACCGTTACCATCACTATCATATTACTTTGCTACTAAACACTTTGCTGCAGATACTAAGTTTCCAGGTGTGGTTGAATTGACAACTCAGCTACTAATACTTGAGAATATTCTTTGGCTCTCCTTGTGTCGAATCAATAAATTTGGGTTGAATACTCTACCCTCGAAAGCTGTTGCGATCCCCTATACGTGTGGGTTATCAAGGGGAGAGTGCGTCCACGTACCCTCGTAGACCGAATGCGGAAGCGTTAGCACAACGCGGTTGATGTAGTCGTACGTCTTCACGATCCGACCGATCCAAGTACCGAAGGCACGGCACCTCCGAGTTCTGCACACGTTCAACTCGATGACGTCCCGCGAGCTCCGATCCAGCAAAGCTTCACATGTGAGTTTCGTCAGCACGATGGCGTGATGACGGTGATGATGTTGCTATCGACGCAGGGCTTCGCCTAAGCACCGCTACGATATGACCGAGGTGGATTATGGTGGAGGGGGACACCGCACACAGCTGGGAGAGATCAACAGATCAACTTGTGTGTCTAGAGGTCCCCCTGCCCCCGTATATAAAGGAGTGGAGGAGGGGAGGGCCGGCCCTCTCTAGGGCACGCTATGGGGAGTCCTACTCCCACCGGGAGTAGGATTCCCCCCTTTCCAACTTGGAGTAGGAGAGGGAAGGAAGAGGAAGGAGGGAGGAAGGAAAGGGGGGCTGGCCCCCTTCCCAATTCGGATTGGGCTTGGGGGGCGTGTCACCTCCCTTGCTTCACCCTTAACACTAATCTCGAAAGTATAGGGAGTGTGTGATGACGATCATATCAATCTTGGAACCACTTCCAACACACATCGTCACTTCACCCTCAACTAGTCTCTGTTTATTCTGTAACTCCTGTTTCGAGTTACTAATTTTTAGCAACCGAACAAGTATCAAATACCCAGGGGCTACTATAAATACTAGTAAGGTACACATCAATAACCTGTATATCAAATATACCCTTGTTCACATTGCCATCCTTCTTATACATCAAATATTCAGGGCATTTCCGCTTCCAGTGACCATTTCCTTTGCAGTAGAAGCACCTAGTTTCAGGCTTTAGTCTAGCTTTGGGCTTCTTCACGGAAGTGACAACTTGCTTGCCATTCTACATGAAGTTCCCTTTCTTTCCCTTTGCCCTTTTCTTGAAACTAGTGGTCTTGTTAATCATCAAGACTTGATGCTCTTTCTTGATTTCTACCTTCATTGATTTCATCATCATGAAAAGCTCGGGAATCGTTTTCGTCATCCCTTGCATACTATAGTTCATCACGAAGTTCTACTACCTTGGTGATGGTGACTAGAGAATTCTGTCAATCACTATCTTATCTGGAAGATTAGTGATTTAAGCGATTGTAGTACCCAGACAATCTGAGCACATGCTCACTGCTTGAGCTATTCTCCTCTATCTTTTAGCTATAGAACTTGTTGGAGACTTCATATCTCTCAACTTGGGTGTTTTCTTGAAATATTAACTTCAACCCCTGAAACATCTCATATGGTCCATGACGTTCAAAACGTCTTTGAAGTCCCGATTCTAAGCTGTTAAGCATGGTGCACTAAACTATCAAGTAGTCATCATATTGAGCTAGCCAAACATTCATAACGTCTGCATCTGCTCCTGCAATAGGTCTATCACCTAGCGGTGCATCAAGGACATAATTCTTCTGTGCAACAATGAGGATAATCCTCAGATCACGGAGCTAGTCCGCATCTTTGCTACTAACATCTTTCAACTTATTTTTGTCAAGGAACATATCAAAAATAAAACAGGGGAGCTAAACGCGAGCTATTGATCTACAACATAGATATGCTAATACTACCAGGACTAAGTTCATGATAAATTAAAGTTCAATTAATCATATTACTTAAGAACTCCCACTTAGATAGACATCCCTCTAATCATCTAAGTGATCACGTGATCCAAATCAACTAAACCATGTCCGATCATCACGTGAGATGGAGTAGTTTTCAATGGTGAACATCACTATGTTTATCATATCTACTATATGATTCATGCTCGACCTTTCGGTCCCAGTGTTCCGAGGCCATATCTGCATATGCTAGGCTCGTCAAGTTAAACTGAGTATTCCGCGTGTGCAAAACTGTCTTGCACCCGATGTATTTGAACGTAGAGCTTATCACACTCGATCATCACGTGGTGTCTCCGCACGAAGAACTTTCGTAACGGTGCATACTCAGGGAGAACACTTATACCTTGAAATTTAGTGAGAGATCATCTTATAATGCCACCGTCGATTTAAGCAAAATAAGATGCATAAAACATAAACATCACATGCAATCAATATAAGTGATATGATATGGCCGTCATCTTGTGCTTGTGATCTCCATCTCCGAAGCACCGTCATGATCACCATCGTCACCGATGCGACACCTTGATCTCCATCGTAGCATAGTTGTCGTCTCGCCAACTATTGCTTCTGCGACTATCGCTACCGCTTAGTGATAAAGTAAAGCAATTACAGGGCGATTGCATTGCATACAATAAAACGACAGCCATATGGCTCCTGCCAGTTCCCGATAACTCCGTTACAAAACATGATCATCTCATACAACAAAATATAACATCATGTCTTGACCATATCACATCACAACATGCCCTGCAAAAACAAGTTAGACGTCCTCTACTTTGTTGTTGCAAGTTTTACGTGGCTGCTATGGGCTGAGCAAGAACCGTTCTTACCTACGCATCAAAACCACAATGATAGTTCGTCAAGTTAGTGTTGTTTTAACCTTCTCAAGGACCGGGCGTAGCCACACTCGGTTCAACTAAAGTTGGAGAAACTGACATCCACCAGCCACCTATGTGCAAAGCACATCGGTAGAACCAGTCTCGCGTAAGCGTACGCGTAATGTCGGTCCGGGCCGCTTCATTCAACAATACCGCCGAACCAAAGTATGACATGCTGGTAAGCAGTATGACTTGTATCACCCACAACTCACTTGTGTTCTACTCATGCATATAACATCTACGCATAAAACCTGGTTCTAATACCACTGTTGGGGAACGTAGTAATTTCAAAAAAATTCCTACGCACACACAGGATCATGGCGATGCATAGAAACGAGAGGGGAGAGTGTGTCCACGTACCCTCGTAGACCGAATGTGGAAGCGTTAGCACAACGCGGTTGATGTAGTCGTATGTCTTCACGATCCGACCAATCCAAGTACTGAACGCACGGCACCTCCGAGTTATGCACACGTTCAACTCGATGACGTCCCGCGAGCTCCGATCCAGCAAAGCTTCACAGGAGAGTTTCGTCAGCACGACGGCGTGATGACGGTGATGATGTTGCTACCGACGCAGGGCTTCGCCTAAGCACCGCTACGATATGACCGAGGTGGACTATGGTGGAGGGGGCACCGCACACGCCTGGGAGAGATCATGTTGGAAATATGCCCTAGAGGTAATAATAAAATGGTTATTATTATATTTCCTTGTTCATGATAATTGTCTATTGTTCATACTACAATTGTGTTATCCGGAAATCGTAATACATGTGTGAATATATAGACCACAACATTTCCCTAGTGAGCCTCTAGTTGACTAGCTCGTTGATCAACAGATAGTCATGGTTTCTTGACTATGGACATTAGATGTCATTGATAACGGGATCACATCATTAGAAGAATGATGTGATGGACAAGACCCAATCTTAAGCATAGCACAAGATCGTGTAGTTCGTCTGCTAGAGCTTTTCTAATGTCAAGTATCATTTCCTTAGACCATGAGATCGTGTAACCCCCGGATGCCGTAGGAGTGCTTTGGGTGTACCAAACGTCACAACGTAACTGGGTGACTATAAAGGTATACTACAGGTATCCCTGAAAGTATCTGTTGGGTTGACACGGATCGAGACTGGGATTTGTCACTCCGTATGACGGAGAGGTATCTCTGGGCCCACTCGGTAATGCATCATCATAATGAGCTCAATGTGACCAAGTGTTTGGTCACGGGATCATGCATTACGATACGAGTAAAGTGACTTGCCGGTAACGAGATTGAACGAGGTATTGGGATACCGACGATCGAATCTCGGGCAAGTAATGTACCGATTGACAAAGGGAATTGAATACGTGATTGATTGAATCCTCGACATCGTGGTTCATACGATGAGATCATCGTGGAACATGTGCGAGCCAACATGGGTATCCAGATCCCGCTTTTGGTTATTGACCGGAGAGTCGTCTCGGTCATGTCTGCGTGTCTCCCGAACCCGTAGGGTCTACACACTTAAGGTTCGGTGACGCTAGGGTTGTAGAGATATTAGTATGTGGTAACCCGAAAGTTGTTCGGAGTCCCGAATGAGATCCCGGACGTCACGAGGAGTTCCGGAATGGTCCGGAGGTGAAGATTTATATATAGGAAGTCCAGTTTCGGCCATCGGGAAAGTTTTGGGGGTAATCGGTATTGTACCGGGACCACCGGAAGGGTCCCGGGGGTCCACCGGGTGGGTCCACCTATCCCGGAGGGCCCCATGGGCTGAATTGGGAGGGGAACCAGCCCTTGGTGGGCTGGTGCGCCCCCCATGGGCCTTCCCTGCGCCTAGGGTTGGAAACCCTAGGGGTGGGGGGCGCCCCACCTGACTTGGGGGGCAAGTTGCCCCTTGGCCGCCGCCCCCCTTGGAGATGGGATCTCCTAGGGCCGGCCCCCCCTAGGGGCCCTATATATAGTGGAGGGGAGGGAGGGCAGCCACACCCAAGTCCCTGGCGCCTCCCTCTCCCCCCGTGACACCTCTCCCTCTTGTTGGTGCTTGGCGAAGCCCTGCCGAGATCACCGCTGCTTCCATCACCACGCCGTCGTGCTGCTGGATCTCCATCAACCTCTCCTTCCCCTTGTTGGATCAAGAAGGAGGAGACGTCTTCCCTACCGTACGTGTGTTGAACGCGGAGGTGCCGTCCGTTTGGCGCTAGGTCATCGGTGATTTGGATCACGACGAGTACGACTCCATCATCCCCGTTCTCTTGAACGCTTCCGTTCGCGATCTACAAGGGTATGTAGATGCACTCCCATCTCACTCGTTGCTAGATGACTCCATAGATTGATCTTGGTGATGCGTAGAAAATTTTAAAATTCTGCTACGTTCCCCAACAGTGGTATCAAAGCTAGGTCTATGCGTAGTTTCTATGCACGAGTAGAACACAAGTTGTTGTGGGCATTGATTTTGTCAATTTACTTGCCGTTACTAGTCTTATCTTGATTCGGCGGCATCGTGGGATGAAGCGGCCCGGACCGACCTTACACGTACGCTTACGTGAGACTGGTTCCACCGACTGACATGCACTAGTTGCATAAGGTGGCTAGCGGGTGTCTGTCTCTCCCACTTTAGTCGGATCGGATTCGATGAAAAGGGTCCTTATGAAGGGTAAATAGAAATTGGCATATCACGTTGTGGTTTTGGCGTAGGTAAGAAACGTTCTTGCTAGAAACCTATAGCAGCCACGTAAAAACTTGCAACAACAATTAGAGGACGTCTAACTTGTTTTTGCAGCATGTGCCATGTGATGTGATATGGCCAAAAGGATGTGATGAATGATATATGTGATGTATGAGATTGGTCATGTTCTTGTAATAGGAATCACAACTTGCATGTCGATGAGTATGACAACCGGCAGGAGCCATAGGAGTTGTCTTGATTTATTTACGACCTGCGTGTCAACATAAATGTCATGAAGACACGATGATGGAGATCATGGTGTCATGCCGGTGACGACGATGATCATGGTGCCCCGAAGATGGAGATCATGGTGTCATGCCGGTGACGACGATGATCATGGCGCCCCGAAGATGGAGATCAAAAGGAGCAAAATGATATTGGCCATATCATGTCACTATTTGATTGCATGTGATGTTTATCATGTTTCACATCTTATTTGCTTAGAACGATGGTAGCTTAAATAAGATGATCCCTCACAATAATTTCAAGAAAGTGTTCCCCCTAACTGTGCACCGTTGCGAAGGTTTGTTGTTTCGAAGCACCACGTGATGATCAGGTGTGATAGATTCTAACGTTCGAATACAATGGGTGTAAGCCAGATTTACGCACGCAATACACTTAGGTTGACTTGACGAGCCTAGCATGTACATACATGGCCTCGGAACACGGAAGACCGAAAGGTCGAACATGAGTCGTATAGAAGATACTATCAACATGAAGATGTTCACCGATGATGACTAGACCGTCTCACGTGATGATCGGACACGGCCTAGTTGACTCGGATCATGTATCACTTAGATGACTAGAGGGATGTCTGTCTGAGGGGGAGTTCATTAAATAATTTGATTAGATGGACTTAATTATCATGAACTTAGTCTAAAATCTTTGCAATATGCCATGTAGATCAAATGGCCCACGCTAATGTTGCCCTCAACTTCAACGCATTCCTAGAGAAAACCAAGCTAAAAGACAATGGCAGCAACTACACGGACTGGGTCCGTAACCTGAGGATTATCCTCATAGCTGCCAGGAAAGCATATGTCCTTGATGCACCGCTAGGTGAAGCGCCGGTTTTCCCTGCAGAACAAGACGTTATGAACGCTTGGCAGACACGTAGTGATGATTACTCCCTGATTCAGTGCGGCATGCTTTACAGCTTAGAACCGGGGCTCCATAAGCGTTTTGAGCAACACGGAGCATATGAGATGTTCCAAGAGCTGAAAATGGTTTTCCAAGCTCACGCCCGGGTCGAGAGATATGAAGTCTCCGACAAGTTCTATAGTTGTAAGATGGAGGAGAACAATTCTGTCAGCGAGTACATACTCAAAATGTCCGGGCTGCATAACCGCTTGTCTCAGCTAGGAGTTAATCTCCCAGATGATGCGGTCGTTGACAGAATCCTTCAGTCGCTCCCACCTAGCTACAAGAGCTTTGTGATGAACTTCAATATGCAGGGGATGGAAAAGACCATTCCCAGGTATATTCAACGCTGAAATTAGCGGAGGTGGAAATCAAAAAGGAACATCAATTGTTGATGGTGAATAAAACGACTAAGTTCAAGAAAGGCAAGGGTAAAAAGAACTTCAAGAAGGACGGCAAGGGAGTTGTCGCGCCCGGTAAGCAAGCTGCCGGGAAGAAGTCAAAGAATGGACCCAAGCCTGAGACTGAGTGCTTTTATTGCAAGGGAAATGGTCACTGGAAGCGGAATTGCCCCAAGTACTTAGCGGAAAAGAAGGCCGGCAATACCAAAGGTATATGTGATATACATGTTATTGATGTGTACCTTACCAGCGCTCGTAGTAGCTCCTGGGTATTTGATACCGGTGCAGTTGCTCATATTTGTAACTCAAAACAGGAACTGCTGAATAAACGGAGACTAGCGAGGGACAAGGTGACGATGCGCGTCGGGAATGGTTCCAAGGTCGATGTGATCGCCGTCGGCACGCTACCTCTGCATTTACCTACGGGATTAGTTTTAAACCTCAATAATTGTTATTTAGTACCAACTTTGAGCATGAACATGAAGGAAATATGCCCTAGAGGCAATAATAAAGTTATTATTTATTTCCTTATAATCATGATAAATGTTTATTATTCATGCTAGAATTGTATTAACCGGAAACATAATACATGTGTGAATACATAGACAAACAAAGTGTCACTAGTATGCCTCTACTTGACTAGCTCGTTAATCAAAGATGGTTATGTTTCCTGACCATGAACAATGAGTTGTTATTTGATTAACGAGGTCACATCATTAGTTGAATGATCTGATTGACATGACCCATTCCATTAGCTTAGCACCCGATCGTTTAGTATGTTGCTATTGCTTTCTTCATGACTTATACATGTTCCTATGACTATGAGATTATGCAACTCCCGTTTGCCGGAGGAACACTTTGGGTGCTACCAAACGTCACAACGTAACTGGGTGATTATAAAGGAGCATTACAGGTGTCTCCAAAGGTAGATGTTGGGTTGGCGTATTTCGAGATTAGGATTTGTCACTCCGATTGTCGGAGAGGTATCTCTGGGCCCTCTCGGTAATGCACATCACTTAAAGCCTTGCAAGCATTGCAACTAATGAGTTAGTTGCGGGATGATGAATTACGGAACGAGTAAAGAGACTTGCCGGTAACGAGATTGAACTAGGTATTGGATACCGACGATCGAATCTCGGGCAAGTAACATACCGAAGACAAAGGGAACAACGTATGTTGTTATGCGGTCTGACCGATAAAGATCTTCGTAGAATATGTAGGAGCCAATATGGGCATCCATGTCCCGCTATTGGTTATTGACCGGAGATGTGTCTCGGTCATGTCTACATTGTTCTCGAACCGTAGGGTCCGCACGCTTAACGTTACGATGACAGTTATTATGAGTTTATGCATTTTGATGTACCGAAGGTTGTTCGGAGTCCCGGATGTGATCACGGACATGACGAGGAGTCTCGAAATGGTTGAGACATAAAGATTGATATATTGGAAGCCTATGTTTGGACATCGGAAGTGTTCCGGGTGAAATCGGGATTTTACCGGAGTACCGGGAGGTTACCGGAACCCCCCGGGAATCATATGGGCCTTAGTGGGCCTTAGTGGAAAGGTGAAAGGGCTGCCCATAAGGGCTGCGCACCTCCCCCCCTCCCCTAGTCCTATTAGGACTAGGAGAGGTGGCCGGCCACCCCTCTCCCTCTTTCCCCCTTGGGAATCCTAGTTGGAATAGGATTGGGGGGGAGTCCTACTCCCGGTAGGAGTAGGACTCCTCCTGCGCCCTCCTCCTGGCCGGCGCACCTCTCCCCCTTGGCTCCTTTATATACGGAGGCAGGGGGCACCTCTAGACACACAAGTTGATCATTGAGATCGTTCCTTAGCCGTGTGCGGTGCCCCTTGCCACCATATTCCACCTCAATCATATCGTTGTAGTGCTTAGGCGAAGCCCTGCGTCGGTAGAACATCAAGATCGTCACCACGCCGTCGTGCTGACGGAACTCCTCCCCGAAGCTTTGCTGGATCGGAGCCCGGGGATCGTCATCGAGCTGTACGTGTGCTAAGAACTCGGAGGTGCCAGAGTAACGGTGCTTGGATCGGTCGGATCGGGAAGACGTACGACTACTTCCTCTACGTTGTGTGATCGCTTCCGCAGTCAGTCTGCGTTGGTACGTAGACAACACTCTCCCCTCTCGTTGCTATGCATCACCATGATCTTGCGTGTGCGTAGGAATTTTTTTGAAATTACTACGTTCCCCAACAGAACATTGTATCTGGATCTCGTTTAATGCGAGATGGCTACTCATTTAAATCTGAGAATAATGGTTGTTCTATTTATATGAGAGACATGTTTTCTGGTCATGACCCTCTGGTCAATGGTTTATTCTTATTTAATCTCGAACGTGAAGTTACACACATTCATAGTGTGAATGCCAAAAGATGTAAGGTTGATAATGATAGTCCCACATACTTGTGGCACTGCCGCCTTGGTCACATTGGTGTCAAACGCATGAAGAAACTCCATGCAGATGGACTTTTGGAGTCTCTTGATTATGAATCATTTGACACGTGCGAACCATGCCTCATGGGTAAAATGACCAAGACTCCGTTCTCCGGAACAATGGAGCGAGCAACCAACTTATTAGAAATCATACATACTGATGTGTGCGGTCCAATGAGCGTTGAGGCTCGCGGTGGCTATCGTTATGTCCTCGCCCTCACTGATGACTTAAGTAGATATGGGTATGTCTACTTAATGAAACACAAGTCTGAGACCTTTGAAAAGTTCAAGGAATTTCAGAGTGAGTTTGAGAATCAATGTGACAGAAAAATCAAGTTCTTACGATCAGATCGTGGGGGAGAATATTTGAGTCACGAATTTGGCACGCACTTAAGGAAATGTGGAATAGTTTCACAACTCACGCCGCCTGGAACACCACAGCGTAATGGTGTGTCCGAACGTCGTAATCGCACCCTATTGGATATGGTATGATCTATGATGTCTCTTACCGATCTACCGCTATCATTTTGGGGTTATGCTATAGAGACTGCCACATTCACTTTAAATAGGGCTCCATCGGAATCCGTTGAGACGACACCGTATGAATTGTGGTTTGGCAAGAAACCTAAGCTATCGTTTCTGAAAGTTTGGGGATGCGATGCTTATGTCAAGAAACTTTAACCTGAAAAGCTCGAACCCAAATCGGAAAAATGCGTCTTCGTAGGATACCCTAAAGAAACTATTGGGTATACCTGCTATCTTAGATCCAAAGGCAAGACCTTTGTTGCCAAGAATGGATCCTTTCTAGAGAAAGAGTTTCTCTCGAAAGAAGTAAGTGGGAGGAAAGTAGAACTTGATGAAGTATTGCCTCTTGAACCGGAGAGTGGTGCAACTCAAGAAATTGTTCCTGAGGTGTCTGCATCGACTAGGGAGGAAGATAATGATGATGATCATGAAACTTCAGATCAGGTTGCTACTGAACTTCGAAGGTCCACAAGGACGCGTTCCGCACCAGAGTGGTATGGCAACACTGTCCTGGAAATCATGTTGTTGGACAATGGTGAACCTTCGAACTATGAAGAAGCAATGGCGGGCCCAGATTCCGACGAATGGCTAGAAGCCATGAAATCCGAGATAGGATCCATGTATGAAAACGAAGTATGGACCTTGACTGACTTGCCCGTTGATCGGCAAGCCATAGAAAATAAATGGATCTTTAAGAAGAAGACAAACGCAGATGGTAATGTGACCATCTATAAAGCTCGGCTTGTCGCTAAGGGTTATCGACAAGTTCAAGGGGTTGACTACAATGAGACTTTCTCACCCGTAGAGAAGCTGAAGTCCGTCTGAATCATGTTAGCAATTGCCGCATTCTATGATTATGAGATATGGCAAATGGACGTCAAAACGTCATTCCTTAATGGTTTCCTTAAGGAAGAATTGTATATGATGCAACCAGAAGGTTTTGTCGATCCTAAGAATGCTGACAAGGTGTGCAAGCTCCAACGCTCAATCTATGGGCTGCTGCAAGCATCTGGAGTTGGAACATTCGTTTTGATGAGATGATCAAAGCGTTTGGGTTTACGCAGACTTATGGAGAAGCCTGCGTTTACAAGAAAGTGAGTGGGAGCTCCGTAGCATTTCACATATTGTATGTGGATGACATACTATTGATGGGAAATGATATAGAATTCTTGGAAAGCATAAAGGCCTACTTGAACAAGTGTTTTTCAATGAAGGACCTTGGAGAAGCTGCTTATATATTAGGCATCAAGATCTATAGAGATAGATCGAGACGCCTCATTGGTCTTTCACAAAGTACATACCTTGACAAGATATTGAAGAAGTTCAATATGGATCAGTCCAAGAAGGGGTTCTTGCCTGTATTGCAAGGTGTGAGATTGAGCACAGCTCAATGCCTGACCACGACAGAAGATAGAGAAAAGATGAGTGTCGTCCCCTATGCCTCGGCCATAGGGTCTATCATGTATGCCATGCTGTGTACCAGACCTGATGTAAACCTTGCCGTAAGTTTGGTAGGAAGGTACCAAAGTAATCCCGGCATGGAACACTGGACAACGGTCAAGAATATCCTGAAGTACTTGAAAAGGACTAAGGATATGTTTCTCGTCTATGGAGGTGACGAAGAGCTCATCGTAAAGGGTTACGTCGATGCTAGCTTCGACATAGATCTGTATGACTCTAAGTCACAAACCGGATATGTCTATATTTTGAATGGTGGGGCAGTCAGCTGGTGCAGTTGCAAGCAAAGCGTCGTGGCAGGATCTACATGTGAAGCGGAGTACATGGCAGCCTCGGAGGCAGCACAAGAAGCAATCTGGGTGAAGGAGTTCATTACCGACCTAGGAGTTATTCCCAATGCGTCGGGCCCGATGACTCTCTTCTGTGACAACACTGGAGCTATTGCCCTTGCCAAGGAGCCCAGGTTTCACAGGAAGACCAGGCATATCAAGCGTCGCTTCAACTCCATTCGTGAAAATGTTCAAAATGGAGACATAGATATTTGCAAAGTGCATACGGACCTGAATGTCGCAGATCCGTTGACTAAACCTCTTCCTCGAGCAAAACATGATCAACACCAGAACTCTATGGGTGTTCGATTCATCACAATGTAACTAGATTATTGACTCTAGTGCAAGTGGGAGACTGTTGGAAATATGCCCTAGAGGCAATAATAAAATGGTTATTATTATATTTCCTTGTTCATGATAATTGTCTATTGTTCATACTACAATTGTGTTATCCGGAAATCGTAATACATGTGTGAATATATAGACCACAACATTTCCCTAGTGAGCCTCTAGTTGACTAGCTCGTTGATCAACAGATAGTCATGGTTTCTTGACTATGGACATTAGATGTCATTGATAACGGGATCACATCATTAGAAGAATGATGTGATGGACAAGACCCAATCTTAAGCATAGCACAAGATCGTGTAGTTCGTCTGCTAGAGCTTTTCTAATGTCAAGTATCATTTCCTTAGAACATGAGATCGTGTAACCCCCGGATGCCGTAGGAGTGCTTTGGGTGTACCAAACGTCACAACGTAACTGGGTGACTATAAAGGTATACTACAGGTATCCCTGAAAGTATCTGTTGGGTTGACACGGATCGAGACTGGGATTTGTCACTCCGTATGACGGAGAGGTATCTCTGGGCCCACTCGGTAATGCATCATCATAATGAGCTCAATGTGACCAAGTGTTTGGTCACGGGATCATGCATTACGATAAGAGTAAAGTGACTTGCCGGTAACGAGATTGAACGAGGTATTGGGATACCGACGATCGAATCTCGGGCAAGTAATGTACCGATTGACAAAGGGAATTGAATACGGGATTGATTGAATCCTCGACATCGTGGTTCATACGATGAGATCATCGTGGAACATGTGCGAGCCAACATGGGTATCCAGATCCTGCTGTTGGTTATTGACCGGAGAGTCGTCTCGGTCATGTCTGCGTGTCTCCTGAACCCGTAGGGTCTACACACTTAAGGTTCGGTGACGCTAGGGTTGTAGAGATATTAGTATGCGGTAACCCGAAAGTTGTTCGGAGTCCTGGATGAGATCTCGGACGTCACGAGGAGTTCCGGAATGGTCCGGAGGTGAAGATTTATATATAGGAAGTCCAGTTTCGACCATCGGGAAAGTTTCGGGGGTAATCGGTATTGTACCGGGACCACCGGAAGGGTCCCGGGGGTCCACCGGGTGGGGCCACCTATCCCGGAGGGCCCCATGGGCTGAATTGGGAGGGGAACCAGCCCCTGGTGGGCTGGTGCGCCCCCCATGTGTTGGGGAACGTTGCAGAAAACAAAATTTTTCCTACTCGTTTCACCAAGATCCATCTAGGAGTTCATCTAGCAACGAGTCATCGGATGCATCTACATACCTTTGTAGATCACGCGCGGAAGCGTTCAAAGAACGGGGATGAGGAAGGCGTACTCGACGTGATCCAAATCACCGATGACCAAGCGCCGAACGGACGGCACCTCCGCGTTCAACACACGTACGGGACGGGAGACGTCTCCTCCTTCTTGATCCAGCAAGGGGGAAGGAGAGGTTGATGAAGATCCAGCAGCACGACGGCGTGGTGGTGGATGCAGGGCGTCACAGTAGCAGGGCTTCGCCTATACTACGAAGGAGAGACGTAACGGGGAGAGAGGGAGGCGCCAGGGGCTGGGGTATGAAGTCCCTCCTCTCCCCCACTATATATAGGAGGGCCAAGGGGGGGTGGTGCGCAGCCTAGGAGATCCAATCTCCTAGGTGCGGCTGCCAAGGGGAGGTTTCCCTCCCCCCCAAGGCACCTAGGGGTGCCTTCCACTAGTGGGACTCCTCCCCATGGAAGCCTAGGCGCATGGGCCTAGTGGGGCTGATGCCCTTGGCCCATCTAGGCCAAGGCGCACCCCCTACAGCCCATGTGGCCCCCCGGGACAGGTGGCCCCACCCGGTGGGCCCCCGGGACCCCTCCGGTGGTCCCGGTACAATACCGATAACCCCGAAACTTGTCCCGATGGACAAAACAGCACTTCCTATATATAATTCTTTACCTCCGGACCATTCCGGAACTCCTCGTGACGTCCGGGATCTTATCCGGGACTCCGAAAAACATTCGGGTTACTGCATATACATATCTTCACAACCCTAGCGTCACCGAACCTTAAGTGTGTAGACCCTACGGGTTCGGGAGACAAGCAGACATGACCGAGACGACTCTCTGGTCAATAACCAACAGCGGGATCTGGATACCCATGTTGGCTCCCACATGCTCCACGATGATCTCATCGGATGAACCACGATGTCGAGGATGCAATCAACCCCGTATGCAATTCCCTTTGTCAATCGATATGTTACTTGCCCGAGATTCGATCGTCGGTATCCCAATACCTCGTTCAATCTCATTACCGGCAAGTCACTTTACTCGTACCGTAATGCATGATCCCGTGACCAGACACTTGGTCACTTTGAGCTCATTATGATGATGCATTACCGAGTGGGCCCGGTGATACCTCTCCGTCATACGGAGTGACAAATCCCAGTCTTGATCCATGTCAACCCAACAGACACTTTCGGAGATACCCGTAGTCTACCTTTATAGTCACCCAGTTACGTTGTGACGTTTGGTATACCCAAAGCACTCCTACGGTATCAGGGAGTTACACGATCTCATGGTCTAAGGAAAAGATACTTTGACATTGGAAAACTCTAGCAAACGAACTATACGATCTTGTGCTATGTTTAGGATTGGGTCTCGTCCATCACATCATTCTCCTAATGATGTGATCTCGTTATCAATGACATCCAATGTCCATAGTCAGGAAACCATGACTATCTGTTGATCAACGAGCTAGTCAACTAGAGGCTTACTAGGGACATGTTGGTGTCTGTTATTCACACATGTATTATGATTTCCAGATAATACAATTATAGCATGAATAAAGACAATTATCATGAACAAGGAAATATAATAATAAAGCTTTTATTATTGCCTCTAGGGCATATTTCCAACAGTCTCCCACTTGCACTAGAGTCAATAATCTAGTTACATTGTGATGAATCGAACACCCATGGAATTCTGGTGTTGATCATGTTTTGCTCTAGGGAGAGGTTTAGTCAACGGATCCGCTACATTCAGGTCCGTATGTACTTTACAAATCTCTATGTCTCCATCTTGAACATTTTCACGAATGGAGTTGAAGCGACGCTTGATGTGCCTTGTCTTCTTGTGAAACCTGGGCTCCTTGGCAAGAGCAATAGCTCCAGTGTTGTCACAGAAGAGCTTGATCGGCCCCGACGCATTGGGTATGACTCCTAGGTCGGTGATGAACTCCTTCACCCATATTGCTTCATGTGCTGCCTCCGAGGCTGCCATGTACTCCGCTTCACATGTAGATCCCGCCACGACGATTTGCTTGCAACTGCACCAGCTTACTGCCCCACCATTCAAAATATACACGTATCTGGTTTGTGACTTTGAGTCATCCAGATCTGTGTCGAAGCTAGCGTCGACGTAACCCTTTACGACGAGCTCTTCGTCACCTCCATAAACGAGAAACATTTCCTTAGTCCTTTTCAGGTACTTCAGGATATTCTTGACCGCTGTCCAGTGTTCCTTGCCGGGATTACTTTGGTACCTTCCTACCAAACTTACGGCAAGGTTTACATCAGGTCTGGTACACAGCATGGCATACATAATAGAACCTATGGCTGATGCATAGGGGATGACGCTCATCTCTTCTATATCTTCTGCCGTGGTCGGACATTGAGCTGAGCTCAATTTCATACCTTGTAACACAGGCAAGAACCCCTTCTTAGACTGATCCATATTGAACTTCTTCAATATCTTATCAAGGTATGTGCTTTGTGAAAGACCTATGAGGCGTCTCGATCTATCTCTATAGATCTTGATGCCTAATATATAAGCAGCTTCTCCAAGGTCCTTCATTGAAAAACTTTTATTCAAGTAGGCCTTGATGCTGTCCAAGAGTTCTATATCATTTCCCATCAATAGTATGTCATCTACATATAATATGAGAAATGCTACAGAGCTCCCACTCACTTTCTTGTAAACGCAGGCTTCTCCATAAGTCTGCGTAAACCCAAACGCTTTGATCATCTCATCAAAGCGAATGTTCCAACTCCGAGATGCTTGCACCAGCCCATAAATCGAGCGTTGGAGCTTGCACACCTTGTCAGCATTCTTAGGATCGACAAAACCTTCCGGCTGCATCATATACAATTCTTCCTTAAGGAAACCATTAAGGAATGCCGTTTTGACGTCCATTTGCCATATCTCATAATCGTAGAATGCGGCAATTGCTAACATGATTCGGACGGACTTTAGCTTCGCTACCGGTGAGAAAGTCTCATCGTAGTCAACCCCTTGAACTTGTCGATAACCCTTGGCGACAAGTCGAGCTTTATAGATGGTCACATTACCATCCGCGTCTGTCTTCCTCTTAAAGATCCATTTATTTTCTATGGCTCGCCGTTCAACGGGCAAGTCAGTCAAAGTCCATACTTCGTTTTCATACATGGATCCTATCTCGGATTTCATGGCTTCCAGCCATTTTTCGGAATCCGGGCCTGCCATCGCTTCTTCATAGTTCGAGGGTTCACCGTTGTCTAACAACATGATTTCCAAGACAGGGTTGCCGTACCACTCTGGTGCAGAACGTGTCCTTGTGGACCTTCGAATTTCAGTAGGAGCTTGATCATAAGTATCTTGATCATTATCATTAACTTCCTCTCTAGTCGGTGCAGGCACCTCAGGAACATTTTCTTGAGTTGCGCCATTTGCCGGTTCAAGAGGTAATACTTCATCAAGCTCTACTTTCCTCCCACTTACTTCTTTCGAGAGAAACTCTTTCTCTAGAAAGGACCCATTCTTGGCAACAAAGATCTTGCCTTCGGATCTGAGGTAGAAGGTATACCCAATAGTTTCTTTTGGGTATCCTATGAAGACGCATTTTTCCGACTTGGGTTCGAGCTTTTCAGGTTGAAGTTTCTTGACATAAGCATCGCATCCCCAAACTTTTAGAAACGACAGCTTAGGTTTCTTCCCAAACCATAATTCATACGGTGTCGTCTCAACGGATTTCGACGGAGCCCTATTTAAAGTGAATGCGGCAGTCTCTAAAGCATAGCCCCAAAAAGATAGCGGTAGATCGGTAAGAGACATCATAGACCGCACCATATCTAATAGAGTGCGATTACGACATTCGGACACACCGTTACGCTGAGGTGTTCCAGGCGGCGTGAGTTGTGAAACTATTCTACATTTTCTTAAGTGTGTGCCAAACTCGTGACTCAAGTATTCTCCTCCACGATCTGATCGTAGAAACTTGATTTTCCTGTCACGTTGATTCTCAACCTCACTCTGAAATTCCTTGAACTTTTCAAAGGTTTCAGACTTGTGTTTCATTAAGTAGATATACCCATATCTACTTAAATCATCAGTGAGCGTGAGAACATAACGATAGCCACCGCGAGCCTCAACACTCATTGGACCGCACACATCAGTATGTATGATTTCCAATAAGTTGGTTGCTCGCTCCATTGTTCCTGAGAACGGAGTCTTGGTCATCTTACCCATGAGGCATGGTTCGCACGTGTCAAATGATTCATAATCAAGAGACTCTAAAAGTCCATCTGCATGGAGCTTCTTCATGCGTTTGACACCTATGTGACCAAGGCGGCAGTGCCACAAGTATGTGGGACTATCATTATCAACCTTACATCTTTTGGTACTCACATTATGAACATGTGTAGCATCACGTTCGAGATTCATAAAGAATAAACCATTCACCATAGGAGCATGACCATAAAACATATCTCTCATATAAATAGAACAACCATTATTCTCGGATTTAAATGAGTAGCCATCTCGAATTAAACGAGATCCCGATACAATGTTCATGCTCAAAGCTGGCACTAAATTACAATTATTAAGGTTTAAAACTAATCCCGAAGGTAGATGTAGAGGTAGCGTGCCGACGGCGATCACATTGACCTTGGAACCATTCTCGACGCGCATCGTCACCTCGTCCTTTGCCAGTTTCCGCTTGTTCCGCAGCCCCTGCTTTGAGTTACAAATGTGAGCAACTGCACCGGTATCAAATACCCAGGAGCTACTACGGGCACTAGTAAGGTACACATCAATTACATGTATATCACATATACCTTTTGTTTTGCCGGCCTTCTTGTCTGCTAAGTATTAGGGCAGTTCCGCTTCCAGTGACCGCTTCCCTTGCAATAAAAGCACTCAGTCTCGGGCTTGGGTCCATTCTTTGGCTTCTTCCCGGCAGCTTGCTTGCCGGGCGCGGCAACCTCCTTGCCGTCCTTCTTGAAGTTCTTTTTACCCTTGCCTTTCTTGAACTTAGTGGTTTTATTGACCATCAACACTTGATGTTCCTTCTTGACTTCTACCTCCGCTGATTTCAGCATTGAGAACAACTCAGGAATGGTCTTTTGCATCCCCTGCATGTTGAAGTTCATCACAAAGCTCTTGTAGCTTGGTCGAAGCGACTGGAGGATTCTGTCAATGACCGCATCATCCGGGAGATTAACTCCCAGCTGAGACAAGCGGTTATGTAACCCAGACATAGTGAGTATGTGCTCACTGACAGAACTATTTTCCTCCATCTTACAGCTGAAGAACTTATCGGAGACTTCATATCTCTCGATCCGGGCATGAGCTTGAAAAACCATTTTCAGCTCTTCGAACATCTCATATGCTCCATGTCTCTCAAAACGCTTTTGGAGCCCCGGCTCTAAGCTGTAAAGCATGCCGCACTGAACAAGGGAGTAGTCGTCAACACGTGTCTGCCAAGCGTTCATAACGTCTTGGTTCTGTGGGACGGGAGCTTCACCTAGCGGTGCTTGTAGGACATAATCTTTCTTGGCAGCTATGAGGATGATCCTCAGGTTCCGGACCCAGTCCGTATAGTTGCTGCCATCGTCTTTCAGCTTGGTTTTCTCTAGGAACGCGTTGAAGTTGAGGACTACGTTGGCCATTTGATCTACAAGACATATTGCAAAGATTTTAGACTAAGTTCATGATAATTAAGTTCATCTAATCAAATTATTAATGAACTCCCACTTAGATTAGACATCCCTCTAGTCATCTAAGTATTACATGATCCGAGTTGACTAGGCCGTGTCCGATCATCACGTGAGACGGACTAGTCAACATCGGTGAACATCTTCATGTTGATCGTATCTTCTATATGACTCATGCTCGACCTTTCGGTCTTCTGTGTTCCGAGGCCATGTCTGTACATGCTAGGCTCGTCAAGTCAACCTAAGTGTTTGCATGTGTAAATCTGTCTTACACCCGTTGTATGTGAACGTCTGAATAAAACACCCGATCATCACGTGATGTTTTGAAACAGCGAACTGTCACAACGGTGCACAGTTAGGGGGAACACTTCTTGAAATTAGTATGAGGGATCATCTTATTTACTACCGTCGTTCTAAGTAAACAAGATGCAAAACATGATAAACATCACATGCAATCAAATAATGAACGTGACATGATATGGCCAATATCACATAGCTCCTTTGATCTCCATCTGGGGCTCCATGATCATCTTGTCACCGGCTTGACACCATGATCTCCATCATTATGATCTCCATAATCGTGTCTCCATGAAGTTGCTCGCCAACTATTACTTCTACTACTATGGCTAACGCGTTTAGCAATAAAGTAAAGTAATTTACATGGCGTTTCTTAATGACTCGCAGGTCATATAAAAGAATAAAGACAACTCCTATGGCTCCTGCCGGTTGTCATACTCATCGACATGCAAGTCGTGATTCCTATTACAATAGCATGAACATCTCATACATCACATATAGATCATTCATCATTCATCACAACTTTGGCCATATCATATCACAAACCACTTGCTGCAAAAACAAGTTAGACGTCCTCTAATTGTTGTTGCAAGTTTTACGTGGCTGAATTAGGGTTCTAGCAAGAACGTCTTCTTACCTACGTTAAAGCCACAACGTGATTTGTCAACTTCTATTTACCCTTCATAAGGACCCTGTTCATCGAATCCGCTCCAACTAAAGTGAGAGAGACAGACACCCGCCAGCCACCTTATGCAACTAGTGCATGTTAGTCGGTGGAACCGGTCTCACGTAAGCGTACGTGTAAGGTTGGTCCAGGCCGCTTCATCCCACAATACCGCTGAAGCAAGAAAAGACTAGTAGCGGCAAGAAAGTTGACAAATCTACGCCCACAACAAATTGTGTTCTACTCGCGCAAGAAGAACTACGCATAGACCTAGCTCATGATGCCACTGTTGGGGAACGTTGCAGAAAACAAAATTTTTCCTACTCGTTTCACCAAGATCCATCTAGGAGTTCATCTAGCAACGAGTCATCGGATGCATCTACATACCTTTGTAGATCACGCGCGGAAGCGTTCAAAGAATGGGGATGAGGAAGGCGTACTCGACGTGATCCAAATCACCGATGACCAAGCGCCGAACGGACGGCACCTCCGCGTTCAACACACGTACGGGACAGGAGACGTCTCCTCCTTCTTGATCCAGCAAGGGGGGAGGAGAGGTTGATGAAGATCCAGCAGCACGACGGCGTGGTGGTGGATGCAGGGCGTCACAGTAGCAGGGCTTCGCCTATACTACGAAGGAGAGACGTAACGGGGAGAGAGGGAGGCGCCAGGGGCTGGGGTATGAAGTCCCTCCTCTCCCCCACTATATATAGGAGGGCCAAGGGGGGTGGTGCGCAGCCTAGGAGATCCAATCTCCTAGGTGCGGCTGCCAAGGGGAGGTTTCCCTCCCCCCCAAGGCACCTAGGGGTGCCTTCCACTAGTGGGACTCCTCCCCATGGAAGCCTAGGCGCATGGGCCTAGTGGGGCTGATGCCCTTGGCCCATCTAGGCCAAGGCGCACCCCCTACAGCCCATGTGGCCCCCCGGGACAGGTGGCCCCACCCGGTGGGCCCCCGGGACCCCTCCGGTGGTCCCGGTACAATACCGATAACCCCGAAACTTGTCCCGATGGACAAAACAGCACTTCCTATATATAATTCTTTACCTCCGGACCATTCCGGAACTCCTCGTGACGTCCGGGATCTTATCCGGGACTCCGAACAACATTCGGGTTACTGCATATACATATCTTCACAACCCTAGCGTCACCGAACCTTAAGTGTGTAGACCCTACGGGTTCGGGAGACAAGCAGACATGACCGAGACGACTCTCCGGTCAATAACCAACAGCGGGATCTGGATACCCATGTTGGCTCCCACATGCTCCACGATGATCTCATCGGATGAACCACGATGTCGAGGATTCAATCAACCCCGTATGCAATTCCCTTTGTCAATCGATATGTTACTTGCCCGAGATTCGATCGTCGGTATCCCAATACCTCGTTCAATCTCGTTACCGGCAAGTCACTTTACTCGTACCGTAATGCATGATCCCGTGACCAGACACTTGGTCACTTTGAGCTCATTATGATGATGCATTACCGAGTGGGCCCGGTGATACCTCTCCGTCATACGGAGTGACAAATCCCAGTCTTGATCCATGTCAACCCAACAGACACTTTCGGAGATACCCGTAGTCTACCTTTATAGTCACCCAGTTACGTTGTGACGTTTGGTATACCTAAAGCACTCCTACGGTATCTGGGAGTTACACGATCTCATGGTCTAAGGAAAAGATACTTTGACATTGGAAAACTCTAGCAAACAAACTATACGATCTTGTGCTATGTTTAGGATTGGGTCTCGTCCATCACATCATTCTCCTAATGATGTGATCTCGTTATCAATGACATCCAATGTCCATAGTCAGGAAACCATGACTATCTGTTGATCAACGAGCTAGTCAACTAGAGGCTTACTAGGGACATGTTGGTGTCTGTTATTCACACATGTATTACGATTTCCAGATAATACAATTATAGCATGAATAAAGACAATTATCAAGAACAAGGAAATATAATAATAAAGCTTTTATTATTGCCTCTAGGGCATATTTCCAACACCATGGGCCTCCGCCTGCGCCTAGGGTTGGAAACCCTGGGGGTGGGGGGCGCCCCACCTGACTTGGGGGGCAAGTTCCCCCTTGGCCACAGCCGCCCCTTGGAGATGGGATCTCCTAGGGCTAGCGCCCCCCTAGGGGCCCTATATATAGTGGAGGGGAGGGAGGGCAGCCGCACCCAAGTCCCTGGCGCCTCCCTCTCCCCCCGTGACACCTCTCCCTCTCGTTGGTGCTTGGCGAAGCCCTGCCGAGATCACCGCTGCTTCCACCACCACGCCGTCGTGCTGCTGGATCTCCATCAACCTCTCCTTCCCCTTGCTGGATCAAGAAGGAGGAGACGTCTTCCCAACCGTACGTGTGTTGAACGCGGAGGTGCCGTCCGTTCGGCGATAGGTCATCGGTGATTTGGATCACGACGAGTACGACTCCATCATCCCCATTCTCTTGAACGCTTCCGTTCGCGATCTACAAGGGTATGTAGATGCACTCCCCTCTCACTCGTTGCTAGATGAATCCATAGATTGATCTTGGTGATGCGTATAAAATTTTAAAATTCTGCTACGTTCCCCAACAGATCAACAGATCAACTTCTGTGTCTAGAGGTGCCCCCCTGCCCCCGTATATAAAGGAGTGGAGGAGGGGAGAGCCGACCCTCTCTAGGGCGCGCCATGGGGAGTCCTACTCCCACCGGCAGTAGGATTCCCCCCTTTCCAACTTGGAGTAGGAGAGGGAAGGAAGAGGAAGGAGGGAGGAAGGAAAGGGGGGCCGGCCCTCTTCCCAATTCGGATTGGGCTTGGGGGGTGCCACCTCCCTTGCTCCTTTCCCCTCCTTTCCACTAAAGCCCAATAAGGCCCATATACCTCCCGAGGGGTTCCGATAACCTCCCGGTGCTCCGGTATATTCCCGATCTCACCCGGAACCATTCTGGTATCCAAATATAGTCATCCAATATATCGATCTTTATGTCTCGACCATTTCGAGACTCCTAGTCATGTCCGTGATCATATCCGAGACTCCGAACTACCTTCGGTACATCACGATCATCACCGAACTTTAAGCGTGCGGACCCTACGGGTTCGAGAACTATGTAGACATGACCGAGACACGCCTCTGGTCAATAACCAATAGCGGAACCCGGATGCTCATATTGGCTCCCACATATTCTACGAAGATCTTTATCGGTCAAACCGCGTAACAACATACGTTGTTCCCTTTGTCATCGGTATGTTACTTACCCGAGATTCGATCGTCGGTATCTCAATACCTAGTTCAATCTCGTTACCGGCAAGTCTATTTACTCGTTCCGTAATACATCATTCCGCAACTAACTCATTAGTTACAATGCTTGCAAGGCTTATAGTGATGTGCATTACCGAGTGGGCCCAGAGATACCTCTCCGACAATCGGAGTGAAAAATCCTAATCTTGAAATACGCCAACCCAACAAGTACCTTTGGAGACACCTATAGTGCACCTTTATAATCATCCAGTTACGTTGTGACGTTTGGTAACACACAAAGTGTTCCTCCGATAACGGGAGTTGCATAATCTCATAGTCATAGGAACGTGTATAAGTCATGAAGAAAGCAATAGCAACATACTAAACGATCAAGTGCTAAGCTAACGGAATGGGTCAAGTCAATCACATCATTCTCCTAATGATGTGATCCCGTTGATCAAATGACAACTCATGTCTATATATGCTAGGAAACATAACCATCTTTGATCAACGAGCTAGTCTAGTAGAGGCATACTAGTGACACTCTGTTTATCTATGTATTCACACATGTATCATGTTTCCGGTTAATACAATTCTAGCATGAATAATAAACATTTATCATGATATGAGGAAATAAATAATAACTTTATTATTGCCTCTAGGGCATATTTCCTTCACTAGGGTCGCCTCCTTGCTTTGATTTAAGTGAGGCTGAATGAGAGTAATTCTTAAGGGCACCCTCAAGGCGGTAGGTGGAAAGGGTGGTTGAGGTTATCTTGATCCAATAGTCCATGATGGAGTAGGGAAGAAGAGGGTGGTGCATGGTCCATGGTGGAGTAGGCCATGTATCCCTCCTAATGAGCTTCTTTGTCTCGGGCCTTTATAATTTTCCTTCTCCTTTTAGTTTCCTATTTTTTTTACTTTTTGACCATGACTTGTTTCTTCGAATTTCGTTAATTGACTTTGAAAAATTGCCATGTAGAACTAGGTGGGACCTACTAGGTAGGACTAGTTGATATTAAAACAGGAAACCCCTTGAGTTGTAGTCACAAAAGTTATCATTGTGGTCGCCAGTCAAATTTCTCGAGTCTTGACGATCTTCACTCTGCGTGCTCTCCATGTATTATAGATATTTTTCCTGCTTCTCATGGAGAATCCTCAATTTTCTACGATAGTGATGTCTTGTCAAAGATTCAACATCATTTTTCCTCCGACTTGTCCAAACAAATGAATGTTCTCGAATATATTTGGATCGATGAATGATGTCTTGTAGGTGGTGGACTTTAATCTTTACTTTGCTTTTTTGGGTTGTATCCAGCAGATGTAAGGGAGAAAATGTTGGTACCATCTTAATCCAACATCAAGAATAATAAAATCGATGCCTCAGCCGCCCATAACCTCAAAAAAATCCTAGAAGACTTCTCGGCTGCTATTGGCCTCTCTATTAACATCTCCAAAACAACTTTCGTCCCGCTCAATATTGAACCAGAACTGGCAACACAAATGGCCTCGACTCTTGGGATCTCGGTATCCTCTTTCCCATAGAAATACCTGGGACTACCACTCTCCCCGCACAAATTACCACCGTCGGCTTTCCAACCAGTAATCAATTGTTGTGATGTTTACCTTTCTGGTTGGCATGCGCTCCTACTCTCTCGTGGCGGTCGCCTCATTCTGCTATCTGCGGTCCTAGATAGTCTTCCCACCTATTTCATGATGTGCTTCTCACTACCAAAAAGTGTTCTCTAGGATATTGACAAACGTAGACGGATTTTCTTCTGGTCAAATGATGACTCCTTCTCTGGGGCTAAGTGTCTGGTAGCGTGGGCGGGTGTGCATGCCCAAGTTGGCAGGCGGTCTAGGTGTTAAAAACTTACAAGCACAGTTTTTTTGCCTTATTTTGAAATTTGCTTTCAAATTCCTCCACTCCCCACTTCTGCCTTGGAAGGATTGGATGTTAAACCATTCCCCCCTCCACATAGGTCTAGGTAGAAATGCCTCCTTCCTTGGCAAAGCTATTTTTAAACACTTACACACGCTCAGAGAGATTCCCTGATATGTCTCCGTCGTATCTATAATTTTTGATTGTTCCATGCCAATATTCTACAACTTTCATATACTTTTGGCAACTTTGTATACTATTTTTGGGACTAACATATTGATCCAGTGCCCAGTGCCAGTTCCTGTCTGTTGCATGTTTTTGGTTTCGCAGAATATCCATATCAAACGGAGTCCAAACGGGATAAAAACGGACGGAGATACTTTTTGGAATGTTTGGAAAATTCCGGAAGAAAAATCCACGCGAGACGGTGCACGAGGTGGTCAGGAGGCAGGGGGCGCGCCTGCCCCCTGGGCGCGCCCCTACCCTCGTGAGCCACCCATAAGGCAGTTGACGCTCTTCTTTTGCCGCAAGAAAGCTAATTTTCGGAAAAAATCACGGCGAAGGTTTCAGGCCAATCGGAGTTATGGATCTCCATATATACACGAAACGGTGAAACAGAGCCAGGAGAGAACGCATAAACAGAGAGAGACAGAGAGACAAATCCAATCTCGGAGGGGCTCTCGCCCCTCCCACGCCATGGAGGCTAAGGACCAGAGGGGAAAGCCTTCTCCCATCTAGGGAGGAGGTCAAGGAAGAAGAAGAAGAAGGGGGGGCCTCTCCCCCTTGCTTCCGATGGCGCCGGAGTGCCACCGGGGGCCATCATCATCACCGTCATCTTCACCAACAACTTCACCGCCTTCACCACCAACTCTTCCCCCCTCTATGCAGCGGTGTAACCTCTCTCTTACCCGCTGTAATCTCTACTTAAACATGGTGCTCAACGCTATATATTATTTCCATATGATGTATGGCTATCCTATGATGTTTGAGTAGATCCGTTTTGTCCTAATGGCTATTTGATGATCAAGATTGGTTTGAGTTGCATGTTTTATTATTGGTGCTGTCCTATGGTGCTCTCCGTGTCGCGCAAGCGTGAGGGATTCCCGCTGTAGGGTGTTGCAATATGCTTATGATTTGCTTATGGTGGGTGGCGTGAGTGAACAGAAGCACAGACCCGAGTAAGTAGGTTGTTTGCGTATGGGATAAAGAGGACTTGATGCTTTAATGCTATGGTTGGGTTTTACCTTAATGAATCTTTAGTAGTTGCGGATGCTTGCTAGAGTTCCAATCATAAGTGCATATGATCCAACTAGAGAAAGTATGTTAGCTTATGCCTCTCTCTCAAATAAAATTGTAATAATGATTACCGGTCTAGTTGTCGATTGCCTAGGGACAAATAACTTTCTCGTAACAACAAACTCTCTGCTAAACCTAACTTAGTTGTGTCTTTATCTAAACAGCCTGTGTTTTTTATTTACGTAATCTTTATTATCTTGCATACCTATCCAACAACACCTACAAAGTACTTATAGTTTCATACTTGTTCTAGGTAAAGCGAACGTCAAGCGTGCGTAGAGTTGTATCGGTGGTCGATAGAACTTGAGGGGTTATTTGTTCTGCCTTTAGCTCCTCGTTGGGTTCGACACTCTTACTTATAAAAAACTATTGCGATCCCCTATACTTGTGGGTTATCATTCCCCAGGTTACTATTGGCAATGGTTCCTCAACCTTTTTCTGGCTTGATCGTTGGCTCCTGCTAGAACCACTCTCCATTGCCTTCCCTGCCTTGTTTACACACCATACTAAGCCTAACACTCTTGTTGATAAAATTATGATGGATGGGATTGAACTCGGCTTGCGTAGCCGGCTAACCGTAACCACTACCAATGAACTTGTTTCCTTGAGATCTTTGTTGCAGGGAGTGTGCCTTACAGGAGTACCCGACGACAGGTCCTTGCTTAACGGCGCCACTTTTTCCACTAAGGGCGCTTATGTTGCTCTTGCTCCCCAACTATCGGATCCATCTCTTACCCACATCTGTGACTCTCGTGTTCCTAGTAGGGTTCGAGTGTTTGGCTAGCTTTTCTATCTGGACAGGTTAAACACGCAGGCAAATCTCCATCGCAAGACCATCATCGACTCTCCATCGTGCCCATGTTGTAATGCCGCGCCAGAAGACCGTGATCATCTCTTCTTCACATGCCCAACGGCTGCCTCCATTTGGGGTGCCATGCATAGGGCTGCTTCCCCGTCACTCTCCCCTGCCTGACTTGTGGAATGCGCCGGTTCAGGATGGCCTACCTCAGTCAATCTGGCCTTTCATTTTGCTACTCATATTATGGAAAATTGGGATGCTCGCAACGACAAAACCTTTAGGGACTTGTCCCCTTCTCCGTATAATGTAATTAGGGCTATTATCTCTGATCTCACTCTTTGGTCCCACCGCCTTAAAAGGCGGATAAAAAAATCCACGCCGGATTGTGGCGGGATTTTTTCACCTCTCGTCTTGTCTGAACTATTTTTTCGAAATATATTCAGGTGGGGAGTCTTCCCCCCGGTGATAGTTTCAAAAAAAAAAGAATAATAAAACCCTCCATCATCATCTAAAGAACATAGAGTAACAAACTATTTTCATGCATGAGTCAATGCAGAGGTCGAGAGGAAAATAGATAAAGAAAACAAGGTTACAAATAGCAACTATCGGGACAAACTAAGGCACCTGAAAAAAGATCTAGTGCCAGTCACTTTCTTTATGCACCATCCGATTCCCAACCAACTGTTGTAAACAAATAAAGGCACTATTTATCTTCTTCATCCTCGCAACGCCCTTCGTCCTCCTTGCGATGCGCCTGACGTGCCCTGTCCTAACCACCGACCTCCACCACCCTAAGATAGATGGTGGGGCAATGGCTTCTCCGACGAGGTTTTTTCTACTCTGGTGAGGTTGGAAGGAAGGAAGGAAGGAAGAGGCGATTGACGGCTGAAACAATTTCCAGGTACCTGATAAATAGCAAAACTGCAACTATCCTGCAGACATGCACTTTTCAACAACATAGGTTTTTGTTAATGAAGGTCTTGCTTGCAACAATTCAAACTGGCGTATCTTTTCATAACCTTATTTTCAATACAGTAGATGCATAGTAAGTAACTAATGTTTTCTATGTAGGAAAAAGTGCGACGGCCCTCATTTGGTCGATCTTACAAGCTCGTCCACATCATTGCTTAGATCTAACCTCGACACCCAACACAACAAGACCACTCTTGTACTCCTCTTGTTGTCTGCATCAGGCTGACAGACACCTCATCGTCGTCTTCCTCGTTGTAGAACTCACCCAACTCGACCTCCATCCAGCCGTTAGCCCTTCTCCGAGGGAGCACAATGTTGTCTGTGAGATGAATTGCTCCAGTAACGCGACTGCGCTTGCAAGGTCCCCATTTTTCCTCCCAGCTATACCTCCAAATATTTTTGTGAGTCACTCCGTCATCCCCAACTTCCATGTAGCCTTGAAGGCAAACTTGCCGTGTTGAATGGATCCATCCAATGCTGACTGATGCCACCTGAAACGGAAAATCCAGCTTGTTGAACCCACTATCTGCCAACTTGAACACCATGTAAGCGGCGTACGCCGAGTTCTGCGAGAGCATCCTACATTGCGCGCATCTTCCCACGGATTTCCAACCGCGAAACCTTGCGGAGCCTGGCTGCTTCCAAAAACCTGCCGAAGAAGTTTGTGGTAATGAGGACCGGGCATTTTGGCTCCCGGGCTCAGATGAGCCCGGAAGTGAACAGCGAACCCACCAAAAATAGTAAACAAAATTTTAAAAATCTATTTTTTTTGATGAAAGATGCTTGAGTTTGTTATGTCCGTGCAAAAGTTTAGCGCATTTGAACATCTGACAAGTTCTCAGCAAAAAGACAAATTTGGGATTTGTGAAAAAGTTAACTGTTTTGCGCTGCTCAGATCTGATTTTTTTTGGTGAGAGCTACTCATATTGTCAAAATGAGCCGAAACTTGGCACAACACATACTCAACTATCTTTCACCTGATTTTTTTCAGAATTTTTCTGTATCTTTTTAAATTTACTGTCCAGAGGGTGTAGATGAGCTCAAAAGCCTAATTGGATATTCACCGGTAATGATTAATATATTCATGTCATCTCATAGCAATGTGTTATACTAGTAGTATATCAAACTTATTGTGAAAAGAAAAATCCAATGGAAAACTAATTGGCCCCCAAAACACCACAATCGAAAAGGAGGCTCGACTCGATCGAACCTCTCGTTTCCTTGGATCTTGTCGCCGCGGAGGTGGATCCATTGCCAGGAGGAGGGCGTCTCGCCCCGCGAGATATGCAGCGCCCTCGCCGAGAGCAGGAAGCACTTGGCGCCCGTGATATTAGAAATTCTAAAATCTGTTAAATTGATCTCGTGTGATCCTAGCTTCACACACAAGTTTTAGCCATGTACTAGTGTCTATGGAAGATAAAGCCCTAGGGGTAGTGTACGGCAAATCATCTATCTATCGTTCCTGTTAACTCACCTTTCAATAGATGTAGAAACAATATAAATGGAAAAATAATTTGAGAGGGCCAATGATCTTCAGCATGAATATTATCATTTAACGAAAGTAAGAAACTGATCTCCCTCGGAGAAACTACTACTGTTAGCACTGCCATGCTGCCAATTTTTCGTCGAATTTAGTAGGAAAAAAATGCGTTTACAAAAACTCATCCTCTTCAGTTGAAAAAAAAAACTCATCCTCTGTACTATGAGAACGCACAATAGACTTGGCAGGGAACTCTAACATTGCTATTAGGTGAGCTAAATGAAATCTCCGTCATTGACCTCATCCATACAGTAGCATTGATTACTTGATTTGTACTCCCTTCGTTCCAAATTATTCATCGCAGTAATGAATGTATCTAGAACTAAAATACATCTAGATACATCCATACCTGCGACAAGTAATTCAAAACGGAGGAAGTACAACCCATGCATTCATTTCGAAATGATAACAGATACCTGAAAAATAAATTATGAACAATCTTTAGATAGATACATGTGCTTTTGAGTTTTGGCATGTACATCCACACCAAGTAGATTATACAGATCGATGCACTTACATTTGGTTAACAACGAAAGTTGAGTTACAAATTGCTGTGCAAAGTTCTGGATCAATCCAGACAACAAGGTTAGTCCAAACAACAAATTTCTGGAACAATCATTCCGGCAGACAACCACACAATCAAGGCCAGCATAGAGAAGCGCAAGAGCAGGCATGCCGATTGAGGGTATATATGCCTCATTCAGCACATGATCTGGTTAAAATTGCTTCACCTCCAGCCGCATGCTCCGCGCCAAAGAATCGAACGAACGAACGGTACGGGGGATTAGTTCATCGTCAGCCGATTCCGATCAAGCGGAAACGAGGAGAGAAATCAAGAGGGCACGGGGAGTCTGTTATCGATGCGTACAACGAGCTTGCATGGCAGGAGGGCCGGGGTGACGGAGAGGCGCCGGAACAGGGCCTTCCTGGACGGCGGCACGCGGGGGAGCTCGCCCTCGGCGACGAGCTGCGGGAGGTCGCGGGACAGGAAGCCGGACCAGACGGTGTCGGAGTCCGCGGCGGCGAGGAAGGCCCGGGAGACGGCGGCCGCGCGGCAGGCGTCCTGCGGCGACGTGAGGGAGATGATCGTCGCGAGGAGCTCCTCCGGCAGGCGCGGGACCTCGCGGGCTGCGGCAGCTGCCTCCATGGATCCCTGGTCTCTTCTTCACGTCGGAACCAATCTGGCGGTTGCGCGATTGGCCACGCGAACACTACCGGAATCACATATTTTACCGACTGTCACGTGTTTACTAAGTTTTTTTAACTGAGGTCAGATTAACGATAACCATAAGTATGGGAGTGAGTTGAAGGCGCGTCGTCATCATCGCCTCTCCCTCATCGAAACCAGACAAACCTTATTGTCGTAGACAGTTAAAAAATCGCCGTGCTAAGGCCCCAAAAAAAACCAGCGCACCAGAGCAGCAAGCATCGCCGATAAAGACGAACGAAAACTGAATCCAAATAGATCCATCAAAGACCAGCACCTACCGAATCTCGCGAGATTCGACAAAGACACACCTTCACACGTAGTCCTGGCCATCTTAGACCCGGCCCTGTCGGCCCACCCAGGCCCGGCCCTAAAATCCAGGGCCTAGGCCCGATGGGCTTGACCATGGGCCCGGCTTGGGCCTGAGTTTTGAGCCCACCAGCAGGGCCTGGGCGGGCTTGGGCTTAGCATATTGACATTTTAAGGAAGAGGCCCAGCCCACGGCCCTAAGCCCTAAGGGCTTTTTACCAGATGGGTCGGGCTTGGGCTTGAAAAGTAGGCCCGATGGTAGGGCCTGGGAGGGCCTGGGCCTCAGTTTTCTGCCATGGGCTTTTTTAGGCCCGGCCCAAGCCCGGCCCATGGCCAGATATATTCACACGCCATCCGATAATGTTATGCGCATCGCGAACCAACCTCTGGTTGAGATGGTTAGGTGGACAGTGGTATCCCCAACCCATCAGGGTTCAAATCCTGGTGCTCGCATTTTTTCTGGATTTATTTCAGGAATTCCGGTGATACGCTTTCAGTGGGAGGAGACTTCCCGTCGACTACGAGGCGCCTACGGTGACTTCGTAAAATCTCAAGATGATATGCCGGCTCAGTCTCTCGGAGGTGCTCATAGGGGTAGGGTGTGCGTGTGTGCGTTCATACGGGTGAGTGTATGCGCGTTTATATGAGCGCTTGCGTCTGTACTGTGTTCAAAAAAAAGATAATGTTATGCGCATCATAGGGACGGAAAATCAGACGTGAAAAACAATATTCCTACTGAGGGACATCACCACAGCCACACAGCCCCAACGAAAACGTTGAACTTAACAAAAACGAGATCGGGTCCCTCCCGTCGGCGGGGGCCCGAGATCCTCCACACCTTGATGGCCCAAAGCCCATCGGAGGCGAGGCGGACCGGCGGCGACACCGACGAGAGGAGGAGGGAGACATAGAGTCGTTTGGTTGTTATGACGTTGGATTTTTAAACATGACAAATCCAGTCTTTTATGGCAATTTATGGTTGTGTGGGGATGACCAATTTAATTTACAAACGCTGAAAATTTTTGAGAAAAAAAACTGAAACAGATTTGTCATGCTTACCAACTAAATATAAATTGCCATAAAAAAGGTTCTACTTGAGTCTTACTTAATACTGTAACATCTATGTGCAAACACATACACTCGGTCATACACATAGTATGTTTTTAACACAGTACATACAAAGATGCTTACATACACGCACATACACTCATTCTTTTGAATACCGGCAGAACATGTTAAGATTGACTATGAGAATATCTCCTCCCATTAAACAAGCATTGCAGAAAAGCCTAAAATTAATCCAGAAAAATGCAAACACTAGTGCAAAGTGTATGACTTAACCTCTGGTGAGCTGGTTCCACCACAAGAAATCCAACCATCTGAACTATGCTCAATTCACCATACACATGTATGTGAGGATAACTAGTGAAGGAAATATGCCCTAGAGGCAATAATAAAGTTATTATTTATTTCCTTATATCATGATAAATGTTTATTATTCATGCTAGAATTGTATTAACCGGAAACATAATACATGTGTGAATACATAGACAAACAGAGTGTCACTAGTATGCCTCTACTTGACTAGCTCGTTAATCGAAGATGGTTATGTTTCCTAACCATGAACAAAAGAGTTGTTATTTGATTAACGGGATCACATCATTAGAAGAATGATGTGATTGCCATGACCCATTCCGTTAGCTTAGCACTCGATCGTTTAGTATGTTGATATTGCTTTCTTCATGACTTATACATGTTCCTATGACTATGAGATTATGCAACTCCCGTTTACTGGAGGAACACTTTGTGTGCTACCAAACGTCACAACGTAACTGAGTGATTATAAAGGTGCTCTACAGGTGTCTCCAAAGGTATATGTTGGGTTGGCATATTTCGAGATTAGGATTTGTCACTCCGATTGTCGGAGAGGTATCTCTGGGCCCTCTCGGTAATGCACATCACCTAAGCCTTGCAAGCAATGCAACTAATGAGTTAGTTGCGAGATGATGTATTACGGAACGAGTAAAGAGACTTGCCGACAACGAGATTGAACTAGGTATTGAGATACCGACGATCGAATCTCGGGCAAGTAACATACCGATGACAAAGGGAACAACGTATGTTGTTATGCGGTCTGACCGATAAACGATCTTCGTAGAATATGTGGGAGCCAATATGAGCATCCAGGTTCCGCTATTGGTTATTGACCGGAGACGTGTCTCGGTCATGTCTACATTGTTCTCGAACCCGTAGGGTCCGCACGCTTAAGGTTTCGATGACAATTATATTATGAGTTTATTAGTTTTGATGTACCGAAGTTAGTTCGGAGTCCCGGATATGATCACGGACATAACGAGGAGTCTCGAAATGGTCGAGACATAAAGATTGATATATTGGACGACTATATTCGGACACCGGAAGTGTTCCGGAGTAGTTTCGGATAAAACCGGAGTACCGAGGGGTTACCGGAACCCCCCGGGGGGTTAATGGGCCTCATGGGCCTAAAGTGGAGAATAGGAGGGGCAGCCAGGGCAGGCCGCACGCCCCCTCTCCCCCTAGTCCGAATTGGACAAGGAGGGAGGGGCGGCGCCCCCCCTTTCCTTCCTCTCTTCTCTCCCTTCCTTCCCCCTCTCCTACTTGGACAAGGAAAAAGGAGGGAGTCCTACTCCCGGTAGGAGTAGGACTCCTCCCTGGCGCGCCTCATCATGGCCGGCCGCCCCTCTCCCTTGCTCCTTTATATACGGGGGCAGGAGGCACCTCTAGACACAACAAGTTGATCTTCATGATCGTTCTCTTAGCCGTGTGCGGTGCCCCCCTTCACCATAATCCTCGATAATATTGTAGCGGTGCTTAGGCGAAGCCCTGCGACAGTAGAACATCAAGATCGTCACCACGCCGTCGTGCTGACAGAACTCTTCCCCGATACTTTGCTGGATCGGAGTCCGGGGATCGTCATCGAGCTGAACGTGTGTTAGAACTCAGAGGTGCCGTAGTTTCGGTGTTTGATCGGTCGGGCCGTGAAGACGTACGACTACATCAACCGTGTTGTTATAACGCTTCCGCTTTCGGTCTACGAGGGTACGTGGACAACACTCTCCTCTCTCGTTGCTATGCATCACCATGATCTTGTGTGTGCGTAGGAAATTTTTTGAAATTACTACGTTCCCCAACAGTGGCATCCGAGCCTAGGTTTTATGTGTTGATGTTATATGCACGAGTAGAACACAGGTGAGTTGTGGGCGATATAAGTCATATTGCTTACCAGCATGTCATACTTTGGTTCGGCGGTATTGTTGGATGAAGCGGCCCAGACCGACATTACGCGTACGCTTACGCGAGACTGGTTCTACCGATGTGCTTTGCACACAGGTGGCCGGCGGGTGTCAGTTTCTCCAACTTTAGTTGAACCAAGTGTGGCTACGCCCGGTCCTTGCGAAGGTTAAAACAACACCAACTTGACAAACTATCGTTGTGGTTTTGATGCGTAGGTAAGATTGGTTCTTGCTTAAGCCCGTAGCAGCCACGTAAAACTTGCAACAAACAAAGTAGAGGACGTCTAACTTGTTTTTGCAGGGCATGTTGTGATGTGATATGGTCAAGACATGATGCTAAATTTTATTGTATGAGATGATCATGTTTTGTAACCGAGTTATCGGCAACTGGCAGGAGCCATATGGTTGTCGTTTTATTGTATGCAATGCAATCGCGCTGTAATGCTCTACTTTATCACTAAGAGGTAGCGATAGTCGTGGAAGCATAAGGTTGGCGAGACTACAACGATGCAACGATGGAGATCAAGGTGTCGCGCCGGTGACGATGGTGATCATGACGGTACTTCGGAGATGATGATGGCCATATCATATCACTTATATTGATTGCATGTGATGTTTATCTTTTATGCATCTTATCTTGCTTTGATTGACGGTAGCATTATAAGATGATCTCTCACTAAATTTCAAGATAAAAAGTGTTCTCCCTGAGTATGCACCGTTGCCAAAGTTCGTCGTGCCCAGACACCACGTGATGATCGGGTGTGATAAACTCTACGTCCATCTACAACGGGTGCAAGCCAGTTTTTGCACACGCAGAATACTTAGGTTAAACTTGACGAGCGTAGCATATGCAGATATGGCCTCGGAACACTGAGACCGAAAGGTCGAGCCTGAATCATATAGTAGATATGATCAACATAGCAATGTTCACCATTGAAAACTACTCCATTTCACGTGATGATCGGTTATGGTTTAGTTGATTTGGATCACGTGATGTAAGGTCATATTTATTCCTAAGTGTTTTGGTGATTGATGACAATGCATTTGCGGACTAATCGTGTGCCATGAGCTTTCCAGACTCTTCTCTGCTAGGCACAAGACGATTGGGTGCCCCTCGAAGACTGACGAAGACGACGTCTTTTCTATGTTTCTTTTTGGTGGATTTGATTCGTAGGAAAGCCGTACTATTAAGAGGGGGTCCGCGTTGGAAAGGTTTGGGTGGAATCATCACGTACATGTCTCCTTTTTATCCCCTCCTTCTTCCTTGGAGCTTCCTCCGTTTTCCTGCCATAGTTGACTGACTGCTTGTGTGGTTGCGGTAGTACCGCTCCAGGATTAACGGTAGTACCGTGGGCATCCACGGTAGTACCGCGCAGTGGCACGGTAGTACCGCTGGTGCTCACGGTAGTACCGCTCCCCCGGAGCCTTACTACCGCTGCCCCACCCGGCTAGTGCCGCCCGGTTGCGGTAGTAGGAGCGGATGCAATTTTTTACATCCGCACCTGCCGCGGTAGTACCGCTTTCGCCGTGCGGTAGTACCGTGCTAGGCGGTCAGGCAGTAGTACCGCCCCTCGGCAGTACTACTGTGTCGAGTTTTTGCTACTTCCGTTCTTTTGCGGAAGTATGCACGGAAGTTCCCCTCCCCCTATCGGGGCTTTTTGCCTCACGGTAGTACCGCCCTGATGGCGCGGTAGTACCGCGCGGGCGGAAGTACCGCCCCAGCTTGCGTCTGTTTCCCTGGCTGGGGGTCGCGGCAGTACCGTAGGGTGGTACGGTAGTACCGCTTGGTTGCAAGCAGTACTACCGCGCGGCCTTGCGGTAGTACCGCTGGTCGTGCACGGTAGTACCGCTGGCCACGGGTTGGTAGGTGGGTAACGGTTGGATCTTTTCCACACACTATATAAAGGGTCTCCTTCTTCCCCGTTGACTCACCTCTTCCACCATTAAAGCTCCATTATTGCTCCAAGCTCCATTTTCGCCCGATCTCACTCCCTAGCCAACCAAACTTGTTGATTTGCTCGGGAGTGGTTGAGAAGGCCCCGATCTACACTTCCACCGAGAGATATTTGATTCCCCCTACTAATCCCTTGCGGATCTTGTTACTCTTGGGTGTTTGAGCATCCTAGACGGTTGAGGTCACCGCGAAGCCATAGTCCATTGTGGTGAAGCTTCATGGTGTCGTTGGGAGCCTCCAATTGAGTTGTGGAGATTGCCCCAACCTCGTTTGTAAAGGTTCGGTCGCCACCTCCAAGGGCACCAATAGTGGAATCACGGCATCTCGCTTTGTGTGAGGGCATGAGGAGATTACGGTGGCCCTAGTGGCTTCTTGGGGAGCATTGTGCCTCCACACCGCTCCAACGGAGACGTACTTCCTCTCAAAGGGAAGGAACTTCGGCAACACATCCTCGTCTCCACCGTCTCCACTTTTGGTTATCTCGTGCCTTTACTTGTGTAGCTTATTTGTTTCATATATCGTGCTTGCTTGTGTTCCTATTCGTGTTGCATCATATAGGTTGCTCATCTAGTTGCATGTCTAGACAACCTATTTTGATGCAAAGTTTAAATTGCTAAAGAAAAGCTAAAAATTGTTAGTTGCCTATTCACCCCCCCCTCTAGTCAACCATATCGATCCTTTCAATTGGTATCAGAGCCTCGTCTCTTTATTAAGGACTTTACCGTCCGAAGAGTATGGTTGATACCGTAGATGGAGCGGAGGAACACTCCGGTGTGAATCCTATCTCGTCTACGGGTGATGGGGGAACTTCGGTCTCTCGTGAGGAGTTTAATGTAGCCTTGGAGACATTGAAAACCTCCATGACGACCGAAGTTGAAAGCATGTTTACTAAATTTCTTGAGGGGCTTAAACTATCAACCGCACCGTTGAAAGTGGGGGATCCCGCCAACAAGGTGTCGGATGCTATCCCTGAAAGGGGGGAAGCTAGTAGTGAAAAGGCTCCTTCTTCTAGTGGCAAGAATGGCACCGGCATCTTTGCCCATGTGGAACCACCACTTGTTTATGGTGGACCGGTTCCTTCCACTCATTTGAATCATGCCGGTCCTCCCCCTAATATTGTGAAAAATGAGGATTTTGATTCATGGGTTTACCGCTTTAAACGTCATTTAAATCATGTGAACACTAACCTTTGGAGAATCATTGAAGAAGGTTTTTATCCACATGATCCAAGCAACTTCACTCCTCGAGAAGCCGCGGACAATCAATTCAATGAGAATGCTCTCTTCATCATTCAAGATGCATTTCCACCCGAAGACCTACCTCATCTTCGTCCCTTCGCCTTGGCCAAAGATGCATGGCATTGTGTCGTGTCTCTCTACCGGGGAAGCGCAAGCATTCAATGGTCCAACTATGAAGTGGTACAAGATGAGGCCGATGAGTTTGCAATGAAGGAAGATGAAGAACCTCGTGAGCTCTATCGGAGAGTCACCAAACTCGCGGTCTCACTACGAGATCACGGGAGCAAGGACACGGATGACAATTGGATCAAGCGCAAATTCCTCAAGGCGATGATGCCCTACCACAAGGCCATGTCCTCCGTCATTCGTCAAAGACCGGACTTCCACACTTTGACATCAAGCGAAGTGTTGGATGAGTTTGTGGCCATGAACATTTTGGACAAGACCGCCGACAATGCGGTGCTCCGTTCTCAACGGGCAAAGAAGCCTAACCTTGCATTGAAGGCCAAGCTCACCGTGGAAGAAGAAGAAGAGGAAGAAGAGGAGAGCAACCCCGAAGATATGAAGTATGCATATCATGAACATATGGCACTTGCTTCAAGGCAATTTTGGAGCAAGAAAAACTCGAGGCCCAACTTTAGCAAAAACAACTCGAGTGGCACAAGGGGCAAGCAACGTGTAAGGACTTGCTACAATTGCGGCAACGTAAGTCATTTCGTTGCGGAATGCCCGTATGAGAAGAGGGAAGACAATGGTGGCAAACTCATCCGAAAGGACAAGGCCAAGTCGTTCCCCAACAAGAACAACTTCACCAAGAAGACTCCTCCCAAGGCCTTGGTTGTGCAAGAAGAGTACAATGAGGATGATGACGATGATGAAGATGATGAGTCGGTTTCCATGGCCTCCGTCGCCATTGCAACAATGTCACGAGTGTCCCTCTTCGACTCACCCAACGAAAGCATCACCGCCAAGTGCCTCATGGCTAAAGCCACCAACAAGGTAACCTCCAACATCAAAACTACCATCATTAATCATCCTTCCCAAACGGATAGCATTAATAAAGTTGAGGGAACTAATGTGGAGGCCAACGAGTTTGAGGCCTTTATGGGTAAACTCAAGGGAAAATCCAAGAAGCACTTTGTTGCTCTCTTGGAACAACTTGGTGAGGCCAATGACATGATCGAGGCTCACGAAGACACCATCTCGAAGATGGAAGGGCATAGTCGTGACTATGCCGATGAGATTTCGGATCTTTCCAATGCTCTTGAGGAAGAGCGTGGTCTTCGTTTGGCTCTTGAGGAGTCACACAACGTTGATCATGCTAAGTTAGAGAAAGATTATGATCATGCCCTCGTTGTTTCTCGTGTGCTAAATTCCGAGAAGGCCAAACTCGGGGTTGATCTTGCTAGACTCAAAGTGGAGTTTGATATACTTGACAAGGCCCACAAGGCCTTGAAGGGTATCCACGCTAGTCTCAAGGAGTCTCATGGTCAACTCCAAGTGAAGCTAACTAAGGAGAAAGAAACTTTTCCTCATATGGTTTTAATTGATAATGCAAATGCTACTAACCCGTGTTGTGAGCATATACATCTTGTTGAAGAAAATGCTAAGTTGAAGGAGCAACTTGAGAGAGGCCTTGTGACTTGCATACAAGGCAAGAAGAACCTCAATGATCTATTGATCAACCGAAAGGGAGGTGTGGCGAAGGAAGGGGTTGGGTACGTCCCCGACTCCAAGAACAAGAAGAAGAATGACAAGACCAAACGACCTCCTCCCCTCATGCAAACCTTTGTGAGGGCGGGAGAGAGTGTCCCCAAGGAGAATAAGAAGAACAAAGTCAAGAAGGGCAATGTCACCTCACCCAACAAAGCCGACGATTTTAATCCTTCTTATGTGTTGTGCCGTGCTAGTGATGGGCATGTTTATGCCAAATTTGTTGGTTCTCTTCATGAGTACATTGAATGGTCTATTTGGGTTCCTAAGACCCTTGTTACTAACATCAAAGGACCCATTACAAAATGGGTACCTAAAACCAAGCATTGATCTCTTGTAGGTGTTTGCTTCCGGTGGTGGATCATGGTTGCTCGATAGTGGAGCTACAAATCATATGACCGGAAGCAAGGACTTGGTGGTGGACGTGCACAAGGTTCCATCTATGCCCACCAATGTCGAGTGGGGTGACGCCTCATCTTCTAAGGTATTGGGACTTGGCAAGGTTGTCATCTCTCATGATCTCACGGTCGAGAAGGTCATGCTTGTTGAGTCCCTTGCATACAATTTACTTTCCGTTCGTCAACTTGCAATCATGGGCTTTGCCACTTTCTTTGATATCGATACCGTGGCCCTCTTGTGGAGCAAGACTCTTAAAGTAGCCTTTGTTGGGCATGTCAAGAACGGTCTATATGTGATTAACTTTTTGGAGCGACCCACTAAGACCGCGACATGCCTAATGGCTAAAGTTGATGTGGGATGGCTTTGGCATCGCCGTTTAGCCCATGTCAATATGAGATCTTTGCAAAGTCTCCTAAAGGGGGACCATGTCCATGGACTAACGAATGTTAGTTTTGCTAAAGATCGTGCTTGCAGTGCCTGTATCGAAGGAAAGCTACATGAGAAGGCTCACCCTCCCTCGACTATCATTTATTCAAAGAGGCCTTTGGAGCTCCTTCACATGGATCTCTTTGGGCCTCCATCCTTCGATAGTCTTGGAGGTAGGAAGTATTGTTTGGTGATTGTGGATGACTACTCAAGGTACACGTGGGTGTATTTCTTCAAGAGGAAGAGCGAGACCCATCAAACCGTCATTGACTTTGCAAATGAAGCACAACGTCAACACAATGCAAAGATCTTGACAATAAGAAGTGACAACGGCACCGAGTTCAAGAACTACACCTTGGATGAATTTCTTAGTGATGAGGGAATCAAGCATCAATATTCCGCACCATACACCCCTCAACAAAACGGTGTTGCGGAGAGGAAGAACCGGACGTTGATGGATGCGGCAAGGACCATGATGGCGGAGTTCAAGTCTCCGTACAACTTTTGGGCCGAAGCCATCAACATCGCGTGTCATGCATCCAATTGGCTCTACCTCTGCAAGGGCTTGAACAAGACTCCATATGAGATACACACCGGTAACAAGCCCAACCTCAAGTACTTCCGGGTATTCGGGTGTAAGTGTTTCATTCTCAAGAAAGGTGTTCGGTTGTCTAAATTCGAGGCTAGAGCTTATGAGGGCATATTTGTTGGTTATGCTACAAACTCTCATGCTTACCATGTCCTCAATAAATCCACGGGACTTATTGAGGAGACGTGTAACGTGGAGTTTGATGAGAATAACGGCTCCCAAGTGGAGCAAAGTGGCACTTGTGATGTAGGTGATGAAATTCCTCCTCAAGCCATAAGAAGAATGGGTGTTGGTTTCATCCTACCCATTGAGGAACCCCTTGTGGCCGAAGGAGAAGGACAATGCTCCACTCAAGTGGAGCCATCACCAACCCAAGGCCCACACGCTTCTGAAGAACAAAGTGAAGGCCCTCAACCTCATGAACAAGACCAAGGGCTAGATCATACTCAAGACGGTGTGGACACACCAAGTGATGCCCAAGGTCAAGTTCTCTCCCCGGAGCAAGTTCAAGATCAAGAACAAGTTCATGACGGTGCTCAAGATGATCAAGTAACCACTCCTCAACTCACCACCGAGGAGGAATTAGAGCGTCGTGCCGCCAAGGTTGCTTCCAAGCTCTCCACCAAGGATCACCTCATGACGAATGTGCTTGGAAGCTTAAGAAAGGGGGTAAGCACTCGTAGACAATTAGCAAATTATTGTGAGCATCATGCGTTTGTCTCTTGTGTGGAACCCCACAAGGTCTATGAGGCGCTAGAAGATCCGGGTTGGCTCAATGCCATGCACGAAGAACTCAACAACTTCGAGCGCAACAAAGTGTGGAGATTGGTACCAAGGCCAACGGGGAACCACAATGTCATTGGAACCAAGTGGATATTCAAGAACAAGCAAGATGCCCATGGTATTATCATTCGCAACAAGGCTCGTTTGGTAGCACAAGGCTACTCCCAAGTCGAGGGTATCGACTACGGTGAAACCTTTGCTCCCGTTGCTCGTCTTGAATCCATTCGCATGTTGATTGCATATGCTTCTCATCATAACTTTAAGTTACATCAAATGGATGTGAAGAGTGCTTTTCTTAATGGTCCCATTAATGAATTGGTGTACGTCAAGCAACCCCCCGGGTTCGAGGATCCCTACTTTCCCGATCATGTGTATCAACTCGATAAGGCACTCTATGGCCTTAAACAAGCCCCACGTGCGTGGTATGACCACCTTACCGAGTTGTTACAAGACCGTGGCTTTGAAGTTGGGATAATCGACCCCACTCTTTTTACTAAGAAGGTCAAAGGGGAGTTGTTTGTGTGCCAATTATATGTTGATGATATTATCTTTGGTTCTCCTAACAAAGCTTTCAATGAGGAATTTGCCGCTCTCATGACCTCAAAGTTCGAGATGTCCTCCATGGGAGAGTTGAAGTTCTTTCTAGGGTTCGAAGTGAAGCAAACAAGAGAAGGAACCTTCATCAATCAATCCAATACACTCAAGACATGCTCAAGAGATTCAAGCTAAGTGACGTCAAGCCGGCTTCCACTCCAATGCCCACCAAGTGCCAACTTGACTTAGATCCCAATGGTAAAGTGGTGGATCAAAAGGTATATCGTTCCATGATTGGATCCTTGCTTTACCTTTGTGCATCTAGACCGGACATCATGTTGAGTGTGGGAATTTGTGCACGGTTTCAAGCCGCACCTAAGGAAAGTCACTATGTGGCGGTCAAACGAATCTTTCGATATTTGGCTCATACCCCAAACTTTGGCTTATGGTACCCAAGAGGATCAAACTTCAAGCTTGTAGGGTACTCGGATTCCGATTGGGCGGGAGATAAAGTGGATAGGAAGTCCACTTCCGGAGGGTGCCAATTCCTTGGTTTCTCTTTGGTAAGTTGGTCTTCCAAAAAGCAAAGTTGTGTGTCTCTCTCGTCCACCGAAGCGGAGTATGTTGCGGCCGGTAGTTGTTGTGCACAACTCTTATGGATGAGGCAAACTTTAAAGGATTATGGTGTCACTTGTGACAAAGTGCCTCTTTGGTGTGACAATGAAAGTGCCATCAAGATCTCTCTCAACCCGGTGCAACACTTCAAGACGAAGCATATTGAGATCCGGTATCACTTCATCCGGGATCACATTAGGCGAGGAGAGATCGAGCTCAACTACGTCAACACTCATGATAACCTTGCAGATATCTTCACGAAGCCCTTGGATGAAGCAAGATTTCGCGATTTAAGGCATGAGCTAAATATCATCGATTCGAGCAATGTTGCGTGAACCCTTGCACACCCCACCATACTCAACGTGTTGTCCTATTTAGATGTAGGCATGGACATAGGGGGAGTGATGTTCTCTCAATGAACTCTCCCTGCCCCCATTATTCATAAATCAATCAAGTCTTTCACATTAGCCATTTTTGATGGTACTTGTGCTTCAAAGACGAGTTTTGGTCATGGACCCAAGGATAATTCTTCGCGGTGCCATACCAATTGACTCTAACATAGGTGGCTACGGCCACCGCCCTCTCTTTCGGAGAGGTGGTGTCTCGTGGTTGGTTCGGTTGTCGTGTGCCTTTCTGGTTTTGTGTGTTGCGTGGTCTTGTGGTGTTGTGTTGGCCCGGAGTTATTTTGTGCAAAGATCCAGTTTTTCGGGCTCGAAACGTGCATCTTCTTGAGCCCACGGTACTACCGCATCTGGGCGCGGTACTACCGCTTGGGAGGCACGGTACTACCGCGCCACAGCACGGTACTACCGCACCACGTGGTACTACTGTGTCTGGGCACGGTACTACCGCGCCGTCAAGGGCGCGTGGGGGGTTATGACTCGGGCAGGGGAGTTCCAACTCCCCATACCCATTCATTGTCTCTCTCTCCACGTCTCTCCCTCTCAAGAACGGCGCCGGAGGCCCTCGCCGGATCTCCGTCTCCGGCCACTCTCCTCGGATTCCGACCGGTGGGATCGTTCCCCACCACTTCCTCTTGCCATGGACCAAGGTTTTTCCCCAAATCCCTCTCTTTCTTGGTTGTTTTCTTGCTTCTAGGCTTTTGGGGAGAAACTTGTTGTTCTTGAGATTTTAGGCCAAATCTATGCAAGAGTAGGATGTAGGAGAGTCGTGATGCGTAGGAAACATACTTGATATGCTGTCTTGTGGTAGTTTTGTCCAACCGTAGTACTGCCGTGTTTTCGCGGGCTTTCTCAGATTTGAACCAGTTCAGATCTGACGCGGTGCGGTACTACCGTGCCCGATGTGCGGTACTACCACTCTCGCGGTACTACCGCCCGTCAGGCGCGGTACTACCGTACCGTGCGGTACTACCGCTCCGCAGACGCGGTACTACCGCGCCGGCCGCGGTGCTAAGGTCGTACTACCGCTCCTACACCCGGTACTACCGTGATCTTGCACGGTACTACCGCGTCTAAGAGCCGTACTACTCTCTTAGCTCCGCAGCTCTTGGCAGTACTATCGTAGGGATCAAATCTCTCTCTAGGCATGTATCATGTGTGCCTTCTACTTGTTTCACTTGCTTTGTTGTGGTCTTTGCATTAATCTCTCTTGGCCGTTGTGGGTGTTTTTGCGTTCTGTGTATCAGGTGGTGGCTCTCGCCGTTCCAATCCCAGTCGTGACACTGGCTCCAAGCATCTGCGCAACCCCCAAGATGAAGCTCCAGAGGGCTCCAATGCCCCCAAGCGCAATGTCAAGACCACTGCCAGCAAGCACAAGGAACCGGCTAAGGGCATGGACGAGATTTCAACTACTGAGTATGTCGAGCGCCAAAAGATCAATCCCTATGTGAATCCTCGGGCTATCCTCAGAGGCACCGAGTTGTTCTGGACCAAGCAACAGGCTCTCATCTATCTGGATGTGATCAAGAACAAGCAGAATACCTACATGGATGTTAAGTGGATAGACATGCATCACCTGCGGAAAGACAAGTTTCATGACTATTTTGGAGAGGCTCTGGACTTGGTGGAGCAGTTTGCTATTGAGCCGGTGATCTCCTTTCACCTTGACTATGACCCTGAGCTTATCTGTCAGTTCTTTGCCTCAGTGTACTTTCATCCCGGGGAGGAGCGGAGGATGACTTGGATGACCAATGGGCGTCAGCTGTCTGCTACATGGAAAGAGTTCATGAATCTGCTGCACATTCCTGATGACGGGCTTCACACCCCCGTTGGCGTCCGCCCCCATGCCAATTCTGAGTCTGCCAACAAGAACCAGCTTCAGCCCTTCCTTGTTGAGAAGGTACTCCCCAATGGGAAGTCATCTTGGGTGTTGAACTCCTTTCTGGATATCATGCATCGCATCTTCCACAACACTATGTTCCCACGCATTGGCGACAAGGACAAGGTTCATGCATATCTAGTGGACATGCTGCTCTTGTGTGCAGAGGCACGTTCTTCTCAGACTCAGCCGCTTGATGTCTCTCACATCATGTGGTGTGAGCTTCGGTTTGCGGTGTTCACTCGCAAGGTACCTATCTATGGACCGTACCTGTTTCTGCTGCTCTCTTCCACTTGGGAGAAGACGTATCCAGGTGATGAGTTCCTTGCTCCAGACTGGATTCGCCATGAGTCCATCAGCCTCCGCGTCAAGCCCAACTGGGCCAACACCACTACTCGTGCTGAGGCATCTTCTGCTAGGAGGGCTGCTGGTCAGGGGGAGGCTACTGAGGACCGTGCTGAGGACCGTGCTGCCAAGTCCACCACTTCTTCCTCTGAGCCATCATGGGCCAAGAAGCTGAAGAACAAGATGAAGACTCTCTTCTGCATGCAGGCGAAGGGACAGTACAGGGCTCACGTGTCTGACAAGGAGAGTCGCCGCTGTGACAAGAAGGTGATGAGGCTCTATGGAGAGGATGTGTCTGGCGGGTCTGAGGACGTCATCACTCCTGAGGCTGCCTGGATGTCTAAGCAGGGCTACAAGTGGACCAGTTCAGAGGATGACATGGAGGAGACTATCCCCGCCGCTGAGTCTGACGAGGAGCACGAGGAGCAGTGGGACGACTTCTCTGCCTGAGCCACCCCGTGTCTGTAGGTGTCCTCTCTGCCTTTTTGGCGTCTCGATGCCAAAGGGGGAGAGAGTGTAGGGATTTGCATTGTGTTTGGTGTGTTTGTTTGCTTTGTTTGCTTTGTCATTTGGACCTCGTTTGTTTTAGTTCGGTTTGTGCTTCCGAGACCTTTCCTCCATATGGTGTAAGACATATGCACTTTATCTATCGTAGTTAACTTATGTATGGTATATCTTGTCTAGTGATAGATATGCCTTGTCTCTATAATATAGGGGGAGCTTTGATCCTAGTATTCGTGTGCCGTGCAGTTCAAAGCACTCATCTAGGTAGCACACATCTAGGGGGAGCCCGTCTATATTATAGAGAGGAGGGGTTTGCATTTACTTAATATTATTTTCTTTGTGCAAATCCCGTATTGTCATCAATCCACCAAAAAGGGGGAGATTGTAAGGTCATATTTATCCCTAAGTGTTTTGGTGATTGATGACAATGCATTTGCGGACTAATCGTGTGCCATGAGCTTTCCAGACTCTTCTCTGCTAGGCACAAGACGATTGGGTGCCCCTCGAAGACTGACGAAGACGGTGTCTTTTCTATGTTTCTTTTTGGTGGATTTGAGTCGTAGGAAAGCCGTACTATTAAGAGGGGGTCCGCGTTGGAAAGGTTTGGGTGGAATCATCACGTACACGTCTCCTTTTTATCCCCTCCTTCTTCCTTGGAGTTTCCTCCATTTTCCTGCCATAGTTGACTGACTGCTTGTGTGCTCATGGTAGTACCGCTCCCCCGGAGCCTTACTACCGCTGCCCCACCCGGCTAGTGCCGCCCGGTTGCGGTGGTAGGAGCGGATGTAATTTTTTACATTCGCACCTGCCGCGGTAGTACCGCTTTCGCCGTGCGGTAGTACCGCGCTAGGCGGTCAGGCAGTAGTACCGCCCCTCGGCAGTACTACTGTGTCGAGTTTTTGCTACTTCCGTTCTTTTGTGGAAGTATGCACGGAAGTTCCCCTCCCCCCTATCGGGACTTTTTGCCTCACGGTAGTACCGCCCTGATGGCACGGTAGTACCGCGCGGGCGGAAGTACCGCCCCAGCTTGCGTCTGTTTCCCTGGCTGGGGGTCGCGGCAGTACCGTAGGGTGGTACGGTAGTACCGCACTACCGTGCGGTAGTACCGCTTGGTTGCAAGCAGTACTACCGCGCGGCCTTGCGGTAGTACCGCTGGCCGTGCGCGGTAGTACCACTGGCCACGGGCTGGTAGGTGGGTAACGGTTGGATCTTTTCCGCACACTATATAAAGGGTCTCCTTCTTCCCCATTGACTCACCTCTTCCACCATTAAAGCTCCATTATTGCTCAAGCTCCATTTTCGCCCGATCTCACTCCCTAGCCAACCAAACTTGTTGATTTGCTAGGGAGTGGTTGAGAAGACCCTGATCTACACTTCCACTGAGAGATATTTGATTCCCCCTACTAATCCCTTGCGGATCTTGTTACTCTTGGGTGTTTGAGCATCCTAGACGGTTGAGGTCACCACGAAGCCATAGTCCATTGTGGTGAAGCTTCGTGGTGTCGTTGGGAGCCTCCAATTGAGTTGTGGAGATTGCCCCAACCTCGTTTGTAAAGGTTCGGTCGCCGCCTCCAAGGGCACCAATAGTGGAATCACGGCATCTCGCTTTGTGTGAGGGCGTGAGGAGATTACGGTGGCCCTAGTGGCTTCTTGGGGAGCATTGTGCCTCCACACCGCTCCAACGGAGACGTACTTCCTCTCAAAGGGAAGGAACTTCGGCAGCACATCCTCGTCTCCACCGTCTCCACTTTTGGTTATCTCGTGCCTTTACTTGTGTAGCTTATTTGTTTCATATATCGTGCTTGCTTGTGTTCCTATTCGTGTTGCATCATATAGGTTGCTCATCTAGTTGCATGTCTAGACAACCTATTTTGATGCAAAGTTTAAATTGCTAAAGAAAAGCTAAAAATTGTTAGTTGCCTATTCACCCCCCCCTAGCCAACCATATCGATCCTTTCACGTGATCACTTAGAGGATTAGAGGGATGTCTATCTAAGTGGGAGTTCTTAAGTAATATGATTAATTGAACTTAAATTTATCATGAACTTAGTCCTGGTAGTATTAGCATATCTATGTTGTAGATCAATAGCTCGCGTTTAGCTCCCCTATTTTATTTTTGATATGTTCCTAGAGAAAACTAAGTTGAAAGATGTTAGTAGCAATGATGCGGATTGGATCCGTGATCTGAGGTTTATCCTCATTGCTGCACAAAAGAATTATGTCCTTGATGCACCGCTGGGTGACAGACCTATTGCAGGAGCAGATACAGACGTTATAAACGTTTGGCTAGCTCAATATGATGACTACTCGATAGTTTAGTGCACCATGCTTAACGGCTTAGAATCGGGACTTCAAAGACGTTTTGAACGTCATGGACCATATGAGATGTTCCAGGAGTTGAAGTTAATATTTCAAGCAAATACCCGAGTTGAGAGATATAAAGTCTCCAACAAGTTTTGTAGCTAAAAGATGGAGGAGAATCGCTCAACTAGTGAGCATGTGCTCAGATTGTCTGGGTACTACAATCGCTTGAATCAAGTGGGAGTTAATCTTCCAGATAAGATAGTGATTGATAGAATTCTCTAGTCACCATCACCAAGTTAGTAGAACTTCGTGATGAACTATAGTATGCAAGGGATAACGGAAACAATTCCAAGCTCTTCGTGATGCTGAAATCAACGAAGGTAGAAATCAAGAAAAACATCAAGTGTTGATGGTTGACAAGATCACTAGTTTCAAGAAAAGAGCAAAGGGAAAAGGGGGAACTTCAAGAAAAACAGCAAGCAAGTTGCTGCTCAAGTGAAGAAGCCCAAGTCTGGTCCTAAGCCTGAGACTAAGTGCTTCTACTGCAAAGGGACTGGTCACTGGAAGCAGAACTACCCCAAGTGATTGGCGGATAAGAAGGATGGCAAAGTGAACATAGGTATATTTGATATACATGTGATTGATGTGTACTTTACTAGTGTTTATAGCAACCCCTCAGTATTTGATACTGGTTCAGTTGTTAAGACTAGTAACTCGAAACGGGAGTTGCAGAATAAACAGAGACTAGTTAAGGGTGAAGTGACGATGTGTGTTGGAAGTGGTTCCAAGATTGATATGATCATCATCGCACACTCCCTATACTTTCGGGATTAGTGTTGAACTTAAATAAGTGTTATTTGGTGTTTGCGTTGAGCATGAATATGATTTGATCATGTTTATTGTAACACGGTTATTCATTTAAGTAAGAGAATTAATTGTTGTTCTTATGAATAAAACCTTATATGGTTACACACCCAATGAAAATGGTTCATTGGATCTCGATCGTAGTGATACACATATTCATAATATTGAAGCCAAAAGATGCAAAGTTAGTAATGATAGTACAACTTATTTGTGGCACTGCCGTTTAGGTCATATTGGTGTAAAGCGCATGAAGAAACTCCATGCTGATGGGATTTTGGAATCACTTGATTATGAATCACTTGGTGCTTGCGAACCATGCCTTATGGGCAAGATGACTAAAGACTCCGTTCTCCGGAACAATGGAGCGAGCAACAAATTTGTTGGAAATCATACATACTGATGTATGTGGTCCGATGAATATTAAAGCTCGCGACAAGTATCATTATTTTCTTACCTTCACAGATGATTTAAGCAGATATGAGTATATCTACTTGATGAAACATAAGTCTGAAAAGTTCAAAGTATTTCATAGTGAAGTGGAAAATCATCGTGACAAGAAAATAAAGTTTCTATGATCTGATCGCAGAGACGAATATTTGAGTTACGAGTTTGGTCTTCAATTAAAACAATGTGGAATAGTTTCACAAACTCATGCCACCTGGAACACCACAACATAATGGTGTGTCCGAACGTCATAACCGTACTTTATTGGATATAGTACAATCTATGATGTTTCTTACCAATTTACCAATATCGTTTTGGGATCATGCATTAGAGACAGCTGCATTCACGTTAAAAAGGGGCACCATCTAAGTCCGTTGAGATGACACAATATGAACTATGGTTTGGCAAGAAACCGAAGTTTTCGTTTCTTAAAGTTTGGGATTGTGATGCTTATATGAAAAGGTTTCATCCTGATAAGCTCAAACCCAAATCGGAGAAATATGTCTTCATAGGATACCCAAAGGAGACTGTTGGGTACACCTTCTATCACAGATCCAAAGGCAAGTTATTCATTGCTGAGAATGGATCCTTTCTAGAGAAGGAGTTTCTCTCGAAAGAAGTGAGTGGGAGGAAAGTAGAACTTGATGAGGTAACTGTACCTGCTCCCTTATTGGAAAGTAGTTCATCACAGAAATCTGTTCCTGTGACTACTAGACCGATTAGTGAGGAAGCTAATGATGATGATCATGTAACTTCAGATCAAGTTACTACCGAACCTTGTAGGTAAACCAGAGTGAGATCCGCACCAGAGTGGTACAGTAATCCAGTTCTGGAGGTCATGTTACTTGACCATGATGAGCCTACGAACTATGAGGAAGTGATGATGAGCCCAGATTCCACAAAATGGCTTGAGGCCATGAAATCTGAGATGAGATCCATGTATGAGAACAAAGTATGGACTTTGATTAACTTGCCCAATGATCGGCAAGCCATTGAGATTAAATGGATCTTCAAGAGGAAGACGGATGCTGATAGTAGTGTTACTATCTACAAAGCTAGAATTGTCGCAAAAAGGTTTTCGACAAGTTCAAGGTGTTGACTATGATGAGAGTTTCTCACTCGTATCGATGCTTAAATCTGTCCGAATCATGTTAGCAAGTGCCGCATTTTATGAAATCCGGCAAATGGATAAACAAAACTGCATTCCTTAATGGATTTATTAAAGAAGAGTTGTATATGATACAACCAAAATGTTTTGTCAATCCTAAAGGTGCTAACAAAATGTGCAAGCTCCAGCGATCCATCTATGGACTGGTGCAAGCATCTCGGAGTTGGAATATGCGCTTTGATGAGATGATCAAAGCATATAGTTTTATACAAACTTGCGGTGAAGCCTGTATTTACAAGAAAGTGAGTGGGAGCACTACAGCATTTCTGATAAGTATATGTGAATGACATATTGTTGATCGGAAATAATGTAGAATTATTCTGCAAAGCATAAAGGAGTGTTTTGAAAGAAGTTTTTCAAAGAAAGACCTCGGTGAAGCTGCTTACATATTAAGCATCAAGATCTATAGAGATAGATCAAGATGCTTGATAAGTTTTTTCAATGAGTACACACCTTGACAATATTTTGAAGTAGTTCAAAAATGGAACAGTCAAAGAAAGAGTTCTTGGCTGTGTTACAAGGTGTGAAATTGAGTAAGACTCAAAGCCCGACCACGGCAGAAGATATAAAGAGAATGAAAGTCATTCCCTATGCCTCAGCCATAGGTTCTATAAAGTATGCCATGCCGTGTACCAGATCTATTGTATACCCTACACTGTGTTAAGCAAGGGAGTACAATAGTAATCTAAGAGTAGATCACTGGACAGCGGTCAAAATTATCCTTAGTGGAATAAGGAAATATTTCTCAATTATGGAGGTGACAAAAGGTTCTTCGTAAAAAGTTACGTCGATGCAAGTTTTGACACAGATCTGGATGACTCTAAGTCTCGATCTAGATACATATTGAAAGTGGGAGCAATTAGCTAGAGTAGCTCCGTGCAGAGCATTGTAGACATAGAATTCGCAAAATACTTACGGATCTGTATGTGACAGACCCGTTGACTAAAATTATCTCACAAGCAAAACATGATCACACCTTAGTACTCTTTGGGTGTTAATCACATAAACGATGTGAACTAGATTACTGACTCTGGTAAACCCTTTGGGTATAGGTCACATGACGATGTGAACTATGGGTGTTAATCACATGGTGATGTGAACTATTAGTGTTGAATCACATGGCGATGTGAACTAGATTATTGACTCTAGTGCAAGTGGGAGACTGAAGGAAATATGCCCTAGAGGCAATAATAAAGTTATTATTTATTTCCTTATATCATGATAACTGTTTATTTTTCATGCTAGAATTGTATTAACCGGAAACATAATACATGTGTGAATACATAGACAAACAGAGTGTCACTAGTATGCCTCTACTTGACTAGCTCGTTAATCAAAGATGGTTATGTTTCCTAACCATGAACAAAAGAGTTGTTACTTGATTAACGGGATCACATCATTAGAAGAATGATGTGATTGACATGACCCATTCCGTTAGCTTAGCACTCGATCGTTTAGTATGTTGCTATTGCTTTCTTCATGACTTATACATGTTCCTATGACTATGAGATTATGCAACTCCCGTTTACCGGAGGAACACTTTGTGTGCTACCAAACGTCACAACGTAACTGGGTGATTATAAAGGTGCTCTACAGGTGTCTCCAAAGGTATATGTTGGGTTGGCGTATTTCGAGATTAGGATTTGTCACTCCGATTGTCGGAGAGGTATCTCTGGGCCCTCTCGGTAATGCACATCACCTAAGCCTTGCAAGCAATGCAACTAATGAGTTAGTTGCGAGATGATGTATTACGGAACGAGTAAAGAGACTTGTCGGCAACGAGATTGAACTAGGTATTGAGATACCGACGATCGAATCTCGGGCAAGTAACATACCGATGACAAAGGGAACAACGTATGTTGTTATGCGGTCTGACCGATAAAAGATCTTCGTAGAATATGTGGGAGCCAATATGAGCATCCAGGTTCCGCTATTGGTTATTGACCGGAGACGTGTCTCGGTCATGTCTACATTGTTCTTGAACCCGTAGGGTCCGCACGCTTAAGGTTTCGATGACAGTTATATTATGAGTTTATTAGTTTTGATGTACCGAAGTTAGTTCGGAGTCCCGGATATGATCACGGACATAACGAGGAGTCTCGAAATGGTCGAGACATAAAGATTGATATATTGGACGACTATATTCGGACACCGGAAGTGTTCCGGAGTAGTTTCGGATAAAACCGGAGTACCGGGGGGTTACCGGAACCCCCCAGGGGGTTAATGGGCCTCATGGGCCTAAAGTGGAGAAGAGGAGGGGCAGCCAGGGCAGGCCGCGCGCCCCCTCTCCCCCTAGTCCGAATTGGACAAGGAGGGAGGGGCGGCGCCCCCCCCCCCCCTTTCCTTCCTCTCTTCTCTCCCTTCCTTCCCCCTCTCCTACTTGGACAAGGAAAAGGAGGGAGTCCTACTCCCGGTAGGAGTAGGACTCCTCCCTGGCGCGCCTCATCATGGCCGGCCGCCCCTCTCCCTTGCTCCTTTATATACGGGGGCAGGGGGCACCTCTAGACACAACAAGTTGATCTTCATGATCGTTCTCTTAGCCGTGTGCGGTGCCCCCCTTCACCATAATCCTCGATAATATTGTAGCAGTGCTTAGGCGAAGCCCTGTGACAGTAGAACATCAAGATCGTCACCACGCCGTCGTGCTGACAGAACTCTTCCCCGATACTTTGCTGGATCGGAGTCTGGGGATCGTCATCGAGCTGAACATGTGCTAGAACTCGGAGGTGCCGTAGTTTCGGTGCTTGATCGGTTGGGCCGTGAAGACGTACGACTACATCAACCGCGTTGTTATAACGCTTCCGCTTTCGGTCTACGAGGGTACGTGGACAACACTCTCCCCTCTCGTTGCTATGCATCACCATGATCTTGTGTGTGCGTAGGAAATTTTTTGAAATTATTACGTTCCCCAACAACTAGTATATCACCAAAATAGATTGGAAGTTTCTCACGCAAAAAAAAACCCTAGTATATCACCACTCACATGATGCCATGCTCCCATTTTGGAAAAAAAAACTTAAAAATTGGTGTTTTGATAAATTTTGATCTTTTGAATTATTTAGAAGGCACTTCTCTACATCCCCTGAAAAATTCAAATTTCAATTTGAAATACACAAAGGAAAAAAGAAATAAATAAAAACTGGCATGCATAATGTCAAATTTTGTTTCTCCCATAGCTTTCGATACTCCCCCTCCCATCATCCGCTTAGCTCGCGGCATCGACCAACTCTGCCGGCAAGTTTAAATTTGAAAGTGGGTGAACATGTTGGTGGATTAGCACAATAGTCCGACCAGGCTCGACATCGACAATCTCAGCCAATAACATTACCAATAAAAACAAATATTACCCAGTAGTCAACTCCAGACGCAGTCGTCACCTTTTTCTCCAAGAAAAAAACTTGCGGTTATTCTACCTCCGCCTCGTCTTCTGTGGTCCTAGGACCATGGAGGCCAGGTGGACCCCGGCCCTTGCGACAAGAGGGATCATGCTTCGTTTTTAGGTTTTTTTTGTGATTGCGTTTAGAGTTTTTGTTCTTGTTCTTGTCGGGAAGATGAGATGGTGATAACTCCCTGAAGATGGAATAATATTCTCCCTGCTTAGCCCCTGTTCTAGCGATGTGTCTAGCGTTTAGCGTCATCGGTGGGCGTGTGGAGTTGCGTCTCCGACGGATCTCACGAGAGTCGGTCGGTGCTGGTATTCGGTCGATTTGCTGGGATCCGGTCCTTATTTATTTTTTGTCCGTGTGTCTATAGATTGGATCCTTTCGATCTATACTTTTCTTCGTCGACGACGGTTGCTGTTCTAGTGCGTTGGTTATGTGGGTCCTTAACATGACGACTTCACAATTGTCTACTACAACAAATTTGGCCTGTCTCTGGTGAGGAAGAGTGATGACGGTGGCACACCTTTGGCTCTCACTTTAGTATTTGTAGTCGTCGCCAGGTGGTATATGGACCTGAATGTAATTTTTGTTATTTGAGGTGTTTTTTTTTAACTTTTATTTGTGGTGTTCTTTGTGTTGTCATCAGAAGATGAATAGATCAAAAGTTTTCTCGGAAAAAAAAAGTCGGCCCAGGTTGTTTATTTACTTATTTTGAATGAATTGGTTGAGACAGGTCAGTTTGTTTATTTACTTATTTTGAATGAATTGGTTGGTGCATGCGTCCCTGATCGAGGCATACGGGTACGGCATCGATCGTCTCGACCTGCAGGTCAGGCCGTCAGGGCGCGGTGAAGCTCAAGGCTGCCATTGCTAGCTAGCACCCTCGATGTATGCAATGGGAGGAATCCACCTGCCTCCAGTGTGTAGAGAGACAGGGTAGAAATGCCGTTGAGGGCGAGCACCATGCAGATCGATGCAGATGCATGGTAGCCCAGTCGGTGAACTGCATTCATTTGCCACCATTGCAAACAGCTCAGATCTTGCAAAAGGCCCACCATGCATTGCACACCATGCAGCAGAAAGAAACCACATGTGCAGCAAATGAACCATGCACTCGAAAAAGTATACAGCTAAAAAGATATCTACTTGGATCTCAATAGAGTTTATTCATGGACTTGCTAGGAATATGGACCGACTGTCATCGACAGTTTTTCAGCGAGTTCCTTGGCTCTGCATGACTCTTCTAGTTAAATTCTCTTTGAGTGCCGTTGACACTCCAATGCTAATTCTCTTCTCGTCTCCTGTGGAAAACACCAACTAATAGTTACCGGTAGCAAGAGCTTCCATCAACAGTGAGCGAAGAATAAGGATCTATAGCTATGCAGCCTTCTGGTTCATCTCGTTTGTGATTTCCTGGAAGGCCCGCCGGCGGTCCGGTGTCCTCCACCGTCCTGTGCTCGCCGGGTTCTCAGGCCAACGGCTGTGACTGGCACCCTGAGAGCGCCCGCCAACACCTAATGGTACAGGGCCGTGGAAGAGCGAACGCTGAGCTGCACTGCTTCTCACTGAGCTTGGTGTTTGCTCGGTGCCTCGAGCTTTCTCACTGAGATGGGTCGTGTTAAGCCTTTGGCAGACTCGGTCGCCGCGATCTTGAACCTTCCGCTGCTTCCATGCTGGAGCTGTCCTGACGAAACTCCGGTTCACGTTCTCGTCTGTCGAGGTTCTGGCCGAGTCATTGCGTCTCCATGAACCCGCTGATGAGCTCTGTGGCCGAACACCTGCGGCCGGGGTTCTGAGGCTGCTGCTTCCTTGAGATGATGAGGATGGTGTTTTGTCCCTCTGCTCACTCACATGCTTGCTGCTTTCACTTTGCGGGGCGGTGGTGTTCTTGCCATCGGCCAGCTGCTTCTGTTCATCCTCCTCCACCATGTCGGCCCAAGTTTTTCTACCGCCACCAACCAAACCCTTCCCCTTCTGCATAGGATTCTCACTAGCACCTACGTCGCCATCAGAGTTTGGCAAGCATTCAGCTGGGCTAGGAATCTGACCTTGATTCTGTGCGCTGATACTGGGTCTGTCCTTTTTGACCAGCCGCTTTCGTAGTTTCTCAAGTAGAGACTGTGGCGTGGCAGCATCATTGAACAGTCTAGAAAGATGATGGTACTCCTCCAGACTTTGTCCAGTCTTCTCTCCGTCAGTAGCAACCATAAGCTGTGGCTCTTTACGCTTCATCTGAGTTATCGGAGATGGAAGCGCGTGTGAGTTGCAATCTTCATGCTTCTCTGTATCCGCTGAAACTGAAGCCTGGGTTTCTTCATAAGTCAATTGAGTTGAAGCAGAGAATATTTGTGGATGTAGATATTCAAGGTCGCCCACATCAGTAGCAAGCAAAATCCGTGAATCTTTAGACTTCATCTGAGTTATGGGAGAAGGGAGTGCCTGTGACTCGAGTTCCCTAAGCACTTCAGTAGCCCGGGCAAAAGATCTCACATGGTTTTCATCATTGCAGTTGTAAGGTATAGCTTGGAGAAGGTATTTAGCTTCAGCTACCTTTCCCAACTTCATCAGGCAGATGGCTAGATTGCACTCTTTGTTATAATCAGTTTCTATAGCAAGAGCTTGCCTGGGTCAAGTGAAAAACGCATAGTCAGTAGCAGCTGGATATAGTTGAATGAGCTTTACTGGAAATGATGCATGGGGTTATTACAGGAAAACAGAGTCCCCTTCTACTAGCATCAAGCATTAACAGTGCTGAGAACAGTCATTTCTGCATCCTTGGTGTGGAGTGAGAAAATACTCCCTCCGTCCAAATACGCAAGGCCCACTAAAATTTTGAGCCTAACCTTGATAATAAATTTGACTAACAAAATATGAGTTATATGCCGTAAAAGTTATACCGTTGGAAAGCTCTTTCGGATATGGATCCGGTGGTATACCTCCTGTGGCATACCACTCATATTTTGTTAGTCAAATTCATGATCAAAGTTAGGCTCAAAATTCGAAGGGGGCTTATATATTTGGATGGAAAGAGTATAATGGTTGCCATAATATTTACTCATTTTTACAAATAACACCAAACAAAGGATTGAGAAGTTCAACAGAATACAAATCATGTCTAACGAAATCCATATCAGCTTAATAAGTGCATCCCTAACATAGATATACCTGTAGAGCAGTTCAGCTTCCTCATAGTTTTCAGACTGCATATAGGCCCAGGCGAGGTTACCCAGCAACCTTCATGGCAAAGCAGAGTCTTAGAATGGCGTTCACAGGACAAATGAAGATGTATGAATGATTTTCAATACCTTGCCTTTTCATCCCTGAGAGAGAGATAGAATACTCTTCCATGAGATTTAGAAAGCTTAGTTTTCCACCGGCCAGAGGCTAGATCCTCATCAATCATTCTCAGCTTCACTGTCAGCATTTCAATCTGCTCTTTTGTCCTACCGCATTTCTGGTTTAACATAAAAATGATTTGTATCAATACTTGGCTAGATATTTATCTACGATGCGGTGTAGGTATATTATTAGCTGATGACTTTTTTGCATGGCTTCTTGCAATATATTCCCTCCGTCTAGAATTACTTGACGCTCAAACTGATGTATCTAGCACTAAAATACGTCTGGATACATCCGTTTGAGCGTCAAGTAATTCCGGACGGATGCAGTATTAAACGTGTTCAGGGTTTACCAGTATAATCAAACCTCAAAAATGGGCTTCGGAAGAAAATTTTAGCTTACATACGTAAATCTACAGGACTGAGGTACCTTGTACAAGTCAAGAAGAATATTGTCAAGAGACTCCTGGGCTTCATTGGGACAACGGTCGCGGAAGGATCTTATCGCTTCAATGGCTTCTTCAGCCCTATTTGCTTGTTTCAGTACAGTAGCCATATCCTTCAGTGCACTCTCAGTTCGTTCACCACTATTAATAGCTGCCCAGAACAATGAAACTGCCTTGTTTGGATCTTTCTCAATTAACTGTAATAAATGGATAATAGAAGCAAGGTGAGGAAACAAAAAGAAACACAAGCTTATCTTACGAAAGCTTCTATTATCAAGATTGTAAATGCATCTTGATTCAAAAGCCTGCAGGTGCTACAGAAAAACTAACACTGGAAACACAGGTAATGTACAGAAGTTTGAACTAAAACCACGACACTTATTTTGGAACCGAGGGGCTATGTCAGCATATAACATATTCAGAAAAGCAAAACTTCAGGGAGAATGAGCATCTGTGGCAGCTACTAATGAGACAAACATACGGACGCTGTACACCATCGGATCTTGCCAAAACTGTTTCGATATAAGCTTTTGATAGAACATAATTCTGGTAGTAGGACACCTAGTTACCTACTCATATCCGCTAAAAAAACTTAAAATCGGCTTAAAAAGGTAGGATAGCACCACCACTTCCGTGCCACTTTAAGCTAATGTCATCTTTACCAAAATTATTAGTTATGCCAGTGAGTGTGTACATTCATCCTTCTCTATTCGTGTGCAGTTAACTATTAGTAACAAATATCCTGATACAATGGTAGATGCTGTGAAACAACCGATGTAGTGATGTTTCTTTGGAAAGACACTAAGCTTCAAGGCTACTGCATCCTTGTCCCCGGTATACTAGTATTGGATCAGGCCAATTTAGAAAGCATCTTACGAGATTCAGCAAGCGGCAGCCATTGCAGAATACCATTACAATGCAAATAACAGAACAATGCTATGTTCACTGAAGATAAAACTTAACGAATCAACTCACAGAGATCAGTTCCACGATGCACATTTCATTATTTATTGATATGCTCCCGGGAAAATGGATGCCAATGGATTTTCACGAGAGATCGCTGTAGTCTTAACAATTGAGGCAGCCTAGTGGCATTTGAGCACTAATTTTTACCCTGACGGAACAATGTTAGGAGCAAATCAAGTTCCGTCAGACAATTGAATATCTCCTAAATTTCAGCTCCACAATCAATCATCCTGAGAAGAAGCGTAGCCCACGAGTTTCTACAAAAAATCAGGAACACGAAGTGAAGCACAGCGATTTGATCTACCATATCGGTTGCATCTAATTGGCCACCCCGAATCCTTCCCCGACGGAGAATGGCCCGAACGAGATAGCATCACGGCGCTGGGTTTCGGAACCTGAACAGAACAGGAAGGGATTGCGCCTGACGGGGCGGCGGCGGTCGATCGTGTTACCTGCGCCTGCTTCGCCCTCACGTACGGGGAATCCAACGCCGGCGGCGCCCTCGGCGGCCGGGAGCACCCGCCGCCGCTGGTCGGCGGGGTGGCGCGGTAGGAGCAGAAGCCGGCGCTCAGGGGCGGGGTGACGTGGCTCCTGGGGCCGGCGAAGCCGTCGGGGGTGCCGGGGCTCCACCTCTCCGCCGCGCTCCTCGGCGACGTCCACGGCGGCAGCCGCCTCCCCACGCTCGGCATTGCTGTGCCTCGAGCGGTGGCGTTCGGTGGCTGCCTAGTAGGCCCGCTGGCCCCGTTGGTCCCGCTGCTCGGTATCGTGCCGTTGCTCTGTTTATTGGTGGGCTGGGCTTTGGTGTTTTCTTTCAGCGCGCTCTTGGCCCGATGGTGTCAGGCCGGTCCGGCCCTGAGATTTCAGGGCTCCGAGGATACCCGTGAAGTACTTAAAAAAATATTTGAAGTCGAAAGCACTAATTGAGGAGCATTTTTTCCAAATATCACTCCCATCCCCAATGCGATAAGTGCAGCACTGCACGCACGTCACTTGTTGCAACCAGGAGTTTTTCCTTTTTCGTACATACATTTATTTAAAATGTTTTATCTCTTAAACCGCGCGTCCAAATCTCAAACCGTTTTCATTATTGGACATCCCGTCGAGATCTTCGAAACCAGATCCCCTGTTGATAGATTTTGACGATTTTATTTTCACAAAAAAACCGAACCGGGATCACGTTTTCTTTCTCTTTCCGAAAAAGGCACAACGGTGCATCTCACGAAAACAAAACCGTGTTTCTAACGAAAGAAAAGCACGTTTTTTCTCGCAAAATTGTTTTCGTCCAAAAGCTAAGTAAAACTGGTGAGAAACCAAAAAGCCGAAAAAACAATCTAAAAAGCCAAAAATGCATGCGGAAAAATAAAATAAAAACAAAATCAGGAGGAAACACCCGAACCGTGACACGTGGTGGCGGCTGAGAGCGCGTCACCCCGAAGTGATCGTTGGGAGGCTTCCGAACAAGCGCTCGTTAACTAGTTGCTCTCCTGTGAAGTACTCTAAAAAGTACTCCCTCCACCCTTCCATAATTTAAGAACATTTTCCAAGTTATATTATGAGACAGAGGAAGTAGTTAGTTTATCTCGGGCATCTCCAACGGCAACACCATCCATCAAACCATCCGAGTTTAGTTTCTCTCGGGACGATTTTTCCGCCGTTGTCGAGTCATTGCCTTCCCTACTGCCGATTTATCCAGGGGTTTAGTTCGGGTTGAACAAGGGGCGATCGAGCATCACCGCCCGGCCTTGGTCGACTCCATGATGGAATGGACGACCTAGGGTTCCTCTCAAAACACCTAATTGCTTGTTACGGTTAGGGTTCAAAGATGGCTGCGGACAGCACTTCAGGATCGGCGTCTACTACGGGTGTGGAGAAGATGATGGTGGAGCTTGGCCTCCGTGAGGAGGATCTGGACGGCGTCGTGTTTGATGGAAAGGAGGCGCTGCCAGAGGCTACAAGATGGATGGAGCTGGCTAGAGTTCACATGGGCAAGCCTTACAACCAATTTTGGTTCTTCAATAACATGCGGGCAGCGTGGGATCTGGCACACTATGTGAAATTCTGACCTTTGAAAAGATAATCTCTATACTTTGCAATTCTTCTGCTTGGTCGGGAATGGGTGATGAATTAAGGCCCCTGGAACTTTAGGGGAACGCAGTGATACTTGCTCCTTATGATGGCGTGACCAAACCATTCACAGTCGAGTTGAACCCTCTGAATATTTGGATACACATCCATGATGTGCTTGGTGGATATGCTCACCTAGTTACGCCGCTGTTGGCGAAGGTTGGAGATGTTCTTCACAGCTTCCTGGTGACCCAGCGACGAACCAGCTAGCCATAGCTCCTCATGTGGCTCCCATCACTAGTCCCCCTTCTAAGAAAAATCCAAAGAGGAGCAGATTTAATGGTGACGGGCTATTTGTCGACCGAACTTCATGTACTCTTAACTTTTTAATTAATGAATGAAGTAAATCTTTTGACTCTGTTTTTTTTAAAGACCGCAGTTAATTTATATGGATGAGATAGTAACTACCAAATGTGTTGGTCTTTTGGGCAGGTTGTAGGTTTGGCTATTTATGTATGTTATTTTGTAATTAATTTGTATCCGGTGTTTGCAAATAGTTGACGTGTTAACATTTTTTCGAAGACACTCATGATGTGGACTATTGACCTCTTAGTCCAACATATATGTGTTAGTATCATTGTTCAGCAAATCGGTAACTGGTTTGCTCGGCCTGCTTGGGAGTAGTGATTAATCGGTGAATCGGCTTATTAACTGGATTAATCGGTCGATCATTAATCGATAGATTGAATAAGAACTTGCCAACATATATCTAGTGTTTTTATGTATTATACCATACTCTCATGCTCTCAGCTATGTAATATACCAAAATATGCTACTGTTTGATCGGACCCTAGCTATTGAAGAGCGGGAGGGGGATGGAAGGGGTTACGGGTCAAAATTTGGGGCTTTGTTTCCCCACAAATTAATGGGCTAGCAAAAATTAATCGACCTAAAAATCGATTAATCGGTCTAATAGGCCAATTAATCAGCTTAACAAGTTAACACGATGAATAGGTGTTATTCTATTTGGCCACCCTATGAGTAGCAATTAAGTGACATGTTAACTGATTAATCGGATGAATTCTTGAACAATGATTAGTATACGCAAATTTAACTTTGTTTTTCATGAGTCCATGCATTTACAAAAGTTCCTACCATCTTATTGGTAAAATATATGGGCGTCGCAACGCGCGTCATCAATGATCTAGTGTAGAGAAAAATGGAACTTCATACGATAAGGAAAAACTATTAGTTTTCATTTAGTCATCATTGATCTCGAACTTTTCCATGCGACTCGATCCATTAGATATCGAAGGAATATAAGTCAGTTTTGCAAGCAACGTACATCACAAACTATGGTGTCGGTTATCCCATGCCACCGGTAAAATGTTAGCACTAACGACGCTAGGTTACTCGCAGTGGAAGTCGACGCCACTAGTGACACCTTATCACTGGCGCCATACTAGCGGCGTTCAGGTTGCGCGTCACTAATGGCATTTTCCGAACGCCGCTAGTAGGTTTTTCTCTACTAATGTGCCAGTGGGCCCAACGTAGATGGAGGCTCAACTGAGTCTCCTCACCAAGCTCATAGTCGATGAATGCACAACCAATTCTCCTTTATTGTGATAAGCTCAATCGAGTCTCCTTGTCTCTATGATTGATGTCGCGAATTAGTGGTTGGTCTCAAATGGAAGGAAACGACCCAAAGGAGATGGCAACCTGATAACAAATGACGGATACAGTGCGTAGGGGCATGAAGCTAATCTCATCACAAGCGGTAGTGGAATAAACCAAATTCGTGAATTTTTCACAGCCTTCGAATTTCCGAGTTCACTAGTGGCACTAACAGAAATTTCCCAAAACCCTAAACTTATCAAAGATTGGTATGGAATTGGTTTACAAAATTACATCACTGTAGCTATATGTAAGTCGCTTGAAAATTGATTTTGGGTCAGTCAGTTTTTGAGCCGTTGATTTTTGCTGGGAGATTCGCGCATTTTTCCCGGTGCTATTTCATGAGTTGTTTTGGGCTGTTTTTTTTACTAACCACATATTTGGCTCAGTCAATTTGCTATTGGGTTGAAGCCCATTACCTATGCCGCCTAGGCGTCAGTCTCTCCCTTTGTTCTTACTTATGTTTTTATATGTTTCTCCTTCTGTTTTGGTTTTTATTTGTTAGTCGGTTTTTATTTTTCATGTTTAGGCATATTTGGGATGTTGGCTGAGTGTAAATATATACACACAATACTATGTAATGTGTGTGAAAATTACACTATTTTATAATTGTTGTTTGCATACTATAAAAGTGAAATTTTAGTGTAAAATTGTGTGCAAGTTTTTAAATCATTATCTTTTTTCTTAAAAAGTAATATTAATGACACTAATCCATCGGTTCCTTATAACACTTTATTATTTTGATTTTGATTTAGTTATTATTTATTTTGCGTAAATTCCACTATCATATGCTTATTCTTACATATTTTTTAAAAGCACAATTTGTGCACAATGTGTGCAAATTTTGTCAATGTTTGTTTTACATTTTTTTTACTTTCTTTCTTCTAAAAGGCCAATACTAATGGCAACAACTCATTCTTTCTTTGAAATACTCATTATTTTGATTTTAGTTTAGTTTTTATTTCATTTTATTTCTTCAGAAAGGGTAATACCAAAGCCACTAATTCATTTTATCGTATAATACTTCATTTCGATTTGTTTAGTTTTTATTTAATTTTCTTTCTTCTTAAAGGGTAGTACCAAAACAATTATTCATTCTTTCTTATAATACTTCACTATTTTGTTTTTAGTTTTTATTTCATTTTCTTTCTTCTTTATTGGTAAAACCAATGCCACTATTTCATTCCTTCTTACGAAACTAATATTATTTTGTGATAATTTCACTATTATATGCTTATTCTTGCATATTATAAAAAGCATAAGTTTTGTGAAAATTGTGAGCAAATTTTGTCATGGTTTATTTTATTATTTTCATTTTCTTTCTTCTCAAAGGGTAATACCAATGCTACTAATGCATTATTTCTTAGAAACTTTATTATTTTGATCATGTTTTAGTTTTTTATTTCATTTTGTCTCTGCTTTAAGGGTAGTACCTATGCCACTAATTCACTCTTTCTTAGGAAACTTCTCTTTATTGAAATTTCACTATTGTATGCTTATTCTTGCATATTACTCCCTCGGCGTGCTTGACTTTGCACGGTCTTTGATGCACAACTTTGACCGTTAATACATATAAAAATGCATTGGATGAATATCTATAACTGGTAACAATGTATTTGTCTTGCAAAACATTCTATTTCGTATATATTTATACTAATTTGGTGCACATATAATAAGTAAAAATCATAGTCAAAGTTGTCTAATGAAGACCAGGAAAGTCAAAGTGTGCCTTATATTTTGGGAAGGAGGAAGTTTAAAATAGCGCAATTTTTTTGAAAATTTATTCATTGCTTGTTTAGAGTTTCTTTTACTTTCCTTTCTTATTAAAGTGTAATACCAGTGCCAGCAATTCATTCCTGCTGGGAAAATCTCCTTATTTTGATTTTGTTTTAGTTTTTATTTCAATTTCTTTCTTCTTAAAGGGTAATATCAAAGCCACTAATTCATTCTACTTTATAAAACTTCATTTTTATTTCATTTTATTTAATTTTATATTTCAGTTTGTCTTCTCTGATGGTAATACCAATGCCACTAATTTATTCTTCCATATAAAACTCCATTATTTTGATTTTGATTTACTTTTTATTTCATTTTGTTTTTAAGGGTAATACCAATGCCTCAAATTCATTCCTTCTTAGAAATTCTCTTTTTATTGAACTTTCACTATTATATGTTCTTTTGCATATTTAGAAAAGCAAAATTCATGTGTAAATTGTGTGCAAATTTTGTCAATATTTGATTTAAATTTTATATATTATTTCTTTTTAATGATAATACAGATTCCACTAAATCATTCCTTCTTAGAAAACTTTATTTTTGTGAATCATTCACCATTATATGCTTATTCTTGCATGTTATAAGAATGCAGTTTTATATAAATTGTGTGCAAATATTGTCATTATTTGATTTTTATTATACTTTCTTTGCTTTTAAGTGTAAGACCAATGGCACTAATTCATTGCACATGATGATTTTAATGGATATAAATACGCATGTGCTTGCTGCTCCTACTTGCAATTATTGTGTGTGTGAGAGAGAAAACATCTTATCCCCTAATTTTTCTCTATAGAAAGCACCTCGTAGGTGTAGTGTTACTCTTTTTGTCTTGAGCACAGTGTTGATGTATTGTCTGGCGACTGTTGGCCATGCACATATTTAATTACCACTATCCTACACTTGTTTAGGAAGCCGTGGAGCGCTGGAGCGTGTCCGATGTGAGATTTTGGCGGCACCATCTTCTCTCGTCCCACAATCTGCACCACTCATATACTCCCTCCGTTCCTAAATACTTGTCTTTCTAGTCATTTCAACAAGTAACTACATACGAAGCAAAATGAGTGAATCTACACTCTAAAATATGTCTATATACATCTGTATGTAGTAGTCATTTGAAATGTTTAGAAAGACAAATATTTAGGAACGGAGGGAGTATCAATGAATGTTTTTGGCTCCACATACAACTCTTGGCGACTGGCTGCTTATTTGGTGTGTGCACGGTTTCAGTCATGTGGCCATGTTCGGATCATGCATGCTTGCATCATCTTTCGTTGGGTCAGTAGCAGTTCGGCGAGGATCAATGTTACTCCATTTCTTGTTCCTTTTGTTTTTTTCATTTGCTTTGGCACAGTTTTGATCCTATAAGGCTTTGCTATTTCCCAGTGTGATTCTTTGTGTATGAGTTTGTGTTTCCTAAGTCTAATTAGCAAATGCAATACAATTGTTGCATGTAAAGCATCACAATATATTTGTCAAGTGATATGTTTAGCTTAAATATGATTTTGGAGGGTAGGCTTAAGCCTATAGAAGCCTCCCTAGTGACATCGCCACTAGTTGTGTGCATCCTAGTCCCGCAAAGACCAAGTGTATGCATGCTCAGTGTATTCGTATTCTCTTGATGCTTCATTTTAAGTTTAAGGAACACCATTTATCGAGAAAAGGGTACGTTGTTTTGTTTATGAAACACTAGCTGAATAAAGGACAACAGTAGCAATATAGGAAGAGTTTTAAGACTCCGCAAAAGAAAAAATGATTTTTAAAACCAGGCCCCGTTTGATAGCAAGACAACAATACCGATTGCAGCAGCGATATTGTTGTCTTGTTTTTTTTTCCTTGAAAAATGGCACGTAACGAAAATAAACTTTGTGCTAATTCGAAAGAAGGAAACTAGATCGGATACAAACAGTGTGTAATTTCAACAGCAATACCGCCGGCAGGGTACTAGCGTCCGACTCGGACTAGCTAGGTGTCAGCTGGTTCTTATATATACATCACATGGAGCTACCACACACAACCACCGATCGATCCACCCGAGGCGAGACGCAAACCAGCAGTCTTGTCCATCTTCGTCGTTGGGAGCAGTCTTGTCTTGTCCATCTCCATGGGAGCAGTCCTGTTCATCTCCGTCGTTGACGCACTAATAACCAGGGCGACCAGGAACTACGCGCGGCGGAGATCAATTGCTCCCCATGGCGCTGCCGATTGGCCTGGCCTGCCAGAGGACCTCTTGCTGACCGTCATGGCGGCGCTGGACGTCCCCAGCATCATCCGGTCCGGCGCCGTGTGCACGTCCTGGCACTCCGCCTACAAGGCCTTCCGAGGCCTCCACCGCCTCCCGCCGAAGCAGGCCCCTTGCCTGCTCTACGCCTGCGACGAGTACGGGCCCGACGACGCCGCCCTGTACTGCCCCTCCACCAACGCAACGTTCCGCGTCCCCTTCCCACAGCCCCCAGACGAGAGCCGGAGATTCGCCTTCTCGTGTCACGGTTGGGTGTTCGCCGCCGACGAGGCCGGTGACCCGTACCTCCTCAACCCTACCACGGGCTCCCGGGCCACGCTCCCGCCGTTCGAGACGATCTACCACGGGGAGAGCCACTATGATCGCGACCGCAAGAGTGCTCTGAAAGCTCGACTGGAGAACCGAGTCTTGCGGCCGACAGTTAGCTGGGCATGGCACTCGGGGTATCACCGGGTCGCCATTTCCGCCGCCGCCGAGGTAGCCGCATGCACCGTCTTAATCGTGCACACGCCAGACCAGTGGAGGCTCTCGTTCGCTAGGCCGGGTGACAAGCGGTGGACATTCTTGTCTGAAGAAGAGTTTCAAGACGTTCTCTACAATGACAGGGATGGCTTGTTCTACGCCCTAGGCCTTGATAGTTCTGTTTCTACTATAGATCTCGGCGGGCCTTCGCCGACGGTGACCATGATCATGCGTGGCGTGTCAGGTTGGTGCAACCCTACCAAGTATCTCGCATTCACGCCATCTGGTGAGCTTCAGCAAGTATGGAGAATCTGGAGCCACCCACATTTTTCAGTAAAATCCATGGTCGACGCAGATACCGTAGATTTTGCCAACGAATATGAGGACCGCCACAATATCAATGAGCCAGATACAAATGATGATGATGATGATGATGATGAGCAAAAGACCAATGAGGTCACAACAATCAAGCTCCTGATTTTCAAGGTGGACATTGGCAGACAGAAACTGGTGGAACTACGGGACATTGGAGACCACGCACTATTCCTCGGCTACAACACTGCTATGTATTTTTCGACCAAGGACTTTCCGGTGTTCAAACCAAACTGTGCTTACCTTACACACGACTGTTTTGACTACAAGCCAACATTACCAACTGACCTAGGTATTTGGGACGTCAACAAAGGGAGTATGCAGAAACTTCAGGATGCATGGCCATAC